>NC_073224.2:52985000-53288030 GCF_029281585.2 Gorilla gorilla gorilla | reverse complement strand
TAAATGAGCCAATGCCCTGTAAAGCACATGCATGGCACATAGTAAGTACTCTGTAAGGGCTAGCTATCCTGACCATTATTATTTAATTATTTGCCAGGAGCTGGGTTTCTGCCTTGGAGACCCTTCAATCACACAGTAGGCAGACGTGGAAACAAGAAGTAACAGTGCTGTGCAGAGCTGTGGCCCAGGGAGGCACAGTCAAGAGTGAGCTCACTCAGCCCGTGGGAACCGAGGAGAGCCTCACACAGGAGGTAACATTTGATTTGGGCCTTGCAGGATGAATAGGAGTTCCCCCAAATGGAGAACAGGAGAAAGAAGGACAGCTGAACTCAGACTGGGCAAAGGCATAGAGGCATAAAAGCTCAGGGAACCAGCCGGGTGCAGTGGCTCATGCCTGTAATCCCAGCACTTAGGAAGACCAAGGCAGGTGGATCATCTGAGTTCAGGAGTTTGAGACCAGCCTGGCCAACATGGCGTAACCCCGTCTCTACTAAAAATACAAAAAATAGCCAGACATGGTGGTGCGCACCTATAATCCCAGCTACTTGGGAGGTTGAGGCACGAGAATCGCTTGAACCTGGGAGGTGGAGGTTGCAGTGAGCCAAGATCATGCCATTGCAATCCAGCCTTGGCGACAGAACGAGACTCTGTCTCACAAACAAAACAAAACAAAAAACCCAGGGAACCGGGATCCCATGAGTCTGGTTCTCTGGTTCCACAGGAACTATGAAAGGAAATGAGAATGGCAAGAAAGTCAGGTCAGGCTGCAGGGTCTCAAATGTCATGCCAAGGCATTTGAATTTTATTCTATAAATACCTGAGAGACATTGCAAAATTTTAAGCAAGGGAATTACATGATGGGGTTTGTGTTTGGGGAAATAACACACTTGTTCGGTCATGGAAAACAGATTAGAAGATGAGAAGGCTTCAGGAAAAAAATAAAAACAGGAGGATTTTGCAATTATTCAGACAAACACGCTAAGAGGAGATAGTGTTCTAGCGCTTCTCGGCTCACTGCCCGATTCCTGCTGGGGCCAGAGTGCAGGATCCTGAGCGCCTACTCTGTGTTAGAACCATGTAGGTCTTGGGACTCCAAGTAGGAATCCGGTTTGGCACAGGCCCATGGGAGCTTGTGGATAAGGCAGACAGGAGAGCAGAGAAGGGCGAGGAAGTGGCATGGTTCCTGGGAGGGCCATCCACTGGGGGACTGCTGCAGCAAACGGAGAGACCAGGGGTCAAAGAGGAGAGTGCTGTCGGGAGAGCATCCTAGAAGATGTAACACCTGGGGGGTGAAGGGCTTTCTTTTTTTCTCTTTTCTTTATTTCTTTCTTTCTTTCTTTTTTTTTTTTTTTTTGAGATGGAGTCTTACTGTGTCACCCAGGCTGGAGTGCAATGGTGTGGTCTCAGCTCACTGCAACCTCCACCTCCCGGGTTCAAGCCATTCTCCCGTCTCAGCCTCCCGAGTAGCTGGGACTACAGGCACATGCCACCACACCCGGCTAATTTTTGTATTTTTAGTAGAGACAGGGTTTCACTATGTTGATCAGGCTGGTCTCGAACTCCTGACCTCGTGATCCACCCGCCTCGGCCTCCCAAAGTGCTGGGATTACAGGTATAAGTGAAGAAGGGCTTTCTACATGGAAGGAGCAGTGGGCAAAGGCATGCAGAGGTGAAATCTCTTGGAGTACTCTGGCTGCTGTGAGACAGTCACATGCTTGGAGTCTAGACTTTGAGAAACAGGGCTGGAAAGGTAAGCAGGAGACAGACCATGGAGCTTGGACTGCATTCTACAGGTCTAATTATCAGCAAAGGGCACAGATCAGAATCACTCATGACGACAGCCTGGAAAACGCACATATATTTGAACCAGCATCTCTAGGGCTGGGGCCTCAGGCACTATCAGGAACACTTAGGTGAATCTAACATGTGCGGTGGGCCAAGAACAATGGTCATGGGGACAGGGAACCATGCAAGGTGACCTGAGGAAGAGCCAGGTGGAGGGTGGAGGGCAGGGAGACCCATCAGGACACCGTAGCAGTGGGCCAGGGTCTAGAGGAAAACAGTGCCATGACAGGAGAGAGGGGGCCAGCTGTCAGGCAGGCCATCGAGGAAATAGAACTGACTGGACTTGGAGAGTCCAGGGCGTGGGGAGCAGGGTGAAGGGAACAGTTGAAAGCAACTCCGTCTTTTAAGAAGGAGTAACTGAAACCTAGATCAGTGGTTCTTAACAGTTTTAAGTGCAAAGATTTCTTTTCAACTTAAAAAAGAAGTATGTGATGATAGTTGGACTTGTATGAATACGTAATGACACAAAGCTACATGAATTTAAAGATGATTTTAAATAATCTGCATTTTATTCATCACAACAGTATACATATACACAAACAAGAACATCATAGGAAGACGACCTGGGTTCGAATCTTATCTCTGCCAGTACTAGATTTGTGACCTTTGGAATGTAAACTGTCTGTGCCTCAGTCTCTCACCTGTTAAATGAGTATTATAGCAGTCCCTGCCTCGAAGGGTGGGCTAAGAAGGGTGCTTTGCCTATAATAATTCTCAAGAGGCTTTATTATTGTTACTGTTATTCAATTTAGAGACGTTGCTTGGTGCACAAATGGATGTGGGGACCCCCAAGGTCATGTGTGGGGGTCCCTGGCAGGGCTGCCTTGCTCCTGCCCTCCTAGACCTTGTGACATGCGGCATAACTGACCACACATGTCCACAGACTGGCCATCGTCGCAGGATGCAGTGGGACTGTGCCTGTATGAGGCAGTGTCATTACCCAGTAGTCTATTACATGGAGCAGGATGGCATTTGGAAGCTTGCTCAGGATGATACCTGGAACCTGGATATTCGATCCAGGTGCTTGTGACTTGCTGTGACTTGTGACTTTTACAACACAAAATTAAATTAGGCTGGGGTTTCAGGATGATGTGATTGGGAGATCCCAGAACCTAGGAGGACCTCACCTTGGAAGGCAAAATGCCGTCACCACTCACTCGAGCCTGGCTTCTGGGAGACCTAGGGAAGCCCAGAGCAGTGCTTACTGAGCAGCCCCAGGCTAGTGCTGTATGCTAACACCAGCTGACGGTGTAGCCTTTGCACTTAGGCCTAAAAGCCATGTCTATAGCATTCGTGTATCAGCACCCTCATTCCCACCAGGTGTCAACAGCCCTTTCTCTGTAGGACTGCTCAGATGATCCACAAGCTGACAACCCCTCAACAGGATCACAGACAATTCGCACAGAGGGATTTAGGGATTCTCCAGTCCGGCTGTGCTCACTGTGTGGTCGACAGATAAGTTTTATTTCTTCCTCCGTTGCCTTTGCCCTGTCCCTTCCTCTCATCGAAACAAGCAGATCAGATCTGTGGGGAGGCAGGAAGCAGAAGCTGCCTGCATGTGCCTTTGGCTTCATTTTCCATAAGCCTAGGTTCTTGGGGGCTTCTGGGCATAGACACAGTGTCTTGGCCAGAAGAAAGGGGAACATGGAAACTTCTTTCCCCAGAAAAGAAAAGGGCCCCTGGCTTTAATGTGCATGTAAAAGGAGTTGAGCTGGAGGAGAATGAGAGCCCCGAGAGAGGGAATCGGGGAGCCTGCCCCTGGCAGAGTGCCAGGCAGCCAGCATGTTTCCAGAGAGGAAAGTTCCTGCAGAAAGTTCTTGTCCCCTACATGTAGCCTAGGAAGTGTCAGAGGGCTGCTCGGCCAGAAGGGGCCTGGTGGGATGGAGGGTGTGTCCCACAGCAGCATCAGCCAGGAGCCATGTACGTCCCCTCCCCACAGACACCCTCCATCTCCGTTGGAGCCGCCACTGCATAAACCTGCCTCAAGCTGCTGGGCGGCCCCCCAGCAGGTACCAAGGACTGAGATGGAGTATTTCACGATCCTGGTGAAATGAGCACTTGGATCCAGAAATTACAGAAGTGAAATGATAGGATAAAGTTGTGTTTCTGTCACTACTGAGCTGATGGACTGCCTTGAATACCTGAGACATAAAAGGAGAAAACTGAGGCTCAGGAAGGGCTGCGTAGCCCAAGGCCGCCCCGTTAGCATGGAGAGGAGGCAGAGCCAGGCCTGCAACCAAGTTTGTGAGACTCCAACTCCAGCACTGCCTACCTTAAAAATGAGGAGGTCTCCATCCTGGCTAACGTGGTGAAACCCCGGCTCTACTAAAAAATACAAAAAATTAGCCAGGCGTGGTGGCGGATGCCTGTAGTCCCAGCTACTCGGGAGGCTAAGCCGGAGAATGGCGTGAATCCAGGAGGCGGAGCTCAAAGTGAGCCAAGATTGCGCCACTGCACTCTAGCCTGGGCGACAGAGTGAGACTCCATCTCAAAAAAAAAAAAAAAAAAAAATGAGGAGCCCAGGCCGGGTGAGGTGGCTTACTCCTGTAATCCCAGCACTTTGGGAGGCCAAGGGAGGAAGATTACCTGAGGTCAGGAGTTCGAGGCCAAGACCAGCCTGGTCAACATGGTGAAGCCCCTTCTCTACTAAAAATACAAAAATTAGCCGGGTTTGGTGGCAGGCACCTGTAATCCCAGCTACTCGGGAGGCTGAGACAGGAGAATCACTTGAACACCGGAGATGGAGATTGCAGTGAGCCGAGATTGCACCATTGCACACCAGCCTGGCGACAAGAGGGAGACTCCGTCACAAAAAAAAAAAAAAAAGAGGAGTCCAAAAGTTCACCAAGAGAGACTGCTCAAATAAATAAATATTGGGGGGTGGGGGCAGAGAAAGAATCACCAAAAGGACCAATATGATCATCTTCAAAATATACCTGTACCACTAAGTGAAAATAAAAGTGCATAGCTGCTTATTTGTTACTAGTGTGTACATTAAATAAATCTGTGAGGACACAAGAAACTGGCACACAGTCTTCTGGGGGAAAGTGAGTGATGAGGGGATAGGCAAGGGAAAAGACTTTTTCCCTATGCAAGCTCTTATACCTCTTAGATTTTCAATCAAGAGAATGTATTACCTATTCAAAAAATAATAACCTTTTTTTTAAAAAAAGAGGGTGACAGAGAATCTCCTTGTTCAACCCTCTTAAATTCAATGAAACAGACCCCTACTGAGCACCCAGGGTGTGCCAAGCCGTTGGTGGGTGCTGTGGGTTATACCATGATGAACAGGATGCTGTCTCTGCCCAGCAGGGGCCCACTCACCCCAGGCAACCCAGGCCCCCCAGGCTGGAGGGTGGGACAGGCTGCCACAGGACTCACACAGCTTCTCCCCCGTTATGCATTTGCCCAGACCCCACCCACCCTGGACTGGGAGCCTCAACTAGTACAGGGTGAGGGTCCGTCCAGGGCCAGCCTCTGTGGATCCTGATGACCACTGAGCAGTTTGAGCCAAACTCTTCAGGCCCACACTGCTCCTTCCCGGCAAAGTCTCAGGACCACCACGGGGGAGGTGGGAAGCTTGAGTACCTCCCTCCTGTACTTCTATGGAAAGAGTATTACACAATTGTGTCCTTTCTTCTCTTGCTTTAAGCACTCACTGCTTGTAACCAAGGCAGCAATTACTGTGAGGGTCAAAGAAATGGTAAGCCCCCCAGATGGATTTCGGTCTGGATGGGAAGTGTGGGCAGGTCCCAACTCTGCAAATGCAGCTGAAACCCACCAACTTGGAGAGCCCCCTCCCTCTGCTGCCTGGCCTTCCCTGCATTCTGTCTCCTAACCATGCTGCCCCTAGCCCTCTCCTAGGACCAGGCAGCAGTAGCAGCAACAATGTGCATATCTGGACTTCTCACCATATGCCCCAGCATTCACATCATGTGCCTGTGACTGTCCTCTGGCTACACCAGCAAGAGATAAATACCTCCCCTGGGTTGAAGACACACCACTGGTGTCCCTGAGACTCTAGGAGAGTAGAGGAGGCTCTTCCTGGAGGATCCACATAGTCCCAGGGTGCATGAAGCCAGTATCACAAAATACTCCCCTGCCATTGCTTCCAATGATCCTCATGTTATCTTGGGTATACCCTGGGAGGGAGATGGGGCAGATGAGAAAACCAAGGCTTGTGTGCTGAGACCTGCTCACCAGGTAGTTAGGGAACAGCAGAGTTGACATCTTAATCCAGGTTTCCTAACCCCAAACCTTATACTCTCTCTTCACAGTATTGTTGGAAGAGCACTGAGAGGTCATTTGGTACAACCTCGTGTTTTATAAATGGAAAACTGAGGTCAGAGAGGGAGAGGGATATCTTCAAGGTCACACAGCATGCAATGGGGCAAAGCCACGTCCCAAGAACCTGGACCCCTGTCTACCAGGATGGCGACTGTGTTGAACTGGGAAGTGCTTGTCCTCCCTAAAGGTGTTCAAATCCTTTTTTTTTTTTAACCAATGCTTCAAAATATACCAGTAGGGTTTGTGGGAGTGGGGAACACAGAAGAAACAAGATTGGCCATGAGTCGGTAATTGTTGAAGCTAGGTATTAGATAATAGGGATATTGATACTATCCTGTGTAAGTATGTATACGTTTTAAAATTTCCACAAAACTGTTAAAAAATTAATGTGCTGTCAAAAAAAATTAGGTACTCAAGCCATATTAGGTCCACAAGTCACTGATTAGCAAACTCTATTCTGGACACTCCTGAATATCCTGCTGGCCATGTCTCTACTTCTTTCCAATTCTCTCTGCATAGCGTGGGATGCAGGAGATAGGAGAGGGAGGAAGGGAGATAACTGGCTTAGGCAGGGCTTGGAAGTTGGCCATCCATTCCCAAGAGCATAGACTCTTGGGATTTGGATGGCTGTCATACAAATGGATACAGGTGACACCCCTGCCCCTGCCCATACTCCACACTCCTTCCAGTCTGTCTATCCCCACAGACACTCTACCCATCATCCCTGCACCTCACTGTACTTTGCTCACCTTATTATTTTTTGAGACAGGGTCTTGCTCTGTGACCCAGGCTGGAGGGCACTGGCGTAATCATAGCTCATTACAGCCTTGGTCTCCTGGCCTCAAATAATCCTCTCACCTCAGTCTCCTAAGTAGCTGGGACTTCAGGTACACACCACCACACCCAGCTAATTTTTAAATTATTTGTACAAACAGGGTCCCCCCATATGGCCCAGGCTGGTCTCGAACTCCTGGGCTCAATTAATCTTCTGCCTTCGTCTCCCATAGTGCTGGGATTTCAGACCTGAGTCTCTGTGCCCAGCCAGTCTTTTTTGCCCTCTATCATCTACCACCCACCATACCAAGGGAAACAAGCAAATCTGGGGTCTGATGTTCCCGGCCTGCGGAAGACGCCATATCCCATCTGGATGAGAAATGAAGCACATGAGCAGCCTGGCAGAGCCACAGTTAATGTGAACCTGGAGAGGAACCGTGCTGTCTTCCAGCAAGACCTCACCAGCAGGGTGTGAAGCCATGAGATCTGGGGTGGAAGGGGGTTGGAGAAAGGTCTGGGTTTTATTTTTCCTTCTCCTTTTCTTAGGCTAATTACCATTCATCGTAATCCCTTTCCTAAACCCTAATATCTTCCCAGTTTATAAAGTGCTCTCACATTTACAATATTTAATCTTCCCAACCCTGTGAGGTCAATATTATCCACATTTTGTAAATGAGGAAACTGAAGGTCCTCATGATCAAGTGATTCACCTAAGACCATATAGTTTGTGAGTGGCTGAGCCCAGCTGCAGACCCTAATTTTAATGTTCTGTCCTCTGCCCCATATTGGGGAGGGCAGGCAGGCAGTCCCCTGTCATGGGGCTCTGCAGCTCTCCATGGAACCAATAATGGAGAAGAAAATTGCGTTGCATTTTCTAAGTAGTCAGCTGGGATGGCAGGAATTTTTTTATTATTATTATTATTTTTTTTGAGACAGAGTCATGCTCTTGTTGCCCAGGCTGGAGTGCAGTGGCACGATCTTGGCTCACTGCAAGCTTTGCCTCCCGGGTTCAAGCAATTCTCCTGCCTCAGCCTCCCTAGTAGCTGGGACTACAGATGCCCGCCACCACACCCAGCTAATTTTTTTGTATTTTTAGTATAGACAGGGTTTCACCATGTTGGCCAGGTTGGTCTCAAACTCCTGACCTCAGGTGATCCGCCTGCCTCTGCCTCCCACAGTACTGGGATTACAGGCGTGAGCCACTGTGCCTGGCCATGGCAGGAAATTTTGATGGGCATCTACTTACCTGCAAGTGTGTTGTGCTTTCTTAATTGAGGGGCATTGTTAGAGGATTGTTAGAGGTAGTGGTGTTACTTGACTGGGTCTTCTGGGGTGTTGATGTGCACAGGGGAAATTTGGATTTCCCATCACTTTGTGTGATGACTACACAGCCCCTAAATCTCACCTAAGTGTGATATGGAGAAGCCGAAAGAAGCCACTACATTGTCCACATGAGCTAGGAACAGTGACTTTAGGTCTTACATTAAATCTTAATTCTGCCTTAACTTTGCTGTGCAACTCAGGCCAGACTTCTCCCTCTCTGGTTCTCAGAACAGCCCTGGCAGCCAAACCGAAGTTATCTCCTATGCCAGCCTGAGACTCCACTCCCTTTGCAACCTCCTGGAGAAGATAACTTAGGGAAAGACTGTCACTGCTCAGAGGAAGCATCCCAAACCCCTCACTGGTTTAGGAATTTAACACTACGGAGCAACGGCCCCAGAAGGCAAGGCGATTGTTAGGAGGAATTAAACAGGCTAGTGCTGGACCCAGCCATCCAGTCCTGGCTTACACAGAGGTTGCTTTTCATGCCTTTTCCCTCCGTTAATTTGACTTGTTTTCCAAACATGGGTCAAACAACCCCTCTCCAGAAGTGGCAGCAGCAGAAGGAAATGTTATTAAAAACGAGTCTGTTAGTGGGAATGGTGTGTGGATGAAGTCTTTGGGAGGTTTGGCTGCCAAATAAAGACTTTATTGTCATTCCTCCTTTCCCAAGCTCCCTCCCTCTCTCCTCCTCCCCCCTCCCTCCCTCCTCCCTCCTCTCCTCCCCTCCCTCCCTATGATCTGCCCCTCCCTCCCCCCAAGCTAACCTCCCCACCCCAATAGGATCTGGTGGAAGAAAAGTCAGGCAAACACAAGCACGCACACACCACTGGGAGATCAGATCTTCTAGCTGGCTGTCTGCTGCCACAGCTCCGCTGAAGGGAGGGGGTGGAAGAGGAGGACTAAACTCAGAGCTGAGAGGAGAGGCAGGTGTGTGCAGGTAAGCCCAGTCGGGAGATGGGCAGGAGACTGGGAAGAATCTTTCATCCAGTAAGTTTCCTCCAGATCTGTCCATTTATTGATCTAGTCTCTATCCTCTCACTCCTTCCTTCCTCCCACCTCTTTCTCCTCTCAAATGAGTTCAAATTTAGTCTTCCTAACTTCCTTCCTATAGCCTCTTCCTCTTCTTTTCATCACTCTGTACCCCTATATTTGCTTACTGCAAAAGTTAAGCTTTCCTGCTACAGATGTTTGTTGTAGCACAGAGAGCCACGCTGCACAAAGTGTTTCTACAGATCAGGTGTTTCCATAGAAACTGGACTCCAGAACCCATTTCTTTGCACCTTTTGTGTATTGTCACACATTGTGGAAGTCACACACATCACACGGAGGCTGCACTTTCACTACCATCACCCCACATGACCATACAAAATGAAGACATCCTGTCCATTCACCTCTGCTCTCTGCATCTGACATGCAGAGCTAGACCACATCGTCACCAGACACCAGCAGACACACACACACCTGCATGCACACATGTTCCCTGCATCTTGTCTCTCGCCCTCTCACACACACCTCCCTAGCTGTAAGAGCAAAGATAAAGTACGTTTTCCCACTGAGATGGCAGAGCCAGAAGAAAATCTTGCATCCCAAGTCCAGGCCGAATAGGGAGGAGATAAGCAAGAGCGGGAGCTGGAAGGGTTTCTTCATTATTTAGGGCTTCACTGGGTAGGAGGGAGAGAAAAACAGCTTTTTCCAGCCTGCACAGTGTCTTCTCAGCAGCTTTCAATTTCTGTCTCACTGGTCCAAACCACTTGGCTTTTGGAAAGAAAGAAGAAGGCGACCCAGTTCCCAATCCTTGAAGGTCCTAATTCCCAGCTCTGGGGACAGTTCATTTTTTTATTTTTTTTTTCCTGCAGGCAGCCAGAAAAATATTTTTCTTTAAAGCCGTTCTGAAATTATTCCAACCATTTAGGTTGGCAAAAGGTCCTGTGGCAGAGGAGAAAAAAAAAGGGCAGCAGTTCCTTAAGCAGTTGGGGAGGGGAAAACTGAAGGGCGGCCCCTCTCCTGCTCCCCTGCTCATTCCTCTCTATTAATAGAGAGGGTCTGTCCCAAGGCAGGCGGGGTGTAGGGAGATCAGGGGTCCCACACACAGCTGATCTTCACAGTCACCTAAGGGCAGGAGAGGGAGGAGTGTGGAGGGCTTACTAAAAATACAGACGTCGGCTCTCACTGCAGATCTACTGAATCAAGACCCAGGAATCTTGTTTTAACACTTCAGGAGATTCTGATGGTCCACCAGGGCTCGAGAATCAGGGGCCTGAGAGAGAGCTTTGCTGTAATTTTTAAGCCCAAGACTCTGGCAGTGTTAGCTGGGCAGAAGGACTGTGTCCTGGAAAAGGAGCACCAGAGTGTCCCAAATAGGCCATCTCTTTTTTGGGGAGTGGGAGTAAACAGGGAAGAGCTGTCTCCCTCTCTCCTCCTTGCAAGCACAAGCAGCCATATATACCACAGAGGAACATTCCAGTAAGAAAGTTCCCCCAAGATGGCTCCACAGAACTTCTGTTTCCCCTCACCTGCTAATCTGCCTGCCCCAGGACCCCAGGAGCATGTGCTGGGCCCTTCCCCTGACCCTTATAGGTCCCTGCTCCTCCTTCCCAGCAGCCACCTGTCTGGGCTCTCACAGAGGGTGAGCTGAACACTTTCTTCATGCCCCCTCCACCTCCTTAGTGGGCAATCCCATTTATTGGGCATGTGAGCGAAGCATTTCAAGGCTGGAAGGGGCAAAAAGCTGGGTGCAAAAGGCTGGGAGAAGTCAAGAATCGCAGTGGAACTCCATGGCCCGCTGAGGAAGGCAGACTTGCACCTTCTGTGGCCAGTGTCCCCTCACCTGTTGCAGAAAGCATCGGTGAGAAGTTGGTGAATTAGAAAGACAGAACAAGCTTTCCCTAGGTGGCTGGGGACTTCCAGAGTCTCCTCAGTTAGTTGTTTCTGAGACCCAAGTGTGATCTCACAAACCACAAAGGGGAGGAAGTTGCTCTGTGTGGAAGAGCTGGTACCCCACTCACAAGGATCCCTGCCTTCGAGCAGTGCATGGGGGCTGCCCTCTAGCCAGGCTGGAGGGAAGGAGACCCCATTACTTTGAAATAATATCAACAAGACCTTAACATTCACAAAACACTCACTTTGCATGTATTAACTTATTTAACCCTCAAAACAGAAAAGAAGGTGTTAGTATCCCCATTTTATAGAGCAGAAAAGCAATTGCTTTGCCTAAGCCTACCTAGCTAAGCATCTGAATGTAGAACTGCAGGATTGGGTCTCAGATCTATAATCACTCAAGGCATCAGACACACTCTTCTAGGCTTTCTTCAAGGCTTGGAGATGCTGGGGGAACGGGGCAGAGGATATGATAGGTGGCGGGCTGTCAGAGAAGAGTCGTCTCACCCTGGTTTCTTCCCCACCGCTCAGAATGGAAAACTTTCTCTTCTAAACTAGTGGCCTGAGGCCAGAAAATCTTCATTCTGTTTACACTTTGCCTTGTGGTAGACACTGGGGAGACAGATGGTCTCTCCATAATAGTGTTATTTTTATTTTTAGCACTTTTTGATCTGTAGTGCATTTTAAAGCTGCTAACTGCACTTGCTTCTGACAACTGGGTAAGGAATATAGGTATAGGGAAGATTTTTTTATTCCCATTTTACAGATAAGAAAACTGAGGCCCAGAACAGGGTTCGCATCACTAGGTAGTGGTGGAGGGGCGAGAATCTTCTCTCCTAACTAGTATGCACCACAGGCTGTCCTCCCACTGCCCCAGGCAAGCTCATCCTTGTATCCTTTCACCTTCCTAGAAAAGGGCATCTTGAAGTCATCATGCCCCCATAAGCTTCCTTTGTTATCTCAGGACCACATCAGCCCTAATGGGCTCAGGCTCACTCCTCTACTAACTCTGCTCATAAATTGGCAAAGACTGCCTGATTCTCCCTGCTTCCAACACCCTTCTGGACTACAGGAAGAGATAAAGAGAGCAGGATGGCTTTCAGACACCTAGGTTGAGAACAGAAAGAAGGGAAAAAAGAGAGAGGGGTGTTCCGATGTTCACCGGCACAGCGCTGGGTCAGAAGCAGCCCCATTCTCCACTGCAGGGTAGCTCTGGGTCAAGGCATGGAGGCTTAGGGGTGACCAATTAGACAGGAGATCTGACAAGTAAGAAGAATGCCAGTTCAGAGTGCGGCGTAACCCTGCTGCTAACCCTGCCTAGCCCTGGGAGACAAACCCAACCTCATTCCCAGCCCAACCTCAACCTCTCCATACAAAGCCAATTAGCCTTAAATAGCTGCTCCTAATGACTTGACCAACCCATCAGGACTTCCACCCAACCCTGCCCTGAGCAGAAACATTCCACCACTCCTGGGTTTTAACATTAAATTAATGAGAGAGATAGAGAAGGGGGCTATCTCACTTTAAAAATCAAGGAGTCCGTGGGGCGCTGTGGCTCATGCCTGTAATCCCAGCACTTTGGGAGACTGAGGTGGACAGATCACTTGAGCTCAGGGGTTGGAGACCAGCCTGGGCAACATGGTAAAACCCCATCTCTACAAAAAACACAAAAATTAGCCGGCTGTGGTAGCACATGCCTATAGTACTAGCTGCTCAGGACGCTGAGATGGAAGGATCACCTGAGCCCAGGGAGGTTAAGGCTGCAGTGAGCTGTGATTGCACTACTGCACTCTAGCCTGGTCAACAAAGGGAGACCCTGTATCACCAAAAAAAAAAAAAAAAATCAAGGAGTCTCTCTAGAGAATCTGCTCTTTATAAACAAATAAATGAGTAAGTAAGCCTCTGCCACTTGCAGAGATTTTGCACTTTATAACATGCCTTCAAATGCATGATCTCATTTGATCCTCACACAGATGAGGAGCCCGGGTTGGAGAGTCAGAGCCAGGAGTCAAGCCCAGATCCACAATAGTTGGAATTGAAATTAGAATTTAAAACTCTCTTAGAGGCTGGGTGCAGTGGCTCACACCTGTAATCTCAGCAATTTGAAAGGCCGAGGTGGAAGGATTGCTTGAGCTTAGGAGTTCAAGACCAGCCAGAGCAATATAGTGAGACCCCCATCTCATTTTTGTTTAAAGTGAAAAAAGAAAAAAAAAATTAAGATTCTCTTAGGAAACGTTCTTTAATGTGGAGAGTGAATGTTGGGTTGGGCAAAGCAATTGCCTTTCTCTTCCGTGAAGCAGCAGCTTTTCCAGAACTGATGGTGGAGAGCAGAACTGCATGCAGTTGGCTGTTGTAGGTGGTCAACAAACCTTCACTGATTGAGCAATAAGCAGAGCCCAGTAGAAAGCTGTGGGTGGAGAGGTGCACTTGTGAAAGCATAAGAAAAATTTAAAAACACACACATGGACCCATCCTAAGGAATCTTATGATTGGACAGAAGTTTCTAGAAGGCAGGAGCATAGAGTGTGGGTCTGAGGCTTTGTAGGAGGGACTATGACTACCCATGGAGTCCAGGTACCCTCAATCTGTCACACGGATTCTGGTTTCAGAGACCTAGGACATCACGGAGCACTGCCAGAGAGAATGGCTGTGCTGTCAGCTGTCAGAACTTTTCATCCTGCCTCATGGCAAAGCTCCAGCAGGAAGGGGCATCACCCCTTGAGAAAAGCCTTAGAAATGAATGCTATTTCCTTAAGAGAGAAGCATCCCTGCACTTGGAATGGTTCTGATTCAGCCCTGGGGCTGAGGGAAGGGGAGGAGAGCAGGCTCAGCTTCCCCACATAACTTTCTCCTGGGAGCATTTCCTGGGGAACCTCCTGTTGGCTCTGGGAGCAGCTTGGCTAGGCCCAGAGGCTTGGAATGTAAACGGGTCAGAGGACTAGTGAAAAGATAAGTTCCCAAAGGGTCTGGTGCTGCACATGGGGATGAGGAAGGCCTGTGTTTACTGTGGATGAGAAGGCACGCACAGCCAGCCTGCTGGGTGGAGCTGTGAGTAACCTGCCTGTTCCTCTCACCCCTGACAATGAAGACCAGGGCTGCCCTGGCACTGAGCCAAGGAAACCCCCCCCCGCCCCCCCCAGCACAGATCACAGCCACAGTGCCTCACTGCTTTTGCTGGAAGCCCTGGGCAAATTGGTGCCCAGTCCCTGGCATATGCTTTCGGTGACAAAGGCAATGAAGGGATATAGAAAAACTCCCGCCAGTTCTGGGAGCCTCCTTGGGACAGGGCTTCTCACAGTATGAAAGATTTCTAGCTCATTTCTAGGCTTCTGGGTGATTAGAAAATAAATTTTTTTTTTAAATCAGGGTCACAAAAATTGAGGCTTTTAGAAATGTTTGTTTTAGAATACCAATGCTTTAACCACCCCCTTAATTTATATGCAAGATGACTGTTCTGTTTTCCAGAAAATTACAGAACTTACACAATGTTAATTCATAGTTCACCAATTACAAGTGAAGTGGGGTTCAGCCAACAAGACTCAAGCTTAAAGTTTTGCAATTAATGCCTTCTCTTTTTAATCCTTGCAATGTATCTCCGACAATGTTATATCCTTAACAGGAGATCAAGCCAAAAACCTAACTGCAAGGTCCTTTGTGATAGGAGGCCAGGGAAAATGGCCTTCCAGACCTCCTTGGAGAGGCCTGCCTTGGAAGAGACCACCTTAGAGGGAGGTGGAGAAAGACAGTCTCTGCCTTCCTTCCCTTCCGCCTTCCTTCTTTCCTTCCAATACTCAGTGTACTGCATATGGGCTCATATACGCACACAGAGGATAAGTGAGTGAGTTTGCTTATGTGCATGGGACCTGAAGAGGTGTGTGTGTGAGAGTGTGCAGACTGGGGGGTCAAGGGCGTGTGTGTGTGTCCATGCACATAAGCTGCGGTGAGACACCCTCCACCCATCCATGGCTAAGCACTTCTCTTTCCAGTTTCTTGTCACATTCAGCTTCTGAGCATCTGTCCTAGAATTTGGCAGCTGGTGAGTGGCTTCTGTTGTCTTTCTTTGATCAAAGCCAGCAAGGAGCCAGGCACTGGGTCAAGCAAGAAAAGTCTAAGCTGACATGGGTTCAAAGGGAAGGTGGGAGAGGCAGAGTGTCTGAATCAGCACAGTGATCACAGGGTCCAGACGCAAGCTGGGGACATACTCCAGCCCACCCTATCTCAGAGAAGCCTGCATCCCCAGTGTGTCCAGACCTCCAGGTAGTGGAAGGGGCACCCCAATTTTGAGGAAGAGGCAAAGAGGGCCAGTTGAAGCAATGTGGGAACAGGGATCCTGGCTGGGGGTGTCATAGGAATGATATCCTTGGATAGGAGAAGGTACAGGGCATCCCCTCCGGGGACCCTTCCTAGCCTAGGCCAGGGGGATGCCTGTGGGAGCTGCCTCTTTCTGTTTGCAGCCATGAGTCTGTTGTTATTTCCCCAGTTTCAACTCAACTCAGACCACATGGCCCTGTCTGGGGGGTCACCGGGGCCAATGGGAAGGAGGGCAACACCAAAACATCCTTCAGCTCCATATTTCAATGTCACTGAGGCTAGCAGGAGGTTCTTCTTGATATCCCACCCCAATACCACCAACTCCAAAAGATATGGGAGCAATATGTTATCAAAAGAAAGGAAAGTGTTTTCTCCTCATCTTTCAATCCCTTCCCTGTTTATTTTCCCGGGAGCCTCCATATCTGGGGAGACGTTCTTGGCATATCTCCCAATGGCAAAGACCAGTGTTCTCTGAGCCAAGTGCAGGGAGTAGGGAGATGGGTGGGAAGGCCCAGAGCATCTGTGAGCCAGGGTGGATGCAAAGGTGTCAGCAGCACTTCCCTCCCTTCCCAAGATCCCACTAGCTCTCCTCTGGAAGGGAGGAGGCCTTGGTTCTTGCCCTGGGTCTGCTGTTAAACAGCATCTTGGCCTTGGCGAGCCACTTCTTCCTTCCAGTCCTCAGTTTTTGCAAATGGTGGGGTCTGGAGTTGATTGGTGGATTTCAAGCCATTTTTAGCAAAGAAACGTGTCCCCTGCCCCTCAACAAATGAATGCTTTGGCTAAACCTCAATATATATAATAGGTTTTTTTAAAGAGAGCTGCTGAGGTTGGCACAGGGATGGGTTGAGGGTACCCCAGGGCCATCTCCTCAGTCTCCTCCCCACAGGGGTGTGCCACAGAAATGAAGGCAGAGTTGGAAAACCACTATGTTATAGGATCTTTAGGGACCTTTCTGGATTTAACCAGGACTCTAAGGTTCATACATCCTAACATCCCTCTCATGAAGACACTGATGATTTTCTCATGCTGTGAATGGGAGGACTGAGGGCCAGAGTGGTTAAGGGTCTTCTCTGACAAGCCCCAGGACTCCTGACTTGGAGTCCAATGTGCTTTCTTTCTTTTTTTTTTTTTTTTTTTTTTTTGAGAAAGAGTTTTGCTCTTGTTGCCCAGGCTGGAGTGCAATGGTGCAATCTCGGCTCACTGCAACCTCCTCCTCCTGGGTTCAAGCGATTCTCCTGCCTCAGCCTCCCAAGTAGCTGAGATTACAGGTGTCCACCACCACACCCTGCTAATTTTTTGTATTTAGTAGAGATGGGGCTTTTCCACGTTGGTCAGGCTGATCTCGAACTCCTGACCTGAAGGGATCCACCCGCCTTGGCCTCCCAAAGTGCTGGGATTACAGGCGTGTATGCCACTGTCCCACCAGCCCCAATGTGCCTTTTTTTTTTTTTTTTTTTTTTTGAGACAGAGTCTCACTCTGTCACCCAGGCTGGAGTGCAGTGATGCGATCTCGGCTCACTGCAAACTCCGCCTCCCAGGTTCACGCCATTCTCCTGCCTCAGCCTCCCGAGTAGCTGGGATTACAGGCACCCGCCACCACGCCTGGCTATTTTTTTGTATTTTTAGTAGAGACAGGGTTTCACCGTGTTAGCCAGGATGGTCTCGATCTCCTGACCTCATGATCTGCCCACCTTGGCCTCCCAAAGTGCTGGATTACAGGTGTAAGCCACTGCACCTGGCCAACAATGTGCTTTCTACCAGCATGCCCCCCCTCCCGCCCTCTTCAGAGCAGGCTCAACACATCGAGTGGCTAAGCCAATGGCCAGGGAATCCAGAGCTTCAAGCCCTTGTTATTCCCTTACCTGCTGGGTACAGGCAAACAAGGAGATGCTTCTACAGCTCCCTGAGCTCTGCCCATCTTCCCTGGAGCTCTAGTTCTGCCCAACTCTGGCTTCAAAAACATGACAACTAGTTACTGAGGGCCCAAGGATAATGACCTTATGTGTCTTCTCCCTGCAGGTGCATCACCTGGATCATGAGGTCACCCCTCTGCTGGCTCCTCCCACTTCTCATCTTGGCCTCAGTGGCCCAAGGCCAGCCAACAAGACGACCAAGACCCGGGACTGGGCCCGGGCGCAGACCCAGGCCCAGGCCCAGGCCCACACCCAGCTTTCCTCAGCCTGATGAACCAGCAGAGCCAACAGACCTGCCTCCTCCCCTCCCTCCAGGCCCTCCATCTATCTTCCCTGACTGTCCCCGCGAATGCTACTGCCCCCCTGATTTCCCGTCTGCCCTCTACTGTGATAGCCGCAACCTGCGAAAGGTCCCTGTCATCCCGCCCCGCATCCATTACCTCTATCTCCAGAACAACTTCATCACTGAGCTCCCGGTGGAGTCCTTCCAGAATGCCACAGGCCTGCGATGGATTAACCTGGACAACAACCGAATCCGCAAGATAGACCAGAGGGTGCTGGAGAAACTGCCCGGCCTGGTGTTCCTCTACATGGAGAAGAACCAGTTGGAAGAGGTCCCCTCGGCCCTGCCCCGGAACCTGGAGCAGCTGAGGCTGAGCCAGAACCACATCTCCAGAATCCCGCCTGGTGTCTTCAGCAAGCTGGAGAACCTGCTGCTCCTGGATCTCCAGCACAACAGGCTGAGCGATGGCGTCTTCAAGCCCGACACCTTCCAGGGCCTCAAGAACCTCATGCAGCTCAACCTGGCCCACAACATCCTGAGAAAGATGCCGCCCAGGGTCCCCACCGCCATTCACCAGCTCTACCTGGACAGTAACAAGATTGAGACCATCCCTAACGGATACTTCAAGAGCTTTCCCAATCTTGCCTTCATTCGGCTTAACTACAACAAGCTGACAGACAGGGGACTCCCCAAGAACTCCTTTAATATCTCCAACCTGCTTGTGCTCCACCTGTCTCACAACAGGATCAGCAGTGTGCCCGCCATCAACAACAGGCTGGAACACCTGTACCTCAACAACAATAGCATCGAGAGTGAGTGGGGTGGGCCGGGGCGGGGCCGAAGGCAAGGAGGTTGGCTTGTGTAGCACCTCCACCCTCTCTAGGGAGACTCAGGGTGGGGTGGTATAAAAAGCATCCACTTTGGCACTGGACTTCAATTTATGGCGTTGCCACTTGCTATCTGGGTGACCTTGAAAAGATATTTGACCAGTCTGGGAAGTTTCCTCATCTGTAAAGTGAGAATGGTAATAATATCTTCTGTCACAAAGGTGATATGAGGATGTAATAGTTTAATATGGAGAAAGTGCCCAGAATACCATACTTGGAGGGTCATAGGTTTTCTTCCTCCATTCTTCCTCAGCCCCAGTTCCTTGGCAACTGGATCTATAGGTAGGGTAGACATGGAATATACTCCTGGACATTCTGCTAAAAACAGAACAGAGACATTTAAATACCTATCCTGAAATGTCCTGGGTCTGCCCTCTGCAGAAACCTGCCCCTGTGGGAAGATGCTTCTTCCCAAGCCTGAGCCTGGGTTTTGATTCAGGGTATGCAACTGGTAAAAATGTGGCAGTCAGGAAAAGAAGGTCTGCATGCTGGTGCTTTCTGAATCTATCTGGAAGGGTGCGATGTTTAGGTGCACTTAAGGAAGAGTTTGCCTAAGTGACATTTACAGGGTTCTGGACTTGGAGTATCAATTGCAGCCCAGGAGAGGAGGCTGGAAGTTGCAGTTTTGCTTCAATCAAAAATTTCAGCTCGGAGCGGAGCATTAGCAGAAAGGTTTAGAAGTGAAATAATATTTTCTGGTCCTTGAACAAAATCAGCCTACATTCACAGAAGGGATGCAGCAGCAGAAGGGAAGAGAGGGATTGAGGGAAAAGAGAAGGACCCCTAGAATGATATTTGGGGATCCTTAAGTTCCAAACCAAAGAATGAGATGGAGATTGTTGGTGTCTCTACCGACACCAACAATGAGCGAATAGATCGTTCACTCATTTGGGATAATTTCAAGAAGTAGGGGAGGATTTTTTTTTAATCTTACAAAAAAAAATGGGAAAAGGGGAAGACTGTCTAATTTTACCCTGGAGACAGCACACTAAAATAAAACACATTACCCCCAGGAAGCTATGAGGCCAAAATACAGACAGAACGGATACCTTGATTAATAAATGGCTGATAGGTCTCTACCAGATTGTGGAAGAACAGGTTGCTGGAGGATATCCCAGCCTTCTAAGGTTGAAGTCAGAGAACTCACACCTCACCCACATGAGCCCACCCCATCCAGCCTGTCTCCTGTGCCTTTCACAGACAGAATGGGCTGAGTGGGGCCTAGGTCAGTGGGATGATTACGTTCTTCACAATGACCGTAATGCTGCCACTGGTACTGTCCTTAAACAGCTTACAAAATGCCTTTGCCAACATTCTCTCCCCTGATGACAGGGCAGGCACCACTCTTACCATTTCACAGATTGAAGAACTCAGCATGAGGGTGGCTAGGCCACAGCCCCAAGCTCATAAGAGAAAACCCCTGTGTCAGGGCCCTTCTGCTACTCCAATGGCAAAGAAGAAAGATGAGGAAAAGGAAGAGGAAGACAATTACAATGAAGATGATGCCTACTCTTCCTCCTCCTGCTCCTCCATAAATGATAAGTGAGGCAAGGCTTAGGGAGAATAAAACAGTTCATTTAAATGCTGGCATGCCTGGTGCCACAGGCATCCAACAAGATGTGATGGAGGAAATGGAATCTCAGGCCATGGACCCTTCAGAATCAGTAGGCTCATCATGTCCCTGGGGTTCCGGAGCTCTCCCCAGATCCTCTTTCCTCTTCCTGTCATCCTTATTTCAGTTACCATCTTTTGCCCATCCTCATGTCTCACATCCAATTCAAAGGAAAACCTGCAGAGTAATTTTCACATCCACCTGCTGGCTTCAGATCTCACCTTACTCCATTGCTTCTCCACAGTGTAGCCGGATTATCTTTGTACAGCATAAACCTGAACATAGGGATCTCTAAGGACCCTTCCAGATTTAACGCTCCAGGATACCATGGTTCAAGTATCCTATTAATAACATCGCTCTCACAAAGACAGTCCTGTTCACTGCCGTTCCTCAGACCAGAGATCAAAAGCCTCTTAGTGAAAGACTGTTTGAAAGCCTAACTACCTTCCCAGCTTACTCTCCTTAGAACATCACATTGCACTATTACTATTCCCAGATTCGCCCACAAGCAGAATTTTGGCCTCCACAACTTCATTCAAACAGATTCCTCTATCAGAACACCATCCCCCAGGTCTCCACCTGTTGTAATTCTACCTATTCTTGAAGGCCCAGTTCAAAATTTACTTCCAATTCTCTAGAGTGAACTTGCAATAACAGTTGTTGATCAATTCCAACTTAATTCATTTTACAAATGAGTAAACTGAGCCTGGAGGTCAAGGCAGCTCATCTATGATCACACATTCCCAAAGCTAGCCAGTTTCAGAGAGAAGTCTACAGTCCTTGCTCTCGGGTGTCTTCCCCCTTCTCCTTCCTCTTCTTGGCTGCCAGCCTCCACTCCCTTCTGATTTCTCGTCTTCTTTTTCCGTAGAAATCAACGGAACCCAGATTTGCCCCAACGACCTAGTGGCGTTCCATGACTTCTCCTCGGACCTGGAGAACGTGCCACACCTGCGCTACCTGCGGCTGGATGGAAACTACCTGAAGCCGCCCATCCCGCTGGACCTCATGATGTGCTTCCGCCTCCTGCAGTCCGTGGTCATCTAGGCCCCACTCCGCCACCGGATCTGCTCTGACCGCACTTGAAGGCTGGGGCCCAGGCGCCTGTGCCGGCCATTCGTTTTCTCTCTCTCCCTTTCTTTCTCCCAGCTTCGCCTCCCTTATCCCACCCTCGAGGCAGGGAAAAGCCATCTATTCTTCTGCAGCCTCAGGAGCGAGACTTCCAAGGGCTCAGTTTGGTTTCACCCAGTTGAAAGACACCCAGTGCACACCCAAACTCCTGGCCTTCTGTGGTTTCCCTTTGCTCCAGAAACACAGATGTGTCTAAAGACTTGGTGTCCCCTTCTCTCTCCTCCCCCACCCGCCACTCCTGGGTACATCTGGGCCGTGGACTATCTGATCTTGGTCCTGGCCGAGCAAACAGCCCGGAGGTAAGGTTCAGAAAGTCCCCCTGGGGACTCCTCCATCTTCGGCAGCTCTGGCTCAAAGAGGCCGAGAAACCCAGTTCTCCTGGGCCAAGGATCCCTTCTGGCAAAGCTGCTGCTCCGCCGCTTGGTTCCCCGGCACCAGACATCGCCCTGGCCCTGCTGGCCCGGGTATCGGGAAGGAGGAGCGAGGGAATGACGGAGGTAGGGTGCAGGGTCAGGGCTCCCGGCAGGGGCCTGCATCTGGCCAGCAGGACACAGGGATGCGCAGGGCGCCCCCTTCCGTTCCAGGGCGAACATAGCACACGCCCTCCTGGCTGGGCCTCAGGAGGAACAGCCAAGGAGAAGAATGGCCCAAGGAACTAGGAAGCAGCCATGGGATAGGGGAAGGGTTCAAGCCCGGGATGGGCCCGCGTGACGTCGATGGGTCCTGCGGCCCCCTTGCCCAACCTTGGGTTTAGGGAGGAGGGTTCACAGTGTTTTTGTGGGGGCGGGGGAAGGAAGAGGCAGCAGCCCCGCCCCCGCCATCTGTTCTCCATCAGTGTGCGCGGCCCAGCCATTTCCACCCTCGGGAGGCGGCTCCTGAGAAACAGGGAGGAAGGGGCGGAGCACCTGGACATCTCCCAGAAGCCCCACCACGTTTCAAATTGCGCCTCCTCCTCGGAGACAGACGCATTGGTGCCACCTAGTGGCTGGTGGGAGTAACAGCTGGTCCCAGTCTTGCGCCTGGCCCTCTTCCTGGGGTGATTTTCCTCGGTGGAGGAGGCCCGTGGGGTCCCAACACGGAAGAGCCATGGGCCGTGTGCATGGTGTCGCTCTCCTCTAGGGTCTAACGGGCACAAACGTCCCCAGGCTGGGCTCATTCCCATCGTGAGTGAGCCCAGGTGAGGACATAGTCGGCTCCCGTTTGTTGTAGGCCCTTTCCAGGTGCCTTCTCAGCTCCCTCATCTGTAAACCGAGGAGGTGGATAAGATGCTCCATGCCGGGCGCGGTGGCTCACGCCTGTAATCCCAGCACTTTGGGAGGCCGAGGCGGGCAGATTATTGCCTGAGCTCAGGAGTTCGAAACCACCCTGGGCAACATGGTGAAACCCCCGTCTCTACTAAAATAAAATTAGCCAGGCATAGTGGCGCGCGCCTATAATCCCAGCTACTGGGAGGCTGAGGCGGGAGAATCGCTTGAGCCGGGGAGGCGGAGGTTGCAGTGAGGCGAGATTGTGCCACTGCACTCCAGCTTGGGCGACAGAGTGAGACTCCGTCTCAAAAAAGAAAAAAAAAAGATGCTCCTCTGAGGTCCCTCCGGCGCTCATGTTCCGAGTCTGCAGCTCCACACTTTAAATCATACTCGAATGCAGGACAAGTCCTAAATATTTGCCCCTTCCCTTGCAGTAATTTATTTTCTGTATGGACTGTCCCTCCCCCAGAGGCTTCCCCACCCTCCATTGCCTGGCCCAGGTGAGCAGCTTGGCAGGTCTCCAAGTGGAACCCGGTCCAGACAGGGCTGCCGCGACTTCACCTTTCCCCCTAACTTCCTCCAAGGGATGCTGCCCCTTCTCAGCCCCCTGCGTGTGTATATTGGTGGGAGGCATAGAGGATGGATGTTCTAGAAATGAGTAAGACACAGTGCCCACCCCCAAGTCAGGATGAAAAAAGTTCCAGAGGTTTTTAAGAAATTGGATTAAGCTGGGTCCCTAACTTCAAGAAATTCCCATTATGCTCCTTCTCACCTTTCTTTTTTGCTAATTATGGAAAATAGGGCCCATTTCATTATAGCCTCCTTTCCCCGTGCTCCACTACAATCGCCGCATTCTTTCTAGCTGCAGCTGGTTTCTTCAAGGCTCCTGCTTAAAGTCCACGCGTTATTATGGCCAAAAGCAACCTGGTGCTTCGGCCTGGATAAGAGCCCCTTCTGCATCTTATTCACAGCTTGCAGCCTCAGCCCCTTTGATGAGGCCCTCAGGGGAGAGGTCATTACCTTGATCCTGCAAACCCAGACTCGTTGAGCAGCAACGCAATCACCATCATCCCACTGCCAAATCTAGAATATGTCTGCTCTCCGTTGCTCTCTGCCCTGTAAGCCAGAGGGGATTCAAGGTAAATAGGCTTTACAGGCTCCCCTCCTCCAAACACACACAGAATGGGCTTTCTTTCAAGTTTAAAAAAAGCCCCCTTCTCCATGCACAAGTTCATTCCCTCCATGCTGTCGTCATCGACATATACAGGTGTGTACGTAGGTGTATGTGTATACTCTGCACGTATATCTCTTCTCTCTTGAAGACCCTGTTAACTTTGTGAAATAACTTCCACATTTCAACACACTTCACAGTACAGGAAATAAAGTAATATGAAAAACACCCTGCGTGAACTCAACGGTGTGAACAGGTCAAGAATAACACTTCAGAGTCATCTTGCCAGCCAGGCGTGGTGGATCACGCCTGTAATCCCAGCACTTTGGGAGGCCAAAGCAGGCAGATCACCTGAGGTCAGGAGTTCAAGACCAGCCTGGCCAACATAGTGAAACCCCTTGTTTACTCAAAATACAAAAATTGGCTGGGTGTGGTGGTACATGCCTGTAGTCCCAGCTACTTGGGAGGCTGAGGCAGGAGAATTGCTTGAACCCGGGAGGCAGAAGTTGCAGTGAGCCGAGATTGCACCACTGCACTCCAGCCTAGGAGACAAAACGAGACTTCATTTAAAAAAAATAAAAATAAAAATAAAGTCATCTTGCCACCCACCCCCTACCATTGAGCCACCATGCCCAGCCCCAAAGCCTCTTAATTGCTCTAACAAGATGAGTGGGGAAAAGATTATACTCTTAAGAAATTCCTACGAAAGCTATCCAAAAGCCTTTTATTTCCTCTTTTCTTCTCATTATTTTTAAATAGAGGCAGGGTCTCATTATGTTGCCCAGGCTGGTCTGGAACTCCTGGCCTCAAGTGATCCTCCCACCTTGGCCTCCCCAAAGTGCTGGGATTACACACGTGAGTCACCATGCCCAGCCCCAAAGCCTTTTCTTGAAGAATTTCTCGCAAACTCACAACCCTCATGAAAAATTAATCCTCAATTCCACAAGACTGCCCACCCACAGACAAAAAAAATATATATTCCTAAAGTCAGACCAGAAATCTGAAAGCTGCATTTGAAACCCAAAGCCTCGGGTTCTTTCAAGCTACATGTACTAAATTGTCGAAGGTCTCCCAGGAGCTCTGTACTGAGGCAGACACAGAAAGACACAAAACGGTCGTCTTTCCTGCCCAAGTAAAGCTAACTGGGGAGATGCAGTGTGCATACACAACAGTAAAAGAGCCATCTCAACGACAGAGAGCATAGACCAAGTCATCTGGAATGGTCTACATGCCATGCGGAAGTCCACAGAAGGGTTAGAACAGGGTGTCCCAGACTCTCTCTTCTGAGGGAAGGTTGGTTGCAAAAGTGGGATTCATGACCCTCCCAGGCTACACCATCTTCTTTAGAATGAGAACTGCCAGGTGACGCCCTCGCTGCTCCTACCTGGCTACTAAACATCTACTTCGGTTCACTTCACGGATGTTCAGTGGATATCGGTCACGTGCCAGGTCCCCAGCTAAGCGTTCAAGGATGGATAATATACATAGCAGCACACCCTTGAGGAACTCATACCTTGGTAAAGGGAAAGAAATCCATGAATGGATACCTCTGTGTCCTAAGTGTTTGTAATAATGCTGTGCATCAGGCCTCTGAGCCCAAGCTAAGCCATCATATCCCCTGTGACCTGCACGTGCACAACCAGACGGCTGGTTCCTACCTTAACTGATGATATTCCACCACAAAAGAAGTGAAAATGGCTGGTCCCTGCCTTAACTGATGACATTACCTTGTGAAATTCCTTCTCCTGGCTCATCCTGGCTCAAAAGCTCCCCCATTGAACACCTTGCAACCCCCACCCCTGGCCACCAGAGAACAACCCCCTTTGACTGTAATTTTCCATTACCTACCCAAATCTTATAAAACGGCCCCACCCCATCTCCCTTCGCTGACTCTTTTCGGACTCAGCCCACCTGCACCCAGGTGAAATGAACAGCCTCGTTGCTCACACAAAGCCTGTTTGGTGGTCTCTTCACACAGACACGAGTGAAACTGTGTATGAACAGTATAAAGGAAAGGGCTTTTACCTCTACCTGAGGAAAACCAGAAAGACTCCTACCATGTGAGCTGGCTCTTAAGGGATAAATCAGATTTTGCCAGGTGGATGAAAGAAAAAAAGATGCCACCTGGACAGGAAACAGCATGAGTACAAAGGTAGGAAGGTGTGGAGTCTACCCTGTGGGGCTTGTGTGTCTGAAAAAGAGGAAAGGGTCATGTTCCGGTCATGGAGTGGAGTTGTGTGGCTACAAGCCCTCAGCAGGGGATATACCCCTGTTATCCAAAACACAGGAGGGTTCCTGAACTTCCCCGCCTCTCTCTCCCTATCCATGAAAAGGGCAACAACAGGGTTGGCTGGTCAAACTTCTGTCATACCACCTGCCACCTCCGATTCATCAACACGCCTTTTGCCTCTCCTAATGAGAGATTAGGATTAGGACGCCTCCCCCACCTCCTGCTTCCTTTGCCAGGCTCTTGGGGAGCTGGGCTGCCTGGAACAGCAGTCTGTGGGGTTAGCCGTTTCCCCCACCAGGTCACATGTACACATCCATGGACAGCCCCTAATATTCATGAGAACAAGAGTGTGTGACCTCTGAGCTTGGGAAAGCAAGAGGAGAAGTTGGGAGAGGGTCTAGGATGCGAGCCTGAGTCTGGATGTGGCTCCTGCAGGGAGTGGGGGGAGCAGGTGTGTATGCATTGGGGAGGAACGATGGTGGGGGTGTGGCAACCAAGCAGGGATGGCAGGACCGTATGTCTCTGGGAAAGCAGGGAGGGAGAGTGGGAGCAGGCGGCAGGGAGAGTGAATGAACACTCGCATTTGCATTTCTCCCAGGAATAAATGTGTGGGGTGGGAGTGGGGAGATTGCCTAGGCTGGCTGTGGGGGCGGAGGGCCTCTGGCTGCAAAGCCCAGGCTGTGGAGAGAAGATGGAGGCATACAGCCCGCCAAATGTGCCATCTGCCTACTGGATGCCCTCCAGGATCCAGGGCTATCTTTCCCTCCACCCAGCAGAGCCTCTGATGGTGTCTTTTCCCAGGTGGGGGGCTGCCAGGGGTACAAGAACATGCTCTTCTCTGGTGACCAGGTTCTTGGGCTGAGGGAAGCCCCCTCTCGCACCAGCTGGTGCCCAGGAACACAGCAAGCCAAATGCTGCCCTCGAGGGCCAGGCTATTAGATCTGCCTCTTCACCTGGTGTGCCAGGGCAGAGATGAGTTCTGCCAAGCCATCTGCTCTGAGGGCCTGGAAACACATGGATTCAGGACTCCTGGGGAAGAAGGTGGAAATGGGGAGGGTCATATGAACTAAAGAAAACTCTCTGACCCGAGAGTCAAAAAATCTGGGCATTGGCCCTGGCTCTGTGTGACCTAGGGCAAGTCACGCCACCTCTTTGGGCCTCACTCTCCTCATCTATACCACAAGGACTTGGACTAGATCTTTAGGGGGCCTCACAGCTGGAATTCAGTATCTGGTTGGTGGAAAGGAGTAGGGAACAAGGAGAGTCACTGAGAAACCTGGGTGGGCGCCGGGGCACAGGCTGGCAGAAGCTGGGGAAGACTCCTTAGCCACCCCACCTCTGCCTTCAGCAAGGACTTGCTCGGCAGCCTGCTCGAGGCACCAAGGAAAGGGAAGTGTTTCCAGATGAATGCCGTTGGCCCTCTGTATCTGTGGGTTCCACATCCGTGGATTCAACCAACCACAGATTGAAAATATTCAGAAAAAAAAAAATTCACAACGTTCCAAAAAGGAAAATTTGAATTTGCTGTGTGCCAGTACTATGTGGAATCCATGTGAATGGAGTGAAGTGTAAGCATTGTGTTTGGTGTTATAGGTAATCTAGAGATGATTTGAAGTACACAGGAGGATGTGCGTAGGTTATATGCAAATTCACCATTTTATATAAAAGACCTCAGCGTATGTGGATTTGGTATCCACTGGACGTGCAGAACCAATCCCCCATGGTTACTGAGGGACGACTGTACATCTCTGAGGGTGCGGGAGAGGATACTTCCCAGGCCCCTGAGGACCCTACACAATGTCTACTGGTGTTTATGATCCTTTCTAGGGCCCACCTCCCAATTTCCATTTGGTTTCCTCCTAGCAGATTTAGAGAATTTCCTGTATCCTCATGATCATCATCTGTGAACTTGAAGTTGGCTTTCAAATCCTATCTCATCCCCCATACACCTTCTCTTTGAACTACCTAGGCCTGCAGCTCCTGTCTCTGGTGATTTTATTCAATTATGGTCTCTGTGCTGGCGCTCTAGGTGAGGGTGAAGTGCCTCATTTCCACCTCTTTTTATCTTTGGATTCTGGCTATGAAGCTGAAGCCTTGTCACTCTCTGGCTGGAGAAAGAAGCTGCAAAGACAAGCTCTATCTCTCCATATCCCCCCACTCCAGCCTTCTCTGAGGGCTCAGAATCTGAGGGATGGGGCCCCTTCCTTGCAGGGGATGGCACTGCCTGTTCCTCAAAGATGTGGCCTTATCAGGAGAGTGGACAAGGAAAAGAAAGAAGGAGCTGACAGAGTAAGAGGAGAGAGAGCAGGAGCTGGAGGTGGGGGGTGAAGCGGAAGGTGGGGGGAGAATTCTCTTTTGTCAAACACAGGAATGGGGCAGGGGACCCCCTGAGGAAAGAGGAGGGGAAACAGCTGGACATCAGAAGGAATGAGAAGTCCGATTGGTCACAGGCCTGGCCAACTCCTTGCCCTCCCCCGGGCACCACTGTGTAACCCAAGCCCCAGTTCAGACAGCCTCCACCAGAGTCCCCACCTTTCTGGAAGCTGCAGGGCTCTCCATCCAGGATCCAGAAGCATTGAAGGGGTAAGGCTCAAGGTTGAGGCCTCTGGCCATCGGTGTGCAAATGAGGGCAAAGTGTTTGGCTGGGGCAGGGGATTGGGAAGGGAAAATGAAGAGAGTTTAGGCCTCTGGCCAAAGAAGTTGGACAAGAATTTTGGGTGGGCACTAAACTGTCTTAGAAAATTTTTTTTTGAGATTATGTAATTCGTTTGGGGTGAGGTATGGGAGGTAAGGTGAAGAAACACCTCTTGCTACTGCTAGAGGCTTGCCCCCTTGCCCAGCTAAAATTAAGAAAGGATGGGGAGGTTAACTGGGCATGGTAACACACGCCTGTAGTCCCAGCTACTTGGGAGGCTGAGGCAGGAGGACTGCCTGAGCCCAGGAAGTTAAGGCTTCAGTGAGCTGAGATCATGCCATAACACTCCAGGCTGGGCAACAGAGTGACACCGTCTTAAAAATAGAAAATAAAATAAAAATTAAAAGATTAAAAAAATTTTAAAAGAAAGAAAGGGGGAGAGTCTACTAGAAACTTGTGCAGCTAGCTTTGGGGAGGGCTGTGTTAAGCCTACACTGGATATGACTGTTGTATACACTTATGCCTGGATACAACACCACACCACATGCATTTCCTGACCCGTCTATACATATATGAACTACATGAACATTTGTACTCACATGCACATCACATACATACGCAGGCATCTGTGTGCGCACACACACAAATATACACAGGTATCTAAGGAACTTTCCAGATGCGTACACACTCATGCAATCACACACAAAGAACTCTTGTATCTGTAATAATCTGTTTCTAAAAAGCTGCATTTAGAAGTATATTTCATAAACTAACATTCTTTTTTACATTGTATGTTTCATTGTAAGTCCATGTCTCCTAAAGAGACTAGGTGCTCCTAGGAAGGGCTGTGCCTCATTCATTCTGTACCCACAGAGACAAGTCCTGTGCCTGGAACTCAATAGACACCCATAAATGTTTGTTGAGCAAATGCATGAATGGATGATCTTTATAAAAAACCGCAAGAGTCAACTGGGCGCGGTGGCTCATACCTGTAATTCCAGCACTTTGGGAAGCCAGGGTGGGTGGATCACCTGAGGTCAGGAGTTCGAGACCAGCCTGGCCAACATGGTGAAACCCCTTCTCTACTAAAAATACAAAAATTAGCCAGACATGGTGGGTGCCTGTAATCCCAGCTACTCAGGAGGCTGAGGCAGGAGATTCGCTTGAACCCAGAAGACGGAGGTTGCAGTGAGCCAAGATCACGCCACTGCACTCCAGCCCGGGAAACAAGAATGCAACTTCGTCTCAAAAAAACAAACAAAAAGACCCCATAAGATTCTTTGATGTTGACATTCTCTAAATCGAGCTTAGTGACTAGCAGTCATGTTCTGAGCATGGGGTTGTTTAAGAGAGGACATCTGTGTGCATGCACCAGTGTGTGCCTCGTTTGTAGACAAGGGGACTCTTGTGAATGTGTCTGTGTTGAGATGTGTCTGCACATGCCTCTGTGAGTGAATATCAGTGTTTGGGTGAGCGTGTAAAAACACTCAAGTTGGGGCGGTGGAGGGAGGGGGCTGCTAGGAGATACCCCCCAAGACATAGTCCCAGCTGGTAGGGAATTTGTGCATGTGATGAGAGCACTGAGTCTGCAAGTGTGGGGGTGGGAAGTGGAGTAAATCTGCGAGCCATTCCCACAACCCTCTGGAGAGCCTGTCCCTCAGATCGCTGCCCTTCCTCCTGCCCACTTGCCAGGACCAGCCACTGAAGGGATTCTCAGTCCCATCCGACTCCCCATGAGGCTCCTGGCTTTCCTGAGTCTGCTGGCCTTGGTGCTGCAGGAGACAGGGACAGCTTCTCTCCCAAGGAAGGAGAGGAAGAGGAGAGAGGAGCAGATGCCCAGGGAAGGCGATTCCTTTGAAGTTCTGCCTCTGCGGAACGACGTCCTGAACCCAGACAACTATGGTGAAGTCATTGACCTGAGCAACTATGAGGAGCTCACAGATTATGGGGACCAACTCCCCGAGGTGAGGGACACAGCAGACCAACTACATTCCCTGCATGACACTGGGAGTCAGAGGACAGGGCCCTCCCACTGCCCCGAAGTGCGGGTGTCTCCAGCCTCCACCTCTTTCTCTATGAGGTGGAAATTCTTATCCCTCCATAGGGACTTGTCACTTAGATGATACTAAGAAACAGGACACAAACCTGGGACTTCTTCTTCAAAAGTCATACTTGCCTCCCCCTGCCAAAGCTATGTCTCACTGGGGGAGGGGTTCGCAATGTCCTCATCATATTCTCTAGGAAATAAAAGTGCCACATCCCCCATCTCTTTTCTGAAACTGTCCTCCAGTCTGAAGTTCTTTCCCAGGCCCTCTTGGCCTTCACTGCAGCAGCGTGGGGTGGCAGCCCAGAAGCCCCTACTCAATTGTGCGTGAGCCTGATCAGTGTGAAGGGAAGAGTGCCGGCCTGGGAAATCAGGAGAGCAGGTTCCGTCTCTGCCTTGACCACCTGCTGGCTCTTTGATCCTCATCCCTCTCCTCTCTGGGCCCCGGTTTCTTCATCCATAGGATGGACATGCTGGACCTGATGCTCTGTCAGATCCCCTTTTTGCACAGTCTTTCTGCTATCCCTCCCTCCTCCTCCTCCACAGTGACTCTTCGCTGGTTTGAAATCCATCACTGAGGTTCCCAGAGTCCAAAGTTAAGTCCCTTTTGTGCAAAAGCTGGGCTACTGTGTACTCTGTGCTACATCTCCAGGTTAAGGTGACTAGCCTCGCTCCTGCAACCAGCATCAGTCCTGCCAAGAGCACTACGGCTCCAGGGACACCCTCGTCAAACCCCACGATGACCAGACCTACTACAGCAGGGCTGCTACTGAGTTCCCAGCCCAACCATGGTAAGTGCACAGTCACATGGTCGCAATATCCCTAGGTCATAGGCCAAGCAGCTATGACCCAGCACCAGGGGGTACCAAAGTGGAACGTGGTTGGGGTTGGGGCATGGAGGGTCAGGGCTACCCTTACTAGCAGGGAGAGAAGGGGAAATAGCCACAGTAAGAACAGGAAAAAAGAAATCAAAGACAGGCACTGGCTGTGCCTAATACTTTTGCCTGAATGTACAAGTTGAGTAAGAAGCAAAGAAATGCAAGAACTCCCTTATGCCCTAGCAAAGCCACCCTGCCTTAATTAATAGCATGATGGGGGAAGCAGGTTGAGTGGTAATTAGATTACAGACAATTAAAAGCCTGTAGAGAACAATAACTAACTTTGTGGCTGTCACTTGGCATGGGAGCAAATGAAGCAGTCACACTGCTTTTCAGCTTCAAAGTCCCTCCTCAGCAGCTCTCTTTCCTTCCCTGATGCCCTCCTGGAGGCTGCGGCTGGCATCCCTGGCAGTGAGGCCTCAGCAATCTGCTGGAAATCAGAAGTGGGCAGAGGAGGGGTGAAGTTCATTCTGGACCCGCTTGCCCGCAGCTTCCCTGTTCTCTTCTTGGGATGTTTGCCTTGGGTGGACCTGGGGTATTGGGGCATTGGCAGGAAAACCATTCAGTCAGGAATCCATGACCTCTCAGAGCTACAGTCTCAGGCTTAAAGAGGCCGTAAAGGGCCTCAGCTGAATCCGCCATTCAAAGCCTCAGGATAAGAAAGATGCTGGGGACCCTCTGCTCTACCCACTCCTCCTGGTCACTGCTGGCAGAGAAGAGCTCCTTAATCTGGGGTCTGTGTCACTGCTACCAGAGTTATTCCTTGAGTTGAGCTAAACTGGTCTCTCAGTAATCTCTGTGCCTTGTGATAGCAAGTGACAGAAACCTCCTGCACTATTCAGTTGTATGATCCAGTAAAGTCTCCCCAACTACTTGGGGTGGCTGACCTGGCCTAACCTCACGACCCGTGGGTACAGAGAGAGGGTCATGGACAGAACAGGAGAGGGCTGCTTCCCAAAGAAAAATTGGCATGCTGATGCCATAAGAAGGGGAAGTCGTTGCTGGGTAGGCACTGTACTCCACCTTGGTTCTATTGTGCTTCTTGGAGCCACACAGAACATGTCTAATTTCTCTTCCCCAAGGCAGATGGCAGAGCCAGCAACCACTGGCCATCCCACTAAAATTCTGGCTTTACTTTTTGGGACCAGAGAGGAATCCTGTGGAAAAGAGATCGAGGGATTTCCTAGAAACACCCACATAGGCCCAGGAAAAAGTACACAGAACCAGGGTCTGCTGAAAGTATAAATGGGCTTGGGCTGGGTAGTAACTGAGGATGGACCTGCCTCTCTGGGGTAGAGGACAGAGTGACAGGGGAGCAGACAACAGCACTGTGTACATGGTGCCCGTCAGTTCTGGGCAGCAACCTATAGGCTATCAAAAAGGCACAGATGGCCGTGGTTCAGACACTCCCTGGGGCGAGGGCCATTGGCCCCAGAGGCTAAAGAGATCTCCCTTTGTTCTGTCTTCCACCTGGGCCAGGTCTGCCCACCTGCCTGGTCTGCGTGTGCCTCGGTTCCTCTGTGTATTGCGATGACATTGACCTAGAGGACATTCCTCCTCTTCCTCGGAGGACTGCCTACCTGTATGCACGCTTCAACCGCATCAGCCGTATCAGGGCCGAAGACTTCAAAGGGCTGAGTATGTAATGCCCTGGGAAAAGAGGAGTGGGGGCAGGCATATGCAGCCACCCTGCCACTAGGACAGTCACCAACACTGTGTTAGTGCCCCCCCGTGTTAGCTCTTTCCTGTTGGCTCTCAGTCCCTCCAGCTGTCAAAGGGAAATAGACCGAAGTCTCTAGAAGTCCCTTCCTTGAAGTATTTAGATGGTGGAAGGGACCTGTTTTTATTTGTTCTCCAAAAAGGTCTGGGAAGCTGGGAGGGGAAGGTATGATCTGCCAACATCTTCAGGATGTCCCAGCAGTGACGGCTGTGTGATCAGCTGGCCTCTGGGCAGGACAGTCTTAAATCTACTCTCCATGGCACTGATGCTGTTTACATGGTTGTTTGTGTGCTTTTAGCTTCTTTATGCCTTATGCCCTGCTTGAGACAGGAGACCTGGGCTGTGATCCAAATTCTACCACTAATTACCCAGAGCCTTTCCAGGCCTCAGTGCCCTTTTGTTGAGATTCACAAGTGGAGGTGAGGTGGATCCAGGGATTCCTGGGCCTGTTGGTTCTCACTTTCAAGAGGCTTCTTCTAAAGGATGCAAGATGGGCGGCCACTGCACAGGACAAAACTCCAGGGAGGGGCACTGAGGCATCCGAGGGCTTTTCCAAGGAGTCCTGGTTTATGTTATTTCCTCTGGTTTGGGCCTAGTGCAGGTAGAGAGCTGGTTAGAATCCCCTCATCCTGAGAGGGATGGGGCAAGGTGTGGAGACAGCTCCAACCTGGACAAGGAAAGACAGTGTGTTCTGGTTTCTCTCTTTGTTCTCCCCTAACCTCTCTCAGCAAAGTTGAAGAGGATTGACCTCTCCAACAACCTCATTTCCTCCATCGATAATGATGCCTTCCGCCTGCTACATGCCCTCCAGGACCTCATCCTCCCAGAGAACCAGTTGGAAGCTCTGCCCGTGCTGCCCAGTGGCATTGAGTTCCTGGATGTCCGCCTAAATCGGCTCCAGAGCTCGGGGATACAGCCTGCGGCCTTCAGGGTGAGTCAAGGCCTTACACCCACTATCTATCACCTCCACCACCCACCTCCACCACCCACCTCCACCTCTACCACCCACCTCCACCTCTACCACCCACCTCCACCACTATCACCCACCTCCACCACCCACCTCCACCTCTACCACCCACCTCCACCACTATCACCCACCTCCACCACCCACCTCCACCACCCACCTCCACCTCTACCACCCACCTCCACCACTATCACCCACCTCCACCACCCACCTCCACCACCCACATCCACCTCTACCACCCACCTCCACCACCCACCTCCACCACCCACATCCACCTCCACCACCCACCTCCACCACCCACCTCCACCTCTACCACCCACCTCCACCACCCACCTCCACCACCCACCTCCACCTCTACCACCCACCTCCACCACCCACCTCCACCACCCACCTCCACCTCTACCACCCACCTCCACCACCCACCTCCACCACCCACCTCCACCTCTACCACCCACCTCCACCACCCACCTCCACCACCCACATCCACCTCTACCACCCACCTCCACCACTATCACCCACCTCCACCACCCACCTCCACCACCCACGTCCACCTCTACCACCTACCTCCATCTCTACCACCACCGACTTCCACCTCTACCACCCACCTCCACCACCCACCTCCACATCTACCACCCACCTCCACCACCACCACCACCACCTCCACCTCTACCACCCACCTCCACCTCCAGCACCCACCCCACCCCTACCACCACCCACCTCCACCACCACCCACCTCCACCTCTACCACCCACCTCCACCTCCAGCACCCACCCCACCCCTACCACCACCCACCACCACCACCACCCACCTACACCACCTACCACTACCACCACCACCACCTACCTCCATCACCTACCACCACCACCACCCACCTCCACCTCCACCACCCACCTCCACCACTATCACCCACCTCCACCACCCACCTCCACCACCCACATCCACCTCCACCACCCACCTCCACCACCCACCTCCACCTCTACCACCCACCTCCACCACCCACCTCCACCACCCACATCCACCTCTACCACCCACCTCCACCACTATCACCCACCTCCACCACCCACCTCCACCTCTACCACCCACCTCCACCACCCACCTCCACCACCCACATCCACCTCTACCACCCACCTCCACCACCCACCTCCACCACCACCCACCTACCACCACCACCACCACCACCTCCACCTCTACCACCCACCTCCACCTCCAGCACCCACCCCACCCCTACCACCACCCACCTCCACCACCACCCACCTACACCACCTACCACTACCACCACCACCACCTACCTCCATCACCTACCACCACCACCACCCACCTCCACCTCCACCACACACCTCCACCACCTACCACCTACCTCCACCACCACCACCACCACCCACCTCCACCTCCACTACCCACCTCCACCACTATCACCCACCTCTACAACCACCCATCTCCACCACCACCACCCACCTCCACCACCACCATCACCACCACCACCACCACCACCACCATCTCCACCACCACCACCCACCTCCACCTCTACCACCCACCTCTACCCTTACCACGACCCACCACCACCACCACCCACCTCCACCACCTACCACCGCCACCACCACCACCCAACTCCACCTCTACCACCCACCTCCACCTCTATCACCACCCACCTCCACCTCTGCCACCTCTACCACCCACCTGCACCTCCACCTCCACCACCATCACCTGCCTCCACTGCCACCCCCACCACCCACCTCCACTCCTACCACCCATATCCACCACCACCACCCACCTGCACCACCCACCTGCACTCCCACCATGCACCTCCACCACCACCATCCACCACTGTTTTCATCCTTTTAAATTTGCTATTTATTGATTCTTTCAGTTGCAAGAAACTGATTCTGACCCAAGAAAAGGCCATCCCAAGAACCTCCATGAATGGAAACAGTACTATCAGGCCTCATGGGCCTGTTACTGGCTGAGCATCCCTAACCTGAAATCCAGAATCCAAAAGGCTCCAATAAGCATTTCTTTTGAGCACTTTGTTGATGTTCAAAAAGTTTTGGGTTTTGGAGCATTTTGGATTTTGGATATTCAGATTTGGGATACTCAACCTGTACTGGGAATGGGGGTTCAGAAGTCCAGGTGGACAACTCTCTCTCCCTCTTTGGGACACACGGCCTCTTGTCTTGGCTTCTTTCTGTGCATCTGCTCAATTCACCTGTTTGCTCACCAGCATCCTCTGCACACTCACAGGTTCTGCTCCCTGAAAACATACACGTGAGTTTGGCTTGGAATAGTGCTGATTCTGGCCCTAATTCTACGTATCCTTTTATTTCCAAAACCCTTCAGTAAGTGACTGATGAAACATTGTCTTTCTATGATCAAATGCTCAAGAGAGACTTTTGTTGTTGTTGTTTTGAGACAGATCTGACTCTGTCGCCCAGGCTGGAATGCAGTGGCATGATCTCGGCTCACTGCAACCTCTGCCTCCCGTGTTCAAGCAATTCTCCTGCCTCGGCCCCCTGAGTAGCTGGGATTACAGGCATGCACCACAATGCGTGGCTAGTTTTTGTATTTTTAGTAGAGATGGGGTTTCACCATGTTGGCCAGGCTGGTCTCGAACTCCTGACCTCAGGTGATCTGCCCACCTTGGCCTCCCGAAGAGCTGGGATGGCAGGCATGAGCCACTGTGCCTGTCCAAGAGAGACTATTTGATTGGTCATTGGCTGGCCAGTTTTGATGGGAAGGGCTAAGTTGTATGACACAAATATGCCCACTGGGGCAGCCCATTCAATAGGGCTAGGAAGAGCCCCGGGTGTGTTCGCCCATGTGCTCTCTCTCTTTCTCTCTCTGTCTCTCAAGTAGTAGAATCTTTTACGCAATCTAATTCCTATTTAGAAGCATCAAATAAACCAAATTAGACTTGCATTTTTGAAATAGGATGAGAGCACAGAGGCATACCTGCTTGCTCTCTGCCCTGCCCTCCCCAGTGCCTTCCACCCTCTCAGCCTTCTCCTGTCTGCAGTGGTCTTTGAGGGAGTTTTACAGAACAGCATCACTACCACTGTTGTGGTGGAAGAGCACTAGACAGGGAATCAGAAGCCGGCCACGTGACCCCGGGCCTCAGTTTTTTGGTCTCAAAGAACGGGATTGCATGATCCCTGAAGTTCCCCACTGCTCACTCAGCCTCAGCAACATGCCAGCTGTCTCCATATTAGGAGGCGCTGCTTTGCCTTGACTCAGAGCTGTTTTCTCAGCCCAGGATAAGGCCTGGGCTTTGGAGCCACAGAGACCTGGGTTTGTGCGAGAGTCACCTGACCTCTCTGACCTTGTTTTCTCATCTGCAAAATGAGGGTAATAATACCTGCTTGACACAGCTGCTGGAGGGTTAAATAAGATAGCATTTTACAAAGAGAACAGGAGGGTTAGATATGCATAGTAGATGCTCCATAAATGGTAACTATCATTTTTATTTGCTCCCTGAGCCCTGCTGAAGGCTTGTCTCTTCCCAAACCCTTCTCTGATTAACACTGTCTAATTCTGAGAGCACGGTCCCATGCACACACTGTGTACCTCTCTGTGCCTGAGGTTCTCATTCTGCTGGTCTGGCTGTATCCCGAGTGTCTGCTCTGTACCTGCTCCTCACCCAGAGCACGGACGATAAACAGGGCATGGAGGATGGAAGTTAGATACCAGGGAGCAGGTCATGCCAGTGAGAGGCATGAGGCTTAGGCAGCTGTGGGGTCTCCTTTATTGGAGGGTTTATTGGAGACATTGATTGGGAGGTCTTGTTTAGATAATTGTCCATGGCCCCAGGTTTAGCATTTGGAGACTTGTCATTGGGGAAAGTCCCTTCTGATAGCAGAGAAGTTGAGGCAGAGCGGAAATGTCCCCTGGTCCTCCCTTCTACCCTGTCCCTGCCCCTCCCCTGCACTACCCAGTGTCATTACCAGCTGATTAGCTCTTTCCTACTTCAGTGGCTGGCACCTCAATGGTAGCAGCTTTCCTCCTGCATCCAGTTGGAGTTAGTGTCTGTAAGATCCTTAAAGACCTGGGCAACCCCTGTGGCACCCAGCACAGAGCCTGGCGCATGGCTGAGGCTAAGTGAGCCCTGAGTGAACAAATGGGGCCACCTGTCTCTGGTCTCATAGCCCTCCTCACTGCCAGGGTCCAACAGGACCCACCAGCCTCCTCCACTCTTTGCTTTCTCCACAGGCAATGGAGAAGCTGCAGTTCCTTTACCTGTCAGACAACCTGCTGGATTCTATCCCGGGGCCTTTGCCCCTGAGCCTGCGCGCTGTACACCTGCAGGTAAGGAGCACCACCCAGAGCAAGGGTGATAAACAGCATGGAGGATGGAAGTTAGATACCAGGAGCAGGTCATGGCAGAGAGAGGCATGAGGCTTAGGCAGCTGTGGGGTCTCCTTGATTGGAGGGTTTATTGGAGACAAGGATTGGGAGGTCTTGTCTAAATAGTTGTCCATGACCCCAGTTTGATTTTCTCCATTTTTTCTTTTTAAAACACTTTCTCTCCCTCCACCATTTTATTTTATCTCACCCAACTGCTTTTCCTTCTCTCTTTTTCCTACCCTCTGTCTCTTTCCTTCCCTTCAGTCCTTCCCTCCTTCCTCTCTCCCCTTCTCTTCCTCTTCATCTGTGCCCTCTCTCTCCATCCATCCCCCCTGGGGCTCCTCTTCTCACCCTTGTTGTGTGGCTTTGGCCCTAGATGCTTCAGTTTCTCCAGTTGCACCAGAGCAGGCAGAGCTGGTAGGGACAGCTGACGTGAGCCTTTGGTGCTGCTTAAGGGGCAGAGCCTCTTGGTGAAGCTCAGCTGGTATGTGTTCTTCCCAGAATAACCTGATAGAGACCATGCAGAGAGACGTCTTCTGTGACCCCGAGGAGCACAAACACACCCGCAGGCAGCTGGAAGACATCCGCCTGGATGGCAACCCCATCAACCTCAGCCTCTTCCCCAGCGCCTACTTCTGCCTGCCTCGGCTCCCCATTGGCCGCTTCACCTAGCTCGGAGCCCTTCCACTCCTCCCAGGTAAGAGCCCTCCAAGGACCATGCAGGCATGGGCCTCCAGCCATAAAGCCCAATTCCTTATCTTTAAACAGTGATCTTTAGCCCAGGCATTAATCAACCTCTCGATCCCTTGCAAAAATCACACACAGGCACACGCATGCATGCACACACACACTCATGTACTGAAATGTCTTTCAGTAGCCAAATTTGCATTTCTCCATCTTCTTTCCTTGACACTTATGGCTCCTGGCTCAGAAAATAGCAATGTCTGCAGTGGAGCTCTTTTCCATATTCCCCATCTCTTGCACCCACACAGAATGCCAAGAAAGCTGTGGGAGAGGAAGAGGGGGAGGAGGAAGAGAAGGAAGAAGTGGGGAAGAGGAGAGCAGTGATGTGCTGGAGCCAGCTCTTACTACTTGCAGGAACCGATTACTAAATTTTCCAGAATTTTGCAAGTCAGTTGTTAAACACAGCCATTATGAAAAATTAAATTATATAAACTCACAATTAAATATATCATATTGAAAACAAATGTAATAATTATTCAAAAATCATCATTTTTCAATCAGTTTACTATATTTCACTATTAACCGTGCCCTTGAAGTTATTTCTGTCCATGGTATCTGTATGGGGGAAACTCTAGATAATGGTGTGCTACTGGGCATCTCTTCCAGCTCCTCATTCAGTGACATCATATCGGTAGTTTAAAATGGGCCATGGTAGGGGTATTTACACTACAGAAATTGGTAAACACTACAAATTGGGATTTCCTTTTTTGAGAGCTGACTGTAAAATGTTTGCCTGCAGACCACTGAGGAGAAAGAATAGCTACTTAAACCAGCTCCCCCTACCTGCACACCATCCTACTGGGGCTGAGGTAGGTAAGATTTCTATAGGGCATTCCTTCATTTCCTGCTCTTCTGAGGCCAGGGCCTCCTGTTAGATTTGGAGGGAGCCATTCATAAGGATGGAGAACTGACACGAATCTTCACCCACATGCGCTTCTTGTAGCACTTACCTACTCCCTGGCTCGCTGGCCAGTCTCTTGAGCGTGGTTGGCTCAGCCAGCTGGGCTGGTTCCTAGCCACTGGGGTTTCCATCCTTCCCATTCGCTCCTGCATGTTCGACCACCAGAGGGCAGCCTTGTGCAAAGATAAATAAAAATAGCAATTACTCACCTTCTGCCTTTTGGATCGTGGGCAGGGGCTACTATGCTGGAAGGATGGGAAGAAGGGCAACTATCATGTAGCCAATGATTTGTTCCTTGAGTTAGAAGGGAGAGGAGGAGATGCCTCCCTTCTCCTGACCGTTATAAGGAGGCTTTGGGCAAGGGGTATGTGATGGACGGGCTCTTGGCCTCAGGCCTCATGCTAAGGCATGAGAGAGGGATGAGGCAGGGAATTCACTTACTCACGCAGGAGGATCTCATGGAGCACCCACTGCTACGTGGTGATAAGATGGTACGCAACAGAAACATATTCCTTTTCCCCAGAGAGCTTAGAATTTAGTGCAAAAGACAGGTGTGAAACAAATAAGCATACCAATAACCAAGCTATTCAACTCATAAAAGTGCTATAAAGGGTATGTAGAGAATGCTATGAATGCTTACAAGAGGAGGACCCAACTTAGGGGTCCAGAAGATCTTGCACAACTGATGTTTAAGCTGAAACCCAAAGGAGTGGGAGTTAGCCAGGCAATGAGTTGCCAAGGCAACTATTCAAGGTCCCTGGTGGTCCCCGAGTCTGGATGGACAGGTGTTTCTTGTGGGCCACGTGGAGAGGAATCCATGTATCAGCCTCCCCCCACCTCACTGTGCACTTGGATCCTCACGGCGGTCCTATAAACAGCCAAGTCAGAAATTATTATTCACATTCTTCAGATGAAGAGATGGAGAACTAGAGACCAATCACTGACCCCAGTTCACACGGGTGACTCAGGGTTGGACCAGAACTCAACACACAGGCTACAGACTGGCAGTGGGAAGTCTTGAAGGTGGTGGGAGGTGACTTCATGCCGTCATGGTACCTACCCTCACTCCCAGGGAATCTAGGATTCCAGCGCACCTGGCCCCAGGGAAGGACGGGGAAGGCAGTGAGCCAAGGGCCCCTTGACTTTCAGAGCAGCAGAGCTGTCACTGGCCCTTCCTCTCGTTTGCCTCCTCTTTCTGTCTTCCAAGAGTTTGTTACAGCGGAATCTCTCTCTCTCTGTCTCTCTGTGTGTGTGTGTGTGTGTTTTCTGTCTCTCTCTCCCTTTCTCTGTTTCATCCACCAATCCTATCCCCTTCCATATCCAATATCCTGTTCCATATCCTGCTTTATTGGATTATGACAAGGCCTAGGCATGCAACAGCTGAAAGCCTAAAGTTCTCCAAATGCAAGAGATCCTGGATTGAGGAATCCAATTTTCCTTTTTTTTTTTTTTTGAGATGGAGTTTCACTCTTGTTGCCCGGGGGGAGTGCAATGGCGTGATCTTGGCTCACCACAACCTCTGCCTCCCGGATTCAAGCAATTCTCCTGCCTCAGCCTCCTGAGTAGCTGGGATTACAGGCATGCACCACCACACCTGGCTAATTTTGTATTTTAAGTAGAGACAGGGTTTCTCCATGTTGGGCAGGCTGGTCTCGAACTCCTGACCTCGGGTGATCTGCCCGCCTCGGCCTCCCGAAGTGTTGGAATTACAGGTGTGAGCCACCACTCCTGGCCGAGGAATTCAATTTTTTCAAAAATCTAATTTAAAAAAAAAAAGGTTTTCCAGAACTGGGGCTTTTGGGTACTGGAAGCCACATCATTCCCACATGCCTCTTGGTTACTCTTTGCTGAATACAGAAAGTCACCTGGCTCCTGCTCTATTGTGGGACAGGGGATCTAACAATCCCTGGACTCCTGGACTTTGCCAGACCTATAATAGAAGCTTTTCTGTGCATCAACTCATTTAATTCCAGCAAAAACCCTAGTGAGTAGGGATGCTCGTCTTCAGACTGCAGATGAAGAAACAGACTTCTGAAAGCGGGTGAGGCCCAAACCCAAATAGCAAGAGAGTGGCAGAGCTAGGATTCAATCCGGGGTCCATCCAGCCAGAGTCTGAAGTACTGCTCTCTGCCACACTCCAATGCAGACACCATTTTCAAGTTCCAGTTAAAGGAGGCCAGCTCCAGAGAGTTTCTTTCCCGAGGCCATTGCTGCTCTGGGAGGGGTTCCCCAAGGTCTGCTGCCTCTGCAGCTGTCTCTTGGCTAATCCCCCATTTTTGGCTAGGGAAGCCCAAGGAATAGAAAGAATGTCCTTGTTGTCTGTCTCCCTGAAGAAATTCTAAACAGAGCATCTGTCCCTCTGCACCAGGGAGGGAAGGAGGAAGAGAGAGATGGGGAGAGACAGAGAGAGAGAAACCCCACAGCTGTTCCTTCTCGATCTTGATGTGAACAGCTAGGCCTCCTGTTTCTCAGGCACCTAAAGGGGTTAGGGTTGGGCAACTGGCAGGGAAGGCAGAGAGCACTTCTTTAGCCAGAGTGAGGCCCTCCTGTCTTGTAGAATGGTAAAGATGGAGAGAATGACACAGAGCAGATGCAAGCCAGCCCTGAGAGAGTACAAAGGAAGGGAGTGAGAGGAGGGGCTGTGGGGTCCAGGCAGGCTTGGCAGCCAGCTTGAGGGCCTCATGCCAGCCGGCAGTCTAGGTTTGCATCAAATCCACCTCCTCCAACACCAGACTTTCCTAACCTCACTCATCCAGGTCCTTTGTGGCCCAGCAGCAACTCATATTTGACCTTGGCAAGGGCACTTGCTCTGGGCGGCACCCTGGTGACTCTTCTGCCAGCTCTGTGTGAAGGGGAGTGCCTTCCTCCTCTGGGGCACCCTGTGGCCTTCAGGAGGGTCTTGCCCTAACCTGTCCTATGAGTATCAGCGGGAGGAGGTCAAGGGGAAGAGGCCAGGGCCCCTCCTCTCCGTGAGAGAAAGGATGAGTTTGCAATGACCTCCCCCTCTGCCTGCCCCATTCTCAGCTCCAGGGTCCTGTTTTTCCGAAGGTTACCCAGCAAGGCCTAGGGCCAGAGGAGGCTCGTGGAGAAGGGAGGGTGGGAGGGGCTGCTGGAGAGGCTGGAGCTAAGTCTGTTTTAGGAGCCAAGGCCATTTCCCCACCCTGACCTTGCCTGGACTCCCTTCCTGCTTCCTTTTCTCTTTTGTCTCTTCCCTGGGAATAGTAATCTCTTACATTTCTGCTGTCAGTTTGCACTTCGGCAAGCTCTTTTACATATGGGACCTAATTTGACAGTCCTAACAACTCTGTGAGGAAGGAATTATTATCCCTGCTTTTACTGATGAAAATGAGAGGCTAAGTACTTTGTCCCAGAGAAAGATGACTTAACATAAACAATCTGTAACAGAAAAAGAAAGATGGGCATGGGGGTGGAGCTGCAGTGACAGCCATCACTTCTTGGGAATTCTTGTCAGAGAAATGGGAAATCCCATCTCCAGCTCCTGGAGCAGGGGATGGGTGCCCCTACCACGTCCCCCCAAAATGCTTTGAAAAGCAAGGACTCGGGAGGGCATCACCCAGGCTAGAAAAAGGGGGGCTGCCTATGGAGCTTGAGTCCAGGGCCCGCCCCCAGCAGGATCAAGGCCTGTATCCTTAGGAAGCACATGAGGTAATGAAGGTCTCAGCTCAGGAGAACCTTGGGGCTCAAAGACACACGGACCCCCATCTCTGCCGCACTCCTACATGCCTGTGTCTGTGTCCTCCTTCCTTCTGGCCAGGACAGAGGCAGACAGACCAGATGGGGAGGTGGCCCCAGCTCTCCCCGCCCCCTCCCTGTCTAGCTGCCTCTCAGCTTTCTCCTCCCACCTCACCTGCCCCTCCCCTCTCCCCCACACTAGACACCAGCTCAATTTTGTCTCTCCTCTCTCTCTCAAGGTCATCTCTTGGACCAGCGGGCATCACATTCTCCAGCAGCCGCCATCTCACACGCCTCCCTCCTGTGGCCGCCGGCAGCATGGACAAAGGTCTCCATGCAGGGGGAGGAGGCCTGCTTCTTTCCCCACAGCTCTCATGTCTCCCTTCTCCCTGCGGGTGACAAAGAAGCCCAAGGACCACCTCCTTCCTGCCTCATTGTAATAAAATTCCCCACACTGAGGCCTTCTTGTCTTCAACCTGGCCTGTCCAGCCCTTCCAGATATGGCCAAACCCATGGCCTGGATGGGCTTGTGTACTTCCTTTCAAACGAGCCCACACAGAATGCCTGCTCTCCCCTTCCTCCCCTCTGCACTCCTTCTGCCTCCTTTTTCTCTATTCTCCTTCTGTGCTCAGGCACCACAGCAAATAGCTTTTTGTTTCCTCCTGGCACTACCAGTCCCAGCCCTGCCTTCAGGAATTCTTTTCTCTCTCTCTTTTTTTAAAAGACTGGGTCTCACTAGGTTACCTAGGCTGGTTTTGAACTCTTGGGCTCAAATGTTCACCTGCCTTAGCCTCCTGAGTTGCTGGGATTACAGATGTGTGCCACTGTACCGACTCCAGAATTCTTTTCTTTTGTGTCTAACACACAGTTCAGACACAGGAGGGAGTGGAAGTGTTTCTTGTTATGGCACCTGTAGAGGAACTGTGATGCAAGGGAGTGAGCACTGGAATGAGAGTCTGAAGACCTGAGTTTGACTACCCTATATCCTGATCACACCAGCGCCTCACTCTGTCCTGGCCCCTTGGAGTTCCCTCACTCCAAATCTGTTGCTCAAAGCGTATCCAAGCCCAAGGGGTGTGGTGCCTATCCCTATCTTATTACATTTCTAGTCTAAGAACAAAGACCCAACCCTCTCCTACTGTTCCCAGTAGTAGAGACTACCATTGACAAAGAGGTATCAAATGGTAAAGGAGAAAAGGAAGGAAGTACAGAAAATACAGACACACAATCAGTCTAGTCTCACAAGTTGAGCTTTCTGAGCCCAAATCAACTATACCATGGCTTTAAAGCTTGCTTAGCTGCAGGCCTTCCTGACCCTTCTCTAGTCCATGCAGAAGAGAGAATAATCCAAGCTTTTTAGGCCCTTTCTGACCCATCCTGAAACCAAAGGTAACGACCTTTGAATTACACGTTGTCCATAATCAGTGTCCCCCAAGGATCACTGGGCAGTCTTAGGAGAGGTGCTTCCTCCCACAGAGAGGCCCCCTGCCTCCCAGGACAGGCTCCTGGAGCCCAACACCTGTGAGAGCTGCAGCACCTCTCTTGGAGATCTAAGAAATCCCTGAAGGAGGCTCGGCACAGTGGCTCACGTCTGCAATCCCAGCACTTTGGGAGGCCGAGCAGACAGATCACAAGGTCAGGAGTTCGAGACCAGTCTGACCAACATGGTGAAACCCCGTCTCTACTAAAAAATACAAAAAATAGCCAGGTGTGGTGGTGTGCGCTATAGTCCCAGCTACTCAGGAGGCTGAGGCAGGAGAATTGCTTGAACCTGGGAGGTGGAGGCTGCCGTAAGCAGAGATTGCACCACTGCACTCCAGCCTGGTGACAGAGCGAGACTGTGTCTCAAAAAAAAAAACAAAAAAAAAAAAACAAAAAAAAAAAAAAGAAAGAAATCCCTGAAGGAGCCATGTCCTGGGAGACAGGCGAGATGGCAGGTTTTAACCCTGCGGACATACAGTGGAAGATGAGCCTCTGCCCTTGAGGGAGTGTTGGAGGTGGAAGTGGGGGCATGAGAAATGGGGTGGGCAGAGAAGAGCAGGACCTCCTCCCAGTGCATGAGGTCCTTGGCTCTAAATAATCCTGAAAAATACTAGCCCAGAAAGATGCAAACGGCCCCGATGCTGGGAATGTTCTGCAGAATAGGAAGGTGTTAAGCAGTTACCCAGATGTTTCAAGCTAAAGCATCCTGCAGAGGAGGAGGGAAAAAAAAGTCATCTTTTGGGACTCAAGTCTTCCAAATCAGCTGTGTGCTTGGGTTGTAATCACCTTGCCAGTGTAGATGCTGCTCCTTTGAAGAAGTCAGTCTGAAAATAGGGTCCTTCTTAATGTCAGCAGATCAGTACATTATTCCTGCAGAGATGATAGGAAATGAAGACAGGAAGCTGTCAGAAAGTCAATATTTCAAAGGACCAAAGAGTCCTCAGGGTCCTTTGGTCCATGCACCTGTGTCTAGGCAGGGCTTTACCTAGTGCTGATGGTGATCTTCTCTGGTTTACGCCAGGGCCAGAGGTGCAGGCTGCAGAAAGCACCTGCCACCATCTGTAGGACATCATGCTAGCCCTACACATTACACACATCATCAGGTTTCATCTCCATCGTAGCCTGATGAGGTGGGCGCTACCCCAATTTTATAGAAGGCAGACTTTGGGAGGCCGAGGAGGGCAGATCACCTAAGCTCAGGAGTTCGAGACCAGCCTGGCCAACATGGTGAAACCCTGTCTCTACTAAAAATACAAATATTAGGCAGGTGTAGTGGTGGGCACCTGTAATCCCAGCTACTCAGAAGGCTGAGGCAGGAGAATTGCTTGAACCCAGAAGGCAGAGCTTGTGGTGAGCCCAGATCACGCCACTGCACTCCAGCCTGGGCGGCAGAGTGGGACTCCATCTCAAAAAAAAAAGAAGGCAGAGAGGTTAACTTTTGGTCCAAGGTCACACAGTGAGGAGTAAGAGGCAGACTAGATATTCAAATTTGACCTGAGTGCAAAGCCTGCTGGCCCTCTGGCCTTAGAACTGCGTGTCTGACACACCTGCTGAATCCATCTTGCCTCACTCACACTTCCTTGCTCATAGAACATACCCAATAAACCTTGTGCCAAGCCAGCTCGCTCCACAGCACGGTGGGGAGGCAGACCTGCTACAGAAATCTGACCATGTAAATGGCTCCTTTTCTACCCCTCCTCTCCTGATGTTCCTAGTGGTGGCCCCTGCACACCTGGCTTTCTCCTCTAAGCCTCACCAGTCTGGATCTCCCTTCCCACACCTCCTCCCTTCCTATCTATTGTCTCTGAGCCCAACTTCTTGGCTCCTGTGCTCCTATTCATGGGATTTCTTTCCGCTTCTGTAACCCTGAGTACAATAGGCTCCTTCCTGCTTATTGGTAAACAGAGTCACAACAAGCCCGAGTGTGTTCTAGGCTAGGTTTGAGCTCTTGATCGAGCCTCTCTCTCAGACTTTTGTTCCAGTTTTTTTTTTTTTCTAATGGGGACATGAACTCCTAGAGAGGTGGCCTGGCACGCCCCTGCCTCTCTGCTGCTCCTCTCCATTCTAGAGCATTACAGTTTGAGAGGGTACAGCACCAAACTTACTGCCTCATTACTTCCATGAAGTCCAGGAACTGCCCACTTACCTCCTGTCTGGAATACCGGAAGAGAAGTGGGAAGGGGAAAGTGTTTGTTCGTTGCCATCACCAAGCAAGTTCCCACTACCCCACTCCCCAGGGGTGGGTGGTGTTGTCCAAGTAACTTCTATGACAGCCTGCAAAGAAGGAGAAATAGACAAGGTGGGGACATCAACACCCCAGAAGCAAGAGCACACACCCCACCCGGAATAGAGCAGGCAGCCACAGCTCCTACATCTCAGGGACTGATGGGGACGTCCTAACTCTTAACCAAGGAGGTCCCCGGTCTCCCGTAAATCGTGAGTCTCAGTTTCCTGAGCAGGGTAGAGAAGGAACCCTTGAGTATGCAAGGCCCCGTCAACAAAGAGATTTACACAGATCCAGGCTCTGCCTCAATCTTACCCACCTTTAGTGTCCTTCATTCATTTTGTTTCAATGATTCTTTATTAAGTGCTGAGCACCAGGGTCAGCATAGTAATAAAGACAGACAAGGTCCCTGGCCTCAGGGAGACAGGCAGGAACAGAATAAACAAATAATAACAGATAAATGATACAATTCAGACAGGGACAGGTGCTAGATGACAACAAAAGGAAGTGAACATGGCAGTGACTGGTAGTGGAGGCCAGTGACAGGAGATAGGGCAGTCAAGGAAGGCCTCCTGGGGGTGGTGATGGTTGACCTGAGACCTCTGTGATGAGAAGGCAGCAGCCATGCAAAATGTGAGGGGAACGTTTTCCAGGCAGTGGGAAGAGAAGGCAGAAAGCACAAAGGAGAGAGGAGCCCATGTGAGCAGCAGAGAAGGCTTGGGGTGCGGTCAGAGGCAGCAGGGTCCTGGAGAGGAAAGCCTCCGAGGATTCTATTGTGAGTGCACGGGATCCTTCTCTGAGAAACCCACACCCCTTGCCGCCTTCTCTGCCTGTTAGTCATGCTGAAAACACGAGGCAGGAGGGAAAGGCAGCATCATTCACAGACTGGAGGGTGACAGTGACCAGAGCAAGTTTAACCTTTTAAAGAGGAAGGATCTGTTGCTTGGCTACCAGGCAACAAGGTAATGAGTGGAAATGGGGAACAGAAATGGAGAAAGAAGAGAGACCTAGAAGAGGGGCGGTGGGGAAAGGGCAGGAACCCCTCATGGGCTGGAGCCTGCAGAGGGAGGGAGAATGTGAGCAGCTTCCAGGAGGTGTGGGGCTTTGAAGAAAGGAACAGAGAGCATTTGAAGGAAGTGTGGGTGTGATGCAGGCCACTGTCTCCAGAAGACTCAGGCAGGTGCTTCACTGTGTCTTAAAGCTTTTAGAGTCAGATACTGGGTTCTTTAGGGTGTGTCTCCAGCTTGAAGTGTGCCTCACAGTAGACGCAGGAAGGCCTTGTTTGATTTGGGTTACAGGAGAAGCAGAGGCCCCTGTTTGGGGCTGCACTGTGAAGACTGGAATTTGGGTAGAAGGGGCCACTGCTCCGGCTTGGATACTAACCAGCTGTGTGGCCTCAGGCATGTCTGCTTTCTTCTATTCCCTCCTCTGGCCAAGAGAAGAGAAGATTCAGTGATCTCCAAGGTGCAGTCTGCAGCTTCATGATCTCACATGTTCTTTTGTTTTCTGAACAGGAAGGCTACTCAGAGAGGGGTCCCCACAAGGGATGAGGGACAAGTTGCCTAACCCTGTGGCAGACGGCTCTACTTCTCTTCATGGTAAGAGAGGAAAGTTACAGGGGTATGCCTCCTGGCTCCCCGGCATCCACACGCTGCTCAGACCCAGCCACCCCAAAGACACCACCCCTCCCTCAGGGACGGGGACTCCCAGGAGCCTCCCTCAGTTTCCAACTTTAGGTGCCAGGAATGGGGCTGGGTTTCCCCCACCCCCCAGAAAGGTAGAGAAAGGAGCCAAGTGACCCTGTAAACACGTCCCCAAGGAAGAAGGCTGCGACTTCGGCGGATGAAGCAGCCCCCTGGAAAAAGAAGAGCCCCAGGTGACTGTGGCCCTGAGAGCCAAGAGTTCAGCAGCTCTGTCCCTCTTCATGCTGTGGCTCAGGGCAGAGCCAAGCCCCACGCCCTGCCTGGCCCTCTCCTTCCCCATCTCCCTCCCTCTAGCTTGGCGGTGGGGGCCTGTGGATAGCTTCTGAAACACGCTGCCTGCTTTCTCATGCAGGATAAATGCCTCCCTCCAGAACCTGCCCAGCTTTTCCACCGCATTAGTAATCAGCGCACAGAACAAGCGCTTTCTCTCCCTCTCCTCCCCCGCCTCAGTCTCTCTCTCTCTCTTTTTCTCTCCCCCAGCCCCTACTTCCTTTACCTACTCCTGCCTCCTCCCCACCTATCAGAGTCACTGCCACCTCCCGGGAAGCTGAGAGGGTTTATCATCAAATCAGGCTTTGTCATAAAGAAAACAGATTTATTTTCCTCGCTTTGAGAAGGTGCTGACAGGAGCAGCGAGGGAAGGGGTGTTTTGTATATTCAAAGCCTTTCTCCCCCTGCGGCTAAATCTGGCACTATTTTCTAATTTACCTCAAATGCTGCTCCTCCAACCTGCCTCTCCATTTGCCCACGCTTTCAACCCCTACCTGTGAGCCTCTGCCCACCGGACCGGCTCACTCCTAGTCATTCCTTCATTCAATATATTTCCCTTGTTCAGGATGTAGAGGCCTTTCTTACATGCCAGGGACTCCAGGTGCTGGAGATGTGAGACATACAGCAGGGCAAGGAGGTGGGGAGGGAGTTGCACAGGTACAGGAACAGAACATTAAAATACAAAGCAGTGGCCTGGAGCGGCGGCTCACGCCTGTAATCCCAGCACTTTGGGAGGCCAAGGCAGGTGGATTGCCTGAGGTCGGGAGTTTGAGACCAGCCTGGCCAACATGGTGAAACCCCATCTCTACTAAAAATACAAAAATTAGCTGGGCATGGTGGCAAGCACCTGTAATCCCAGCTATTCAGAAGGCTGAGGTGGAAGAATCGCTTGAACCTGGAGAGGCAGAGGTTGCAGTGAGCCGAGAATACACCACTGCACTCCAGCCTGGGCAACAGAGTGAGACTCTGTCTCAAAAAATAAAATAAAATAAAAAGAAAGCAGTAAGTGGGGACGAGGCATGCACATGGCCAATGGCAGCACCAATGTGGAGCGGCCAGTTCATGAGGAGGCAAAGACCAAAGAAAGATCCTGAAGGCAGGGACGCTGGACCAGGACACCTAGGACTGGTGGAAGCTCCTGGGCATAGGGTGGGGGAAGGAAGGCACTCGGGGGCCCTCAACAGAGGGAGCACTGTGCAGGCAGCAGCTAGCGTGTGTGGCGTGAGCAGAGGTGGGGGTGGAGAGGGCAGGAGAGGCAGCTTCAGGGGGCAGAGCATGAAAGGAGCTCCTGCTGGAGTTTCATGGAGGGGTGATTGGTCAGAAGGCTCAGGCGGAGATTTGGGAAGTTCTGTGAAAGGTGGCTGTGACTGATGGGGACAAGCCTGGAGTCTGAGGAATTGGTGAGGAGGCTGATGCATGTAGATTAGAGGAAGATGTGAGTACTGTGTGAGAACAGAGGTAGCAGAGTTGGATGGGAGAAGGGTTCAGAGGTGTCCAAGGAGCCATTCACGGTAAGAGCCTAAAATCATTCCACAGAGGTGGGACTCTTTGGCAGAGGGAACAGCTGAATCCAGGGGAGGGCATGAGGGGGCTACCTGAGCACGTGGGCATGTGGCAGGGGAGAAAGGTGGAGGTGGGGCTGGGCAGAGGGAACACTGCTTGGGAGAGCACCTGCCAGGGACAGGCCTGGGAATGCAAGCAGAGTGGGGTGGGGCAGCAGAAGGAGAGGCCAGTGACCCCAAAGGAAGAGGTGGGGGTAAAGGAGGAAAGAGTTGAGGCAATCCTTGCTCAGAGCACAGTGAAATGCTGTTTGCTGGGGGGAGGAAGTTAGTCCCTGTGGCCACTTTGTGCACTGTCTGGCCTCACTGCTGCCTTCATAGACTCCTGGAGCCACACTTCATTCTTCGTAAGACTAGGTGACTGCATGATACTGAGCACCTAAGTGTGGCTGATACTAGCCATGGAAGAGGAGCAGCCCTTATGCTCAGGGGTCCCAGTTGATTAGGGAGGGTGTGCACATAAACCCCGTCCATTAAACAAAGCAACCAACAAGTAACATCAATACAGGAAGGCACCTAATATGAAATGAGCGAACGCTAAAGGGACGCCAGAGAGAAGACGCCAACAAAGAAGGAAGGCAGGGATACCCTCTCTGGCTCTGGAGCATTGGGACTGGCGGATGCGACATCCATAATTCATAGCCCATCAATCCTGGAGGGTCCAGCGCTTTGACCCCTTTGGAAACGGCCCTCTTCTCTGACAGCTGAGCCCTTCCCCTTGGAGGCCTAGGGCAGAAAGGTTTCTCTGCAAGACATACGCTCGTGCCCTGCAGCCAGCATGATGGATGAGGAGGCCAGAGCTGCTGGAGCCAGTGGGGCTGAGCGGGGAGAGAAATATGATGCAAAGCAATTTTAAAAGGAGGTTCTTAAGGGCTGGCTGGGGGTGGGGCAGTTGGGTCCCTCTCTCAGCCATCTATCTCACCTGTCTGTCTCTCCAACTAGGTCCTCAGTTCTGTGGCACAGATGACAGGTTGGGGACAGCAGAGAGGGAAAGGTGAAAGATCAACAGTCCGTGAGATCTTCTCTCTTCTCTCTTCAGGGCTATGGATTTGGAAAGCTCCTGGGTGCATTGAGAAGTAGCTCACCTAGCAGCCAAGACCTATTCCCTGCCCCAGTGCCCCAGTGCCCCAGAAACAGGCCAAGCCCCAGACTCTCCTGGCATAGATACCGGCTCCGGTCCAGCCTCACACCATCAGGTATGGGAGATGCTGGGACCAGCAGCTAGCAGAGGGAAAATGACATATCCTAGGATTCAATCCAATCAGGATTCCATCCCAGGGACCAAGGCAGAATAGAACAGCAGCCATTCTCTCTGGGAGCTGAACCCTGCAATTGAAGCTGCCTGGCAGGCTCGGCAGCCTGTAGGTGTGACCGGTAAGGCCTCAGCCCACTCTTTCCCCAGCCCTTGAATTCCATTTGTCCAGGCCTCCAGGCTGTACGGCACCCCTGCCATGTGCACATAAGACAGCAGGGAAGCTGACAGGCGACCACTGTCCTCCCACTCCCCATCAGCTGCTAGGTGAGTGGGGAGCAAAGAAACAGAAAGTCATAGGAACCACCCTCCCTTGCTAAGCAACAAATGTGCTAAGATGCTGAGCCAGGGGAGGGGGGACTGGTGCTGGGGGCAGCTGGTATTATTGGTCTCACCTGCCCAACAGACAGAAAATGGCTGCATTATTGGTTGGGTAATTGAACTGCCTCTCTTTCCAGAGGTGAGCATGGGGCAGTCAGAATTACAGAGCATCTCTAAGCAGAGGCCTCCACTGCCTGTAGTTCCCTCCCTCCTAGGTATCGGTCCTGGGGAGGTTATACTTGGGGGGGCAGTAACTGTAGGCAATAATGCTAACAGTGACAGACATGGTACTCCCGACAGGAAGGGAGCCTTGGGCTGGGGTGGGCTGGAAGGTTCCTCGGAGGAGGCAGCCGGTGAACTGACACTGCCCCTCCTCATTCGCTTAATGAGCCTGCCCTCAGGCCAGGCAGCCATGGAGGGCGTGCCCACACTGACAGCTGCCTAAGCACAAGCTTGTGCTTGGCAGGAACTGGCCTTGCCCACAGTAAGTGTGCAGTACAAATTTGTAGGAAGAATAAAAAGCTGTGGCAGCGAGTGTGTTTCTGAAAGTGAGAAGCTGGGAGACAGCTCTGCTGCTGGCTCTCTCCCACTCCTTCTCTCAGAGGCGGCTTCTTCTTCCTGATTCCTCCCCCTCCTGACCCCCCAGGTCCTATGCAAGTATGGGAAATCCTCTGGGTACCCCAGGGAAAGAACAGGGGCCCTCCCTTGGGGCTCTTGCACCCAGCATGGCTGGTGGTGGTCAGAGAAGCCAGAAGGATGAAGCTGCCCTGGGCACACGCAGAATACCATGTTCTGCTTCCCAGCCCACCCCCTCTCGGGGGCACAGAGCATCACTGCCACCCTGTCTGTCCCTCAGAAAGCTCCAGAGAGTCCAGGCATGGTGGCTTACACCTGTAATCCCAGCACTTTGGGAGGCCAAGGCTGGAGGATGGCTTGAGCCCAGGAGTTTGAGGCCAACCTGGGCAACATGGTGAGACCTCTTCTTTACAAAAAATAAAAATAAAAAATCAGCCAGGCATGGTGATGCAAGCCTGTAGTCCCAGCTACTCGGGAGGCTGAAGTAGGAGGATCACTTGAGGCCAGGAGGTCGAGGCCATAGTGAGCTGTGATCATGCTGCTGCACTCCAGCCTGGGCAACACAGCAAGACCCTGTCTCAAAGCACACACAAAATAATAACAGAAAGAAAGCTCCAGAGGCTCCCTGTACCCCACCTCCCACTCTCCACCCTGCCCCACCCTGCTCTGCACCCCGTACCTGGAGGATTGACTTCTAAGGCTGCACCAACCAGGCCTTTGGTAGGGTCAGTTATGGAGACCTGACTGTGAGGATGAAAGGCTGTGGATTGCTCTCCACTCACTCACACGCCCTGCTAGGCCTGGGGTGACCGTGGTGCTCCCCTGTGAAGGCCACGCTTCTGTGGGGCAGCCCCTCCTCCAGCCATGCGCTCTCCAGGTCCCAAATGACTCTGCTCTGCTGCCTTCAAGGAGCTCTGCACTCCCTCGCCAGCTCCCCTTAGCCCAGGCCTGTTACATTCGCCATCTCTTCTGCTGGACTTCCACTAATACACACCTCGCACCTGCTCCCCTGACCAGGAAGAGAAAATAGGGGGAAAAGATGCTTTAGACTGCACTTCCTCCTTAAACAAGGCCTGGTCTGGTTAGTGCATGCAGATGGACCTGGGTTTAAATCTTAGTTCTGCCACTAGGTAAGTTATTGTTCTCCTGTTTTACTTTCTTCATCTGCAAAATGGAAATACTATCCCACTCAGGGCTGTCATGAGGATCGGATTAAATAATGTGCACACACATAGTGCTTACCACTATTTGATACTTAGAGCTCCACAAACAGAAGCTATTGTCCTGCTGTAAGAGAAGTATGACCTGCCCAAAGCTCTCCCACTTTGATCCCCTTTTGAGACCAGCCAGCAGCCCTGGTGACCGAGGTATGGGGCTGCTCTGGGTCTGTAAGAAACCGCCGGACAGTTCCTGGAACACGTATCTCAGCTCCTTCCCACTGCTGCCGGACAGTTCCTGGAGCATGTATCTCAGCTCCTTCCCTCTGGAGCTGCCCCTTCTCTCCCCGCTCACCCCCGAAAGCTTACCTTCCCAGGATACCGTGCCATCAGAACAGCCCAGGAGCAGCAGGTGTGCGTGTTTGAGGGGACAGGGGAGTTAACAGAGACCCTTTTGTATTAGCATCCCATTTGTCAGGGCAGGGACAGAGGCAGCCTGCCTCTCTCATGCATCTCCAAGTTTCCCTGGGAGAATCTCATCAAGCTCATTATCATAACCAAGATCACAATGCTGGCTCCTTTCATCTCTGTGTATCGCTTGCTGTGACTCATTCACCAAGTGTCAGGGCTGATTAGGAGTCATTGGAGTTGTGTGGATCCAGATACGTCACTCCTTGGGAGTGGAAATCAGGTGACACAGGTGAGGCCAAGGTGACCCAGCAGCAATACTGCAGCCCCAGCCAACACCAGGCCTCCCAGGTGCTGAACACCTCCTAGGTCTATCACGTTCCCTGCCCCAACCATATGCTACAGCTAGGACACAACTTAGCCAGAAAGAGGAAAGGGAGAGAGGGAGTAGGGCCTATAGGACAGCCACTGTGTGCCAGACATGGGATTAAGCACTGTACACCCATGGTCTCATTTGATCCACACATTCAATCAGATCCCATCTGCGTTTTACAGTTAAGAAAAATCTCTAAGGCTCAGGACGGTGGTATTCTTTGCCACATGACGCACGGAGCGTTCATTGGGGGGCTGCCAGCCCTACCTCCCCAAGGTGCTTTCTCCTGGAGAGGAATGCATCCTCGCTGTGAGCAGGGTTGGGTGTCCACAACTGGGGGTGCAGCCATGGGAATGATGCCAGTCAGTAGACAAAGGATGAAATGGCTGAGCTGGTCAGGCCCCGGGTGGCTGGGCCTGAACTGCAGAGGCTGGGAGCAACACACAGGGTGGGGAGTGAGGTCAGAAATGCCTGGGCTGGGGGCCATTCAACACCAGAGGCCCTTTGGGTGAGGAGCTGGGCCCAGGTGCATCTGCTGTCCTCTGAAAGATCCCAGGGGAGCTGGTGCATGGTGGGGAGGGGACAGAGGAAAAGGTACAAAACAGTTTTGCTTTGTTTTTTAAAGGGCTGGCTCTAATGCCAAAGAGACTCAGCCTTCGGGGTGGGACACTGCAGGGAAGACTGGACCAAGACTGTGGCTGGCCAGCCATGCCCCACAGGAGAGACAGGGGAAGTGGGCAATTCTATCAGAGGCCCAGGAGCCAGTCTGCCAAAGTGATCTCAGAGATGACATCATTGTCCACCATTGCGTTAGCCCCTAAGGCGACTCAGACAGAAACAAAGGGAAGGAGAGAAGCCAGGCAGACGGAGGAGAGCAGAGGAGTTCTTGGTGCACCCTGAGGAGGAAAGAAAGCCCTTTTCCTGGGGCGTTCTGGTGTGCAGGGTGCCTAGGAGGCACTCATGTCTGCCTCCTCCATCCTGTCTTCTCTTGGAAAGTAGAGGGGCCCAGATGTCAAAACAGCACCAGCTACAGGACTTCTAAGAGATGTTTCAGTACAGACATTCAGCAAAAATGTGTCTGGGACATCGCCTGTCCTGGACACTTTGGAGCAGACAGGTGGGCCCTCATCTAGACCCAGAACTCACCAGTGTCCACCACAAAGGCCTGTGATCATTTTTAACTGTTAACACCTAATCCACATCATATTTTCAGTAGAACTGAAAAATGCTCACATTACAAGACCATTTGTGGGTGTATGAAATAGTTAATATTTTTGATTTATTGCATTTTCACTTGGCTTTTATTGGCCTTCCTCCCCTCTGCATTTGCTGTCAGGGCTTTATGTGCCATGAACTTGTATGAACTCAAGACATAATCGCATCCTGGGCAGTGGGAGGGTGCCACACCTCAGTCAGCCTCAGAAACCACCCCCCTAGCCCGCTCCCAGTAACCCTGAGGCGGTAACAGACAAAGGCTTCCACCAGCCAGGGTGGTCTTACCCTCAGCATGCTAATGCAGGAGGGTGCCTAGTGGGCACACCAGGAGTCACAGCTTGGGCCACAGGATGTCCCCCCAGTCCAGAGCCATCACTGACTCCAGAGCCCAGGCAGGTGGCTCTCACACAGGGCAGGCTTAGTTCTCTGGTGATTACATGTGGGATGACTCTAAGCTTAATCAGGGTGGTTAGAGCCTACAGCGAGCAGAGTTGGGCCATGCAGGACTGATATCTGCATAGATCTGGAAGATTCTGCCACCAATGATCTGCCATGGGGTTTTTCTCATTTATAAGAGTGTATGACCTGGCTCCAATCCCAGCCCTGCCCCATCCTAGCTGAGTGACCTTGGGCACACCACTCTGATTCTCTGAGTTTCTGTTTCCTCTGTCAAGTGTGCTGGAAAGTGCGGCATTGGAAAGGCTGATGTGATAAAGGAGATAACATGGGCGAAGCTCCTGACACATGCCTGAAACCTAGTGTAGGTTCAACAAGCATGAATTCTCTCTCACCCTCACCCCAGCCCCAGACAAATGACCAGCATGTTGTGGCCACAGCCCAGCTAGGCACTTCCCACCCACCATCACCACTCCTTACCTGTTCCACAGACACCCAAACAGATTCAGTTCACCCCTCAGCACCAGCAGGCACAGGGGAGTGGGGAGGACGCTGGGTGATGGTGGAGGGGGCAGAAAAGGGAATCCTCCCTGGTGTGAGGAGGAGAATTGGTGGTGTATTCAGCAGAGGCAGCCCCAGCTATGCCCCAGCTGGAAGAAACCTCCAGCTGGCCTCCGTGAAGGGAAGCCCAGGGTGGTGCCATTCCCCTCTCCATCCCCGCTTCCCTGCCACCAGACAGAGACAGGGTGTTTGTGGGTTGAGTTCTCTCTATGACTCTGGAGCCCTGGGGACCTCAACTGCCTGGCTGAAAACGTCCCGATGCCCCACTCTGCACCTGTCCTGGGGCCCTGGAGGCTGGTGTTTCCAACAATAGCTTCCAGCCCTGATTAAAATGCTGCAGCAGGGAGAATCAATAACCATTGGCAGCTGAGCCTCTAATAAGTATAATAATCACCATTAGGGAAACGAGTAGGGGAGTGAGTGGGGCTGATAATATAGTGATTATATTAATCTGCCTCCAGCCCAATCTGCATCCGTCTGCTCTTGGCATGCCCTCCTGGAGCCCGGCAGGAGGCACGGCAGCCAGCCAGAGCAGCCAGCCTGGCTTCACCCTGCCCCCAGCCTCTGGAGCTCCGCAGCCCCCACGCCCACTCCTTTCACCGACCTGAATAAAAGCTCCCTGCCTGGATGGGAGGAGACAAAGGGAATATTAGGAAGGTGGATAGGGAAAGAGAGAGGCGTGAGGAACTCTGTGCATGGAGACGAGCGAGCGGACAACTGCTGAGCCTGAGTCTGGGGTTTGGTGTTCAGGTTTTGAGAGTGTCTCACTTCCTGAGCGGCATGGGGCTGATAATTTATTGAATCTCATTTAATAGAAATGTACATCATGCTTACCATGTGCCAGGCACTGCTTAAAGCATTTTGCTGCTATAAACTCACTGAATCCTCATAATAGCCAACAAGGTAGATGTTATCCTCACTTTGCAGATGAGGAAACTGAGTGGCAGAGTTGGTTAAGTAATGTACCCAGTGTGATGAAACCTTAAGTGGTAGATCCAGGACTTGAACCAGGTGGCCCAACTTTACTGTCTGTGCACTTAATCCCTTTCTATGCGGCTTCTATACCTCCACGGCTGGCACGTAGTAGACACTCAATAAACAGTATTGACTGCTGGTGCACTAGCTGCCCCAAGGTCCTCCTCATGCCCTCACTCCCAGACCCTGCCAATTATGACATTTAGCACTGTCCTGTTCCCCTTTGTACGTAACCCCCCCATCCCAGAGTCTGAGAATGTTTCAAAATGCGTTTCTAACAAGCATTGGCAAGCGTGGAAGCGTCCTGGGTCTGTGGCAGAGCACCTCTTGTTCCTTCTTCTCCACTTTGTCTAGGTCCTAATATTCGGACCAGGCCATCCTCATGGCTGTGGGAACATGACACCAACCCAGAGGCCCTCTAGAGTGCTTTGTCTGGTGACATCCTTGCCTAGCCCTTCCATGTATCTGATCTACTCTAAAAAGCCTAAAACGAAGTGAGCTGGTCTACTCAGCCACTGCCTTTCAGAGGAGGAGTTCATTTGTCTCCAGAGGAGGAGTTTTATGAGGACGATATTGAGGTATTCATTAGAAATGGCCATGCAAGGCCGGGTGCGGTGGCTCACGCCTGTAATCCCAGCACTTTGGGAGGCCGAAGTAGGCAGATCACGAGGTCAGGAGATCGAGACCATCCTGGCTAACACAGTGAAACCCCGTCTCTACTAAAAATACAAACAAATTAGCCGAGTGTGATGGCGGGCGCCTGTAGTCCCAGCTACTCAAGAGGCTGAGGCAGGAGAATCGCTTGAACCTGGGAGGCAGAGGTTGCAGTGAGTTGAGATCACGCCACTGCACTCCAGCCTGGGCAACAGAGACAGACTCCATCTCAAAAAACAAACAAACAAACAAACAAAAACAACTTCCTGCGCTCTTCTCCCCTAGGCCCAAGCAACCGCCATTCTACCTCCTGCCTCTGTGAATTTGACTACTCTAGGTACCTCATAAATTTGAGGAAGTGGCTCTATCATGATTTAGTTACCTGTTCTCTTAGGATTGATTACACAGATTGTTTCTGATTTTTCCTTATTATCAGTAATGTGGCAACAAATATATTTGTGCAACAAGTTTCTTTGTGTGGGTTAGGATTATTCCCTTGGGATTGTCAGAATCAAGAATTACTGAGAAAAAAATAACCTGAACATGTTTAGGTTTTTGATGCATATTATCAGTTAGCTATCCTAAAGGATTTTAGTGGTTTATGTATTGCATCCGAAGCATTATATTAACAATGTATAAACTTGCCTGTTTCTCTGTAAACTTACCACCACTGGATTGTAAAAAAATGCAATGCTAATTTTTTAGGCAAAAATCGGTACATCATTGTTAGACTAAAAATTTGTTGTGGCAACTGGAGTTTAGTGGAAAGAGTGCGGAACTTGGAGTCAGATCTATTTTTGGAAGTTGAGTATAGAGCAAAATGTCCCCGGAACTGAAAGGAGAACAAATAGCCACTCTTTTGAGCAGTTAGGCCCTAAGTGGGCTGGAAGAATGAAAGGAAAGGGAAGGAAAAGAGACTGATCTTTGTATACTGGGCGCTGCCTTAGGTGATGGGAAGTTAAAGTCAGTAAGGCAGTCCCTTGATCTGTTCACAACTGAATAGATTGTAAAAAACAAACGAACAAATACGCCATTTTACAGATGAGAAAACTGAGGATGGGAGCTATAAAATAACTTTTGCAAGATCATACAACTCATCAGTAATGATATGAACTGCTAACAGCAATATATAGACTGCTAACCCCTAGCTAGACACTGTGCTAAGTACTTCATAAAGATCATCTCATTTGCTCATTACCTCCCCAAATCCCCATGAAGCTGGTCCTATTTGTTCCCATTGTATAGACTTCCCAGCATCACAGAACCCAAAGCACACTTGGGCAGCCTGCCTCTGCAATTTGATGCCAAGGCCTGTATGCACGGCCTATCGTCTCTCACAGCACTGGACACCCCATTGCAGACAAGACGGGGGCTCCTAAAAGCCTCCCTCTGTTTGCTCCAGGCTGTTTCCTCTTCTGGGGACACTCTTCCCTATCCCCCACCCTTTTTTGGACTTGGCTAACCCATTCATAAGGATCAGCTCAGAATCAGCCCTGCCCCCTGCACCCCTGCCTCACCATGTGCATGCCGTAGGTGTCCCTCTTACATCCTTTAGTGGGTAGACCTATTGCAGCACTTGTCCCACTATAGTGTCATTGCGTATGTGCCTGTCTCCCCAGGGAGATGCCTTTCAGATTATAGGCTGTGTTTTTATCCCAGTATTCCTTTACCTTAGCACTCCTGGCACACCATAGGCCTCAATAGATGTTTGTGAATGAATGCTGTCTGTCATTCAAGCCCAGATTTGACCCATTCCAGAGACCGAGACTGAGGAATTTCCAGCAAAGCCGAATAAGGCAGAGTGGGAGGATGCACCGAGGCTGGAGCCCTGGGATCTTCTCCTGGGGATAACTCTGCAATCTCTTGAGCCAGCCTGAGATTTTCCATTCTCCACACCTTCACCTTGAGACCAATAGGCCTTCTCATAAAGAACCTGGGGTGCTCAGGAGGGAGACTCTATGGAGGCACAGAACCTTCAGCCTGGTGGGAGGGCAGTAAATTAAATTTCTCTGCTAACAAGCTCATCCCGGAACAGCCTCCCCTACAGACTGGTCCTCTGGGAATAGAGACCTGGCTGTTTTCTTTTTCTGCTGTCATAGCCAGTTGCTGGCTGAAAGCGCAGGAGGCCCCGGAAGCTGCTGGCACACAAGAGGAAAGAGAATGGGGCTTGGGGATGGGGGTGAGGGGTTCAAATGCTGCCTAGAACCTGCCACTGGCAGGTTCTCCAGGGAGGCTGGGGAAGCCTTCTAGACCACAGACCACCAGGCCCAGGGTGTGAGATTCTAACTTCCCTCAGAAATGGGCCCACACAGGCCAGGTACACTGGCTCACACTTGTAATTCCAGCACTTTGGGAGGCTGAGGTGGGAGGATCACTTGAACCGAGGAGGTGGAGGCTGCAGTGAGCCAAGGTCATACCACTTGTACTCCAGCCTGGGTGACAAAGTGAGACCCTGTCCCTAAAGCAAACAAACAAACCAAAACCTGTCAGCGACTTACTGTTTGATATCCTGGTCATCATTATGGGAAGAAACAGAACTCTTGGTGCTCCTTACTCTAATTTATCTCCGGTTTAACTTTATGTTATGGGGATGTGGGGGCAATGAGGAAAGCACCAGTGTCTTTTTACGGCCCAGGACATCCTAAGTACCTTACCCCAGTCCTGGCAAGCTTGCAGGACATGCTAAAGATGGGAGCCTTTAGTTGGCATCGCTTACTTGGCCTGGGATGAAGTCTTGACCTCCCATCTGGAGCTAAATGTCCAAGCCAAGGGGCATCTGGGGGTGGGACTGCCCTTTGCCCAGCCACGGCCTTGTGGGCTGATGGCAGACAGTCATGTTCTTATGAGCCACTTCCCCCAATGGCTGACATTTCATCTTTGGAGAGGAAAGCTACCAGAGTCAAAGAGGGAGGTGGGTAAGAGAGGACTAGGCTATACCTTGCACGATTAGTCTTTCAGCAGTAGTGTTTAAGGATCAGGACGAAAAATTAAAAAAGCAAAAAACAAAACCAGCAAGCCAATTCCTCTCAAGAAACTTCCCTGAAAGAAAAGGGAGGAAATCAATATTTAATTCAGACTTCATTGATTTGCAGTTTGGGTACCACACTCAGCACTCGATTGTGTCCCGGTTTCCCAGTAAGAGATTATGGAGTCCCTGGCAAAGGATACTAAAGGGCCTGAGGGAAAGGCAGCACCGGGGAAGAGAAGCCGGGAACTTTGTCTTGAGTCAACTTTCCCCAGCTGCTCCCTTCCCCAGTACGGGGCACCTCCCCTCCCTGAGGGCTTCGCTGAGCCGGGAGGGATGAACCAGGCCTTCCTTGGCCCACTCCCCTGCCTCTGAGAAGAGCAGCAGCCAAACCCCCCCCTCAAAGAGCTGTGTGCACTTGACACAAATGTGCACTCTCTCTCTCTCTCTCACACACACACACACACACACCACTCCTCCACTCACATACCACACCTACAGACACTCACATAAGCTCACACACCACACACACTCTCTCTCACACACACTTGCACACCACTCATACACTCACATACCCACCTAGACACACTCACATAAACTCACACACCAAACTCCCCCACACACACACTCTCACACACCACTCCTACACTCACATACCACACCTACACACACATAAGCTCACACACCACACGCACACACTCACACACCACTTCTACACTCACATACCCACCTAGACACACTCACATTAGCTCACACACCACACACACTCACATTAGCTCACACACCACACACTACATTAGCTCACACACCACACACACTCACATTAGCTTACACAGCACACACACTCACATAAGCTCACACACCACACACTACATTAGCTCACACACCACACACACTCACATTAGCTTACACAGCACACACACTCACATTAGCTCACACACCACACACTACATTAGCTCACACACCACACACACTCACATTAGCTTACACAGCACACACACTCACATAAGCTCACACACCACACACTACATTAGCTCACACACCACACACACTCACATTAGCTTATACAGCACATGCACGGCACACACACTCCCACACAGACACCCTCTTACATACATTCACATACACTCCATACCACATACACTACACACACATACACCACACACACACACACACACACACAAAATGCCCTAACTTAACTAGCCTAAAAAAAAAACCCTAATGTTTCAAAGATACAAACTGAAGTATCTAGGAATGAAAAATCATACCTGTAACTTACTCTAAAATACTTTGGAAAATAAAAGACCAAAAAAACTTAGCCAAGAAACTTCAAAAGTTCACAGTTCTTTTCTTTTTCATTCCTCAGGCCTTCTAGCTAATCTAAGCTATCTAAAGTCTAGTCTAGGCTGCACGCAGTGGCCAGACCTGTAACCCCAGCACTTTGGGAGGCCGAGGCGGGCGGATCACTTGAGCCCAGGAACTGGAGACCAGCCTGGATAATGTGGCGAAAGCCCTACAAAAAATACAAAAATTAGCCAGGCATGGTGGTGCATGCCTGTAATCCCAGCTACTTGTGGGGGCTGAGGCAGGAGGATTTCTGGAACCCGGGAGGTCGTGGCTGCCGTGAGCTGAGATCATGTCATGGCACTCCAGCCTGGGTGACAAGGGAGACCCTATTAAAAAAAAAAAAGTCTAGCCTAAATCCATGTTGTTGCAAATGAAGTATGTGCCATTCTGTTCCAACCCTGGATGGCAGAGAAACTGGCTGCTCACCCCCCCACCCCACCCCCACCCCAATACCCAAACAGATGGGAAGGCAGTGACTAAATGCTGGAAGAAAAATTGAATATCCCCACGAACACATGGCCAAGCTATCAATCAGCCACTCATCAAATTCTGTGGCAGAGCCGCCCTGCTGGTGAGAGGGGCATGTAGGGTGGGACAGTAATGACAGAAATATGGAGAAGTATGATTTGAGCACCTCAGCCTTCTCTGTCAGCATGCAGTCTACATGGGAAAATAAGCTCAGAGCACCCAGGATCAGAGAGCTCCAAGTCAGCAATAAATGGCCTAGTGGGTCAGACCGTGATTTTTTAAAAAATTAATTAAAATAAACAACACACAAAATTCTCTCCTAGCACTTCAGAGCTTATACAATTTCCAATGCTCTTCTCCATCTGTTGCCTTAGTTGGTTCTTGTTGAGAATACTATAAAATGGTTATGGTTGGAATTTTGTGTCTCCATTTTACAGATGAAGACACTGAGGCCCGGGAAGTTGTGTAAATGAGCAGCATAGAGTGGTCAATGGCAGGGCTGGGACCAACACCCAGACCACTCCCACATGGCTATTCTTTCTTGCAACTTGAGAGGGCTTCTGGATACGCCACCCCACCGCCACCACCGTGAGCCCAGGGCTCAGAGCTGGGCAAGCTCTAGGCAATCTTCCTGAGCTTTCTTCCTCTCTCAGCCCAGCAGCAGATGCAGCCAATATCCAACTACCCAATCCTTCTCAATATCTCTGAACCCTCTCAGTGATCTGCCTCTGATGCCCTCCAGCACACAGAGTTTGTGTAGGTGAATTTGTATGGGAATGTATGCAGTGGAGACAAGAGTCTGGAATCCGAAGGCCTGGGTTTTCAGTCTGTCTCTATGTGGGGGATGTTCAGTTGGCTGTTCTACCGTGAAACCCCAAGACCTCTTTCTGGCCCCACTGGTTCCTCTGTTCTTCTCAGGTCTCCTTTCCAGCCTCAGGAATGTGCCGAAACTCAGTTTTCCTGCTTGCTCTCTGAAAAGCTGCCACCACCCACACATCCCCTGGGGTTCTCCTCTTTCTTTGCAGTAGGATGCTGTCCCCCCAGTTCTCGTTTCCCTGCTGCCCCCATGCACTAGGATGCTGTGCCCCCAGTTCCTGTTTCCTTGCTGTCCCCATGCAGTAGGATGCTGTCCCCATTTCCTGTTTCCCTGCTGCCCCCATGCAGTAGGATGCTGTCCCCCCCAGTTCCTGTTTCCCTGCTGCCCCCATGCAGTAGGATGCTGTCCCCCAGTTCATGGTTCCCTGCTGCCTCCATGCAGTAGGATGCTGTGCCCCCAGTTCCTGTTTCCTTGCTGTCCCCATGCAGTAGGATGCTGTCCCCCCATTTCCTGTTTCCTTGCTGTCCCCATGCAGTAGGATGCTGTCCCCCCAGTTCCTGTTTCCCTGCTGCCCCCATGCAGTAGGATGCTGTCCCCCCAGTTCCTGTTTCCCTGCTGCCCCCATGCAGTAGGATGCTGTCCCCCCAGTTCCTGTTTCCCTGCGCCCCCATGCAGTAGGATGCTGTCCCCCCATTTCCTGTTTCCTTGCTGCCCCCATGCAGTAGGATGCTGTCCCCCCAGTTCCTGTTTCCTTGCTGCCCCCATGCAGTAGGATGCTGTGCCCCCAGTTCCTGTTTCCCTGAGCCCCCATGCAGTAGGATGCTGTCCCCCCATTTCCTGTTTCCTTGCTGCCCCCATGCAGTAGGATGCTGTCCCTCCAGTTCCTGTTTCCTTGCTGCCCCCATGCAGTAGGATGCTGTCCCCCCAGTTCCTGTTTCCTTGCTGCCCCCATGCAGTAGGATGCTGTGCCCCCAGTTCCTGTTTCCCTGCGCCCCCATGCAGTAGGATGCTGTCCCCATTTCCTGTTTCCTTGCTGCTCCCATGCAGTAGGATGCTGTGCCCCCAGTTCCTGTTTCCCTGCGCCCCCACGCAGTAGGATGCTCTTTTGCCATTTCCTACTTTCTTACTGCCCCCAAAAACATGTAGATAGGTGGTTCCCCTCATCAGGAGTTCACTGCTCATTACTCAGGGGAATGGATGGGAGATTAAATTATCAAGCAAGGGGAAATGACAAAGGTTCCAAAATTTGTGACATGTACCTAGTCTTGGCCTCTCTTGTGTAAAGTTCTTTTGTTATTTTTATTTATTTTTTAAGAAAAGACAGGGGTCACCATTTGCTTTCATCATCTGATTTTGTTCACCCAAGTGGGCTCTGTGACTTCCACCATCTTTTGGCCATCCCTGTGTTAGCAAAGGCCACACTGATTCCTTTCCTCCTGCTCGTCCCGCTTCTCAGCACTTGGGCCTAAAAATGCAGGTAAGGCAGAACAGTTCCTGTCCTTCTAGCTGATATGGGTTCACTAGCTCTCTGTCTCACCCAAAAATGATTCTTTCTCAGCATTTCTGCATTAGCTTGTGGCCTTGGCCAGGGCTCCTCGCCACTCTAAGCCCAGGATTCCTAATCTGTGAAAAGAGGCCAAAAATACCTCCTTCCCAGTGTTGAGATAATGGACTGAAAGTGCCTTGGACATTGCAAAGGGCAATTCTATCGTGAACTATTTATTGTACCTAAATGAAAAAGAAATGATCAATGCCTCTCATTAATAGCTATAATTTATTGAGTGCCAACTAGGTGCTGGTTACTATATTTAGTGCTCTACGTACATTATTGCAAATACTCTCAAGAACAGTAAGGAAGGAATGACCCCATTTTATAAATAAGTGATCTAAAGCATTCAGCTAAGTGGTAGAGTTGAAATTTGACCCTAGGTGTGTCTGCTTGCAGTTTGTATTTTTCCCTACCCCAATCTGCGTTTTAAACAAACCCTATACCACACACAGGCTTCCGTTGCTATATTTATCACATTATATTTGTGATATCACATTGTGTGTGATACATCATTGTATCATGTACACATGTACACCTTGTATTATTACACGTGTGTGATACACATGTGTATCACATTGTAATTTGCTTGTTTATAGGTTTCTCATCTAGGAGACCATGCCCTGGTGATGGCCCAAGACTATACATCTTGGTCATTTTTGTAGCATCAGCTCCTCTGTGGCTGTCACATAATAGGCATTCAGTAGGTGTTAGTGACTGATTTTATAAGTATAGCTATTCATCCAATCTGATTTCCTCCTCACCCTCTTCAGAAGCCCAGTTTAGAGGTGAGGAGTGGGGGGCTGAGAAATAGAGCATGCAAGCCCTTTGCCATTCTCCACCTAGGGGGCTCTAAATCCAGAAGCTGTCCCCAGAAATCTGCCTCCTCCCGAAGTTCTAAGAGCTCATACATATTCATAATAGGCAAATACACTGAGAAGATATATTTATTTTGTTTACTAAACTGGCATCTCTGCAAATTTATAGCAGAAAATGACTAAGTCTGTTTCCTTGTGTGCTTTCATAGCCTGAAAGTTGAATTGATGTTGCCTCCAAGACTGGCAGAGTGAGGAGGCAAGAAAATCTGGGCCACCACCCGCCCAGAGCTAGCCCAGGGAGACAGGGACACATGACTGTTCACAGGCAGCCCTGCCAGGGAAGATGATGCCCACTGCGGTTTGGGAGGCTCAATAGATAACACTCCTCTATTCTCTACTCAAGGGGGGAAAAGAAACAAAAGGAGAGTTAGACCAAAGAATTACAAAGATGGAGATAGAAAAATTAAAAACCCCAAACTATTCTACTTATTTATTTTTATTGTTTTTTGTTTGTTTGTTTTTGTTTTGTTTTGTTTTGAGACAGAGTCTCGCTCTGTCACCCAGGCTGGAGTGCAGTGGTGTGATCTCAGCTCGCTGCAACCTCCGCCTCCCAGGTTCGAGCGATTCTTCTGCTTTAGCCTCCTGAGTAGCTGGGACTACAGGCGCACGCCACCACGCCTGGCTAATTTTTGTATTTTTAGTAGAGACAGGGTTTCACCATATTGACCAGGCTGGTCTCGAACTCCTGACCCCATGATCCACCGCCTCGGCCTCCCAAAGTGCTGGGATTACAGGCATGAGCCACCATGCCTGGCCTATTTTTATTGCTTTTAAACACAAGGTCTCACTCTGTCACCCAGCCTAGAGTGCAGTGGCACAATCATAGTTCACTGCAGCCTTGAACTCCTGGCCACAGGCAATCCATCCATCTCAGCCTCCCAAGTAGCTAGGACTTACAGGCGTGCACCACAATTCTCAGTTAATTTTTTTATTTTTGCAGCGACGGGGTCTATGTTGCCAGGCCGGTCTCCAACTCTTGGGCTCAAGCTCTCCTTCTGTCTTGGGCTCCCAAAGTGCTGAGATTACAGGCGTGAGCTACCATCCCTGCCCTGCTTGCTCCCCCAAAAAAACTACTTCAACAAAATGTTTACATGTGCTTACTGATGTTTCCTCCCCCGCTACTGAATTTATCCTTTGCTGAGCATTACTTGAAATTGTCAAAAGCTGGAAGTAATGCAAAAAGATGACTGCTTGTCCTCTCGATGTTCTACTGTGATGTGTCTAACAGGCCCACCAAAATTTATTTCATTCACTATAAGAAACAAGTCTTTGCTTGCCTTCATATTGACTATATATTAGAGCCTGGATTCATTAACACTTATTAACATTACATGTTAATTTGTATATTTTTGTCTAGTAAAGATGAAAATTTTTGCTCTTTGGTAGAAGAATAATTGCGAAGGCTACAGTTTTATTGCACTGTAGGATATTAACTGATTTTGCATCTAATTTAATAAACTTATTTATGCATTCTTTTCCCAACTAACTATATAAATCTCTGTCCATCAAATGCTCTTAAGAACCGTCTTTAACATACTGCTGGTTCCCTTGTTAACGAGTTAAATGGATCTTTGACACATGTCCATTCTATATTTGTATGGAAGCCACGTTTTTAAATTCTTTGAAAATTATACTCTGCCCCACTTCCCCCTTAAACAGCAAGCCTGTTCCAAAGAACCAGAACACGCTCTGCTCAGCTCACCACATGGTAGAGGGAGCAGTTCAGGGTATATTAGGTTGATGCAAAAATAATTGCGGTTTTTGCCATTACTTTTTTTTTTTTTTTTTTTTTTTGAGACAGAGCCTCGTTCTGTCGCCCAGGCTGGAGTGCAGTGGCTCAATCTCAGCTCACTGCAACCTCCACCTCCCGAGTTTAAGCAGTTCTCCTGCCTCAGCCTCCCAAGTAGCTGGGACTGCAGGCATGCACCACCATGCCTGGCCAATTTTTTTGTATTTTTAGTAGAGATGGGGTCTCACCATGTTGGCCAGGCTGGTCTTGAACTCCTGACCTCAAGTGATCTGCCCACCTCGGCCTCCCAAAGTGCTGGGATTACAGGCATGAGCCACTGCACCTGGCTCTGCCATTACTTTTAATGTCAAAAACTGCAATTACTTTTGCACCAACCTAATAGATTGCAAGATGGAATTTCAGAGGGGCTCACCACATACATGCAGCTCCTTCTTTTCTTTTTTTTCCTCTCTTTTTTTTTTTCTCTTTTTTTTTTTTTTGAGGCAGAGTCTCACTCTGTTGCCCAGGCTGGAGTGCAGTGGCATGATCTCTGGTCACTGCAACCTCTGCCTCTTGGGTTCAAGTGATTCTCCAGTCTCAGCCTCCCAAGTAGCTGGGATTACAGGAGTGCACCACTACACCTGGCTAATTTTTGTATTTTTAGTAGAGACGGGGTTTTACCATGTTAGCCAGGCTGGTCTCAAACTCCTGACCTCAGATGATCTGTCCCCTTCGGCCTCCTAAAGTGCTGGGATTACAGGCATGAGCCATTGCACCCTCCTAAAGTGCTGGGATTACAGGCATGAGCCATTGCACCCAGCCCAGCTTCATCTTTAAGATCACTAATCAGGTAAATCACTCCCTTGCTCTTCCGGTGGAGTGAGAGAGGGCTGGGGTGAGAAACCAGGAATGTTACTCTAGATAAGTTGTTTCTCATGGAAACGGGAAAAGTAGAGAATGCATTCATCCCCACTTATTAGGGCCCAGCATGAGAAACAGCAATAAGCCCAATGGGAAACTGACCACTGGGCTGGTAGCGGATGGAGGAAGATGGGCAATGTACCTTTCCTGGTAAGGTCACCAGGACTAAAACTCCAAGGACACAGCCAATGGCCACCAGGACTCCATTTATTTAGAGGGTTAGCCTTCTGGTAACCAGGGCTGAGTCGGCTCAGGGCACTAGGAGCAGCTGGAGGTTCCAGAAGAGAAATAGAAATTCTTTGAGCAGCATCTCTGCCTAAACAACCCTAACTGCATCCTTCCCCATAGTGTTACTTGGGTTACCCTCAGGTCCTAGAAATCTAAACATGGTCTGGACTGCTGGGGAATTAACCCAGCCACATCTCAGATGACTGTGGTCTTAATTCAGACCAAGAAATAGACTGTATTTCAGCATTAATAGGGGAAGTATATAAAATTAATTTAAGACCTTTCATGCACCAGGTACTGGGTAGATGTTTTTGTATATTTTATGTGTTGCAATCCTTATGACAACCTCATGAGTGAAAACTTATTATCTGCTAGATAAAATAAAACTAAGGCCCAGAGAGGCTAGGTGGCTTGTTCAAAGACACAGAGCAAATTAATATAGAGATGGGATCAGAATTAAAGTCTGTGGCACCAAAGCCTGTTCTTAACCCCACAAAGCCTCATTCAAGTGAGTAATTCAGCATCTCTCAGGTCAAAGTTCTGCAGATTCAGGCCCTGGTGCCTAACCACTGTGAGATGTCAGACAAAGGCTGACCTTGTTTCTCTTTCATGAGGATTACCACTTCTGATGTCTCCTACAGCTTCCATGGAGAATGTAAAATTAAATGTGGACCCAGAATCGCAATCAATTTTCATTGCAGTTTCTGTTGGAGTTGGCTTACTTCTTTCCTTGAAAGGTTCTTGTAAGAACTAGCTGCAGTCACAAGATGATTCATGATTAGGAGCATGCTGAAGTTAAGATGGCCATTTGAGAAAACACAGAGCAGGCTGCGTCACCTCCTTGGCAGCCGGGAGGTCTTGGGTGATGACTCCCTTGTCTCTCGGCTCTTGGCCAACTGGTCCACCACTGACAAGCCTGTTCAAAGCCATTCTATCCCCCACAGCACAGGGAGTGTTACCACTCCCCAGCCAAGAGCTGGAGAGTCCTGTTCTAGCCACAGAGATAATATGTGTACAAGAAGAGTCTATCTTTTTTCCCTCCTTCAACCCCAATCCCATAGGGACAAGAAACAGAGGCAGAGATGGGGAGAATGAGTAGAGGGAGGAGGTTAGCACAAAGAGAGAAGAAGCCCATCGCCCGGCCCCTGCCCAGACAGCCCACCTTGGCAGCCCCAACAGCCCACCTTGGCAGCCCCAACCACACAAAAGGCTATAGCTTACGTTGGAAACTTTTATTATTACATGGGGCTTGACATTTTAATTTCTAAATTGGGACAGAGTTTGACAACTTAACATGATCCGAAAGACTTACCTAAGAGTGAATACAAAGTCAGAAGACTGGCTGGGTGCAGTGGCTCATGCCTGTGATCCCAACACTTTGGGAGGCCAAGGTGGGTGGATCACCTGAGGTCAGGAGTTTGAGACCAGCCTAGCCAACATGACAAAACCCCATCTCTACTAAAAATACAAAAATTAGCCAGGCGTGGTGGTGCATGCCGGTAATTCCAGCTACTTGGGAGGCTGAGGTAGGAGAATCGCTGCCATTGCACTCCAGCCTGGGTGACAGAGCGAGACTCCGTCCCAAAAAAAAAAAAAAAAAAAGTCAGAAGACTGTGTGATTTTTTTAATACAGGAGCAGAGGAGGAAATTTTCCAAGGTATATAAACTTTAAAGGAAAGTGAGAGACAAAATAAGGCACTTCCTGATTATAGCCCTTGAGTACTGTGTGTACACCATCCAAGTACCACTCCATATCCACCAAATGGGATCTGTGTCCTGCTTCCCACCTTTTCCCTAATTGTCCCCTGCAAACACTGCTGCAGACCACTGCCTTTCCCTGTCAGAGTTCCATCCTTCCATCAAAGACAGCCTTTTCCTTGTCTGCAGATGTTGGCCACCAGTGGTTGGGTCCTTTATGTCTTAGTCCTACAAACCCACAGCACAGTCCCAGACAGAAAATCTTGTTAGAGACTGAGCTATGTTCCTTCAAATTCATATGTTGAAGTCCCAACTGACAGTACCTCAGAATGTGACTCTATTTGGAGACAGGGCCTTTAAAAGGGGGATTAAGTTAAAATGAAGTCATTACGGCAGGCCCAATCCAATATGACTGGTGTCCTTAGAAGAAAAGGAGACCAGGAAACGGACACAGAGAGAAGATCACATGAAGACACAGGAAAGAGACAGTCATCTACAAGCCAAGGACAGTGGCCTTGGAAGAAACTAACCCCATGAACATCTCCATCAATATTTGCTGAATTGTTTTTGAATAATACGAATCTTAAGTATCATTTTTAATTTTTTTTTGAGACAGAGTCTTGTTCTGCTGTCCAAGCTAGAGTGCAGTGGCACAATCTCAGCTCACTGAAGCCTCCGCCTCCTGGGTTCAAGTGATTCTCCTGCCTCAGCATCCAAAGTAGCTGGGATTACAGGCACATACCACCACGCCTGGCTAATTTTGTATTTTTAATAGAGACGGGGTTTCACCATGTTGACCAGGTTGGTCTCGAACCCCTAGCCTCAAGTGATCCGCCCACCTCGGCCTCCCAAAATGCTGGGATTACAGGTGTGAGCCACTGCACCTGGCTTTAAGTATCATTTTTAATGTCTTCCCAACACTTCATTATATGGCCACTTCATATTACATTTAATCAACTCCTACTGTTGAATTTTAGACTGCTTCCAAATTTTCCCTAGTTTAAAGAATGCCTCTATGAATATTGTTGTTCAGAGTTTTTGGTGTTCAATTGAATTATTTCCTTAGCATAGATTTTCATGAGCAAGATTACTTGTCAAAAGCAAGACTATGTTTATGGCTCTCTAGGACTATACCAATCTGAAACATTGTCAGCATTGAATGAGTTCACCCATTTCCTGAGAGTCTTACCAGACTGGAATTTATCAACTTGAGGTCACTGTGTTCTGACCCAGGGATGCTGCTTCTTTTCACCTCTTGGGTATTGCTCCTATATTCAGGGGTCTGCCCATCCCCGTTGTCAACACAAACTACCTGCCCAAGTTCTCATATGTGTCTAAATCCTGATGAAAGTCTCTTTCTCCAGGAAACCTGCCCCACTTTATTCGGCAGGGCTCTGTTCTTTCCTATATTTTCCCTTCCTTCACACACTAATCTCTTTGGATTACGTAAACCCCCAAGTTGTTGGGCAATTGTGTACCAGAGAGTAGAGGGAGATGAGAGGCCTTACCAGAAAGATCCTGAAATTCCTGCTGATAAGGGCACCTCAGGCTCAAATGTTGAAATGAGAGAAGTAAAAGAGATGTCATCAGATTGTACCTAAGCTAATCAAGTGAGTCATGGTGGCTGCAAAGTTTGGCCGGGCTTACTGGGGTAGAGGTGAGGAATGGGATGAGGGGAGGTGGTGCCAAATGTCCAGAGTCCAGGTTGCCATTGAAAAGTGATCATGATTGGAACCCTGCTGGGAAGGCAGAGACCTGATAGCAGAGGGTTTGATGTCATGCTAATGAGTTCAGATTGTCACTGGAAAGACACAGGGGGCCATGAAAGGCTTTGAGGCAGGTGAGCTGATCAGTCTTAGACTTTTGTATAGTTGAGATAATGAACTGGCAAGGAGGGATATGAGAAGCAAGAAGGTCTGTTAGGAGGTTGTTTGTATTTCTCCAGTGGAGAGATGCCCAGGGCTTGAGCTAGGATCTTCAGTTTTTTAATTTGTGTTTGTATTGTCTCCTCAATAAGTCTGGCAGGCAGGACTCCTGGGGGGAAGAACTGTTTTCTGTTCCTTGTGTCTCTCCCAAGATGGTAGCACCATGCTTGGCACACAGTGCTGTGCACTTAAAGGCTTGTGAATACGCAGAACCCTTTCTGGGGTGGAAATATCCAGGGGGTGAGGCAGCCACTGTTCCTCTAGCTTCAGGGAGCTTCCAGTCTGATGTGAGAGATCTAGAAACCATGGATCATCATCATTCAAAAGGACCTTAGAGAGCATCTAGTCAAACTCCCTCACTTTACAAACGGGAAATTGAAGCTCAGAGGAAGAAAGTAACACAAGACTGGAATCCAGATCTCCTGGCTCCTGGTCAAGGAAAGAAGCCATCTCACAGCATTTTTCATGAAGGAGTCACGGTCCCTGCTCTTGGGAAGCTTCCATCCAGGCAGAAGAAGCCCGGCATTTAGTCAGTTGTAGGGGCAGAACGCAATGTACAAGTGCAGGCACAGACATCAGCACTTAGGTGGGTACAGATACAGCACAAACTGTAGAGAGCAGATGGGTGGGGGGGGTAAGCAGTGATGGAACGTTTACTGTGAGCCAGGCACTGCAATCATGACTTTCACCAAATATGTACACAGTCTTCACCATTCATGAATGAGTTGATATGTTTACTCACGTCCACGTAAAAGATGAAGAAACCGCAGCTCAGGCTGATAAGAGTCAGAGCCCTGGCTCAAACCAGGACTGGCCGCTGCCAAAGGCCTTCTCTCACTAGGGCTCCAAGCTGCCTCTGCTGAAGGCGCACAGGGTTGTAGGGTGACAGGATTTGATGTGGTGGCTGAAGTTCACGTGGTGTGGCAGAAGGAATATGGAACTGGGAAATAAAAAAACCTGTGTTGATATTTCGTTTCTAACCCTACCACATAGCAACCATGGGACTACAGAAAATAATGAAACCTCTCTCAGCTTCAACGTTCTATAAGATGAGGTTAAATCTGCCCTGCCTAACTTACAGGGTGGTTGAGAGACTTAAGCAAGATAATGTGCTTAATGTGTTTGTGAACCATAAAGAAAGTTCTGGGACAGTGAGAGGGAGCCTGAGATCGGGAGCATTTCCCGAAGACTGGTGGCTATAGCATCGCAGGGATGGAGACACCAGTTGCATTGAGGTGGAGCCTGCATTGGGATCTCTGAGCAGGACTGACACAGAGCCAGGGTCTGTGCTTCTTGGCTCTATTTTTCATGCAGTTAAGTACCCCTAAAAACTAAAGCATTTGCCAAATGAGCAACTTCCTTGGGAGCATTTGCTACCCATTGTTTGTAACAAGCCTCTGGAAGCCAGAACTGGCTTCTCCATCAGATACAGAGATCATGGCCTTTGGCTCAGTATTCCCAGAGTTCCCAAGAGGAAAAAAAGACACCAAGAGTAACACTGGGGAAGTGGGAGCCTAGAGTAAATGCTGGCTGGGCCACCTGCTATCCACGTGATTTGGGAAAGTCACCATACCTTCTGGAACCCCAGATTCCTCCTTTGTAAATTGGCAGAGCTCTAGAAGTTCTCTCATTCAATGGGATCAACACTAGTGGTAAGTAATTTATTTTAAAAAATTAGTTAAAGCCAGACATCATAAAAAATCATATATATTTACTTTAAACCTTGAGTTTCAACTTAAAATAGCTAAATGCACATGAATACAGGTCAGTCTTTTGATGTAAGGCTGGGCCTTTTGGGTTTGCTGATTAGAATCCAAGATGGTTTCCTTCCACAAGCCATGCCAGCAATGCATAGTCAATGATTTCCTCAAAATGAAACCAGAGCTTAAAGACTCTTAAAAATAAATAGAAAAGTAAAATTCTTTTAGATACTTATGACTTCGTTCCCAATATCCCAGTATTTTACCATTGTCTCTCCCACAACTAATTTTTTGTTTGTTTATTTATTTTTCTTTTTTTTTTTTTTGAGATGGAGTCTCGCTCTGTCACCCAGCCTGGAATGCGGCAGCGCGGTCTCAGCTCACTGCAACCTCCACCTTCCGCGTTCCAGAGGTTCTTCTATCTCAGCCTCCCGAATAGCTGGGATTACAGGCAGCCACCACCATACCCCGTTAATTTTCTTTTGTATTTTTAGTAGAGACAGGGTTTCACCATGTTGGCCAGGCTGGTCTAAAACTCCTGACCTCAGGTGATCCGCCCGCCTCAGCCTCCCAAAGTGCTGAGATTACAGGCATGAGCCATTGCGCCTGGCCTCCACACCTAATTTAATTGTGAATTTTGAGGGACTCACTTTTACAAGTATTTCCAAAACTTTCAACCCAGTTGTGTGTGTTTTTTTTTTTTTAAGAAAACACTATTTACTCTAACAATCAAACCCAGAAATGTATAGCAATTCAAGAACAATGGAAGTTTCTTATTCACAAAGAGGCCAAAGCAGGTGCTCCTAATTGATGAGTGGCTCTCCTCCAAGCATGATTCAGGGATGTGTAGGACCTTCATTTTTGGCTCTGCAATCTTCCATATGTGGCTTCCAAGGTTACTGCTTTTGAATGCATCAAGTGAGAAGAAGGGGAAAGAAAGAGGGGAAGGACGATGAAGGCACACTCGCTCTTAACTAACTACCTCAGCCTGGAAGATAAGAAGTGGAAGCATACCACTTCTGCTTACAGTCCCTTGGTAAGAAAAGTAGAGACATAGTCCCATCCAATGCAAAGGGTTCTGGGAAATGTAGTCCAACTCTGTGCCCAGCAATTAGAGGAGACAGGTTTGTGAGGACATAGCCAGTCTCTGCCACATGAGACTATGCTATCATAGAAAAACTCTCTTTATCTTTGCACTCATTTCATTCATTTATGTCGGTGCCAAGATTGGGAAACTCTTGGGGCCAGGCGCGGTGGCTTATGCCTATTATCCTAGCACTTTGGGAGGCTGAAGTGGGCGGATCAGCTGAGGTCAGGAGTTCCAGATCAGCCTGGCCAATATAGTGAAACCTCATCTCTACTAAAATAGAAAACTTAGCCTGGCGTGATGGTGCATGCCCAGCTGCTTGGGAGGCTGAGGCAGGAGAATCGCTTGAACCCAGGAGGTGGAGGCTACAGTGAGCCAAGATCATGCCGTTGCACTCCAGCCTGGGGAAGAGAGCAAGACTCTGTCTCAAAAAAAAAAAAAAAAAAAAATTGGGAAACTCTGATTTATGTAATATGCGACTAAAATACATAATTACAATAATAAAAAATTACAAGGTCCATTACTAAAAGCAACTTGGTAAGTACAGTTCTAGTGATGAAGCAGAAGTGCACAGGCATCCCAGAGAGTGGCCGGCCTTGAACATTTTGTGACCATAAACATCACTGCATATGTTTTATGGAAGAAGCAGAGAACATCTGTTAATTTGATTAATAAGTTCAGTTAGTGAAAATCTATTAAAGAGATTTTCTATTGTTCCTACCTCATAGAGTCATTGCAACTATTAATAAAATAATCCATGTAAGGTGCTTTGTATCACCTTATATCAGTCATCAATTTTAGTACTATTGTTATCCTGGGTTGGATAATTCTTTGTTGTGGGGAGATGTCCTGTGCATTGTAGGATACTTAGCAGCATCCCTGGCCTCTACCAACTAGATGCCAATAACAGCCTCTTAGTTGTGACAACCCGAAACTTCCTCAGGTATGACCAAATGTCTCCTAGGGAGTAAAATATCCCACAGTGTGATCTACTGCTTTTTAGGATGATGAGCACTTACTAGTAACTCCTATTTTGGTTCCCTTCTCCTCTGCATCCCCAACATCCATACCTTGAATTCAGGATCCCTCTTCCTCGACAATTTGGTCATGAGTCCATAAGAGCAACAGCCCTTTAGTCTCTAAAGTGGGGAAGGAAAGTTGGTAACATTGAACCCACATGGCATTTTACCAGTTTTCTAATTGCTAATACATGAGTCCTAGAAAATAAGATTGTCCTCTGAGAAGTAAAGCAGTAAAACTCATACACAGTGAATGTGGGAATAAACTGAGATATTTTCTGGAAAGTGTGACTGAAGAGTTTGGAAATGCCTTAGACTCAAATCAAAGTAACTAATTTCTGAAAGAAGAATTGTAATTTGTTGAGTGTAAACTTAATCAATTGTACCTTGTTCAAGGAAAGAAACAGAAATAGGAAATGATCTAGTTTTATTTTATTTTATTTTATTTTTTGTCGTTGTTCTCAAAAGCTGCTAAAGGAGACATCCTTGTACCCATACATTACTCATGACTGTACAGGTGTAAGTTTTTCTATAGAATAAATTCCTGGAAATTGAATGAAAATGGAATACATACTACACATTGCCTTCCAAAAACTTGGTACAAATTTAGATTTCCACTCCTATCAAGGATATATGTGCATCTGGAGACAGGATAGTATAAAAAACAGATATACGTGCATAACCGTTTCCCAAAAGCCTTGATATATTATTTTGTGTTTTAACTTTAGCCAATGTGATGGGTAGAAAGTAGTAAGTCGGTCTTATTTTATTTTGCTGGTATGCTATATTTCTAAGTTGTTTGTATTCTGTTATAAATTATGTTTTAAAATGATCAGACTGGGCCAGGCGCCATGGCTCCTGCCTGTAATCCCAGGACTTTGGGAGGCTGAGGTGGGTGGATTACCTGAGGTCAGGAGTTTGAGACCAGCCTGGCCAGCATGGTGAAACCCCATTTCTACTAAAAATACAAAAATTAGCCGGAGGTGGTCGTGGGTACCTGTAATCCCAGCTACTTGGAAGGTGGAGGCAGGAGAATTGCTTGAACCTGGGAGAAGGAGGTTGCAGCGAGCCAAGATCGCGCCATTGAACTCCAGCCTGGGCGACAAGAGCAAACTTCACCTCAAAAAAAATAAAATGATTAGACTGGTTTTTTTGTTTGTTTTTGTTTTTTTGTTTGTTTGTTTTTTGAGAGAGGGAGGATCTCACTTTGTCACCCAGGCTGGAGTGCAGTGGTGCGATCTCTGCTCACTGCAGCCTCAACCTGCTGGAATCAAGCAATCCTTCTGTCTCAGTAGTTGGGACTACAGGTGCACGTCAGCCACCAGGCGTGGCTAATTTTTTGTATTTTTCATAGAGATTGGGTTTCGCCATGTTGCCCAGGCTGGTCTCAGACTCCCAAGTTCAAGCGATCTGCCTACCTTGGCCTCCCCAAGTTCTGGAATTATAGGTGTGAGCCACTGCGCCTGGCTATACTGTTTTTCTTGTTAGTTTGTTGAAATTAACAGCAGTTGATTATATGTTCCAAGTATTTTATTTCAGTCTGTTACTTGCCTTTTGATTTTGTTTATAATATATGTCCTCAAAAAGAAGTATAACATTTCCATAATCTCAAATCTAGTAATCTTTTCTTTTATGGCTTCTGGTATTCATGGCTCACTTTTTTAAAAACTTTGCCTGTTATAATGTTATTTTTTACATAACCTTTTTATTTTTTTCCTTATGTTTAGATCTTTAATTCATCTGGAATTTTATTTTTTGATACAATGTAAGGTGTAAATCTAAGTTTATTTTATTTTCAAATTAAAATCTAATAATTCCAATACCTCATCCCCAATAATTTAAAATGCCACCATGATAATTTTGTTTTTGTTTTTGTTTTTTTTTTTTTGAGACGGAGTCTCGCTCTATCGCCCAGGCTGGAGTGCAGTGGCGCCATCTCGGCTCACTGCAAGCTCCGCCTCCCAGGTTCACGCCATTCTCCTGCCTCAGCCTCCCGAGCAGCTGGGACTACAGGCACCTGCCACCACGCCCAGCTAATTTTTTGTATTTTTAGTAGATACGGGGTTTCACCATGTTAGCCAGGATGTTCTTGATCTCCTGACCTTGTGATCCACCAGCCTCGGCCTCCCAAAGTGCTGGGATTACAGGCGTGAGCCACCGCACCCGGCCAATTTTTTTTTTTTTTTTTTTTTTTTTTGAGACAGAATCTTGCTCTGTTGACAGGTTGGAGTGCAGTGGCGCGACCTCGGCTCACTGCAACCTCTGCCTCCCAGGTTCTGCCTCAGCCTCCCGAGTAGCTGGGACTACAGGTGCATGCCACCATGCCCAGCTAATTTTTGTGTTTTTAGTAGAAATGGGGTTTCACTATGTTGGTCAGGATGGTCTCAATCTCTTGACCTCATGATCCGCCCACCTCAGCCTCCCAAAGTGCTAGGATTACAGGCATGAGCCACCACACCCCACCCCACCATGACAATTTACTAAGTTTCCATTTACATAGAGTTTCTGGACTCTGTTTTGTTGCATTGATTTATTTATTCCTATGCTAATACCATACTATTTTAATTACTGAAACTTTATGGTGTGTTTTGAGATCCTCTGTCATTATGCTTCTGTTTCTTGGCTTTTTTTTTTTTTTTTTTGAGGCGGAGTCTCGCTCTGTCGCTCAGGCTGGAGTGCAGTGGCATGATCTAGACTCACTGCAATCTTCACCTCCCAGGTTCAAGCGATTCTCTTGCCTCAGCCTCCTGAGTAGCTGGGATTACAGGCACGTGCCACCACGCCTGGCTAATTTTTTTATTTTCAGTAGAGATGGCGTTTCACCATGTTGGCCAGGCTGGTCTCGAATTCCTGACCTCAGGTGATCCGCCTATCTCGGCCTCCCAAAGTGCTGGGATTACAGGCATGAGCCACTGAGCCTGGCCTTCTTGGGTATTCTTGCGCATTTTCTTCCACAAACTTTAAAGTTTAGCATAGTATTTCACATTGTACATGAATAAATTGATGTTCTGCTTCCAGAACACGGCAGTGCACTTTTGCTTGGTGCCTGGCAGCTGTTGCAGAGGTAAGACTCCCTGACATGTTCATTTGAATCGAGTACAGGGGCATCTTCTTTCCATAGAGACCTGATGGGCTGTTTGTCAATTTTATTTTAAGGAACTCTACTGGTTATAAGCAATAAATAACCTGCCAGTTATTTAGAAACAGCACCTTAATTGGTCTGCAGTGACCACTTCTGCAAGGTCTCTTCTGCTTAGCAGCAACTTGGGCTACACCCAACTCTACCTTTTTTTTCTTAGTTATTCTACTTCAGGGGAAAAAATGGGCTGGGTCTCCTTTGTCATGTTTGTTCTCAAGTCTGACACCCAGACCTCCCTACATTCCTGTCCGAATCAAAGAATGCATTTTACGATGTAGTATATCTGACATTATTTATAGGGCATGCAGTGGGGAGTGCTCTGGAGGGGCCCAGAGCCCAGGTTCCCCATTTCTCAGTTATGCACATTTTTAGTTATCAGGATCTCGATCTCTCTCTCTCTCTTTTTTTTTTTTTTTTTTTTTTTTTTTTTTTTTTTTTGAGGCAAAGTCTTGCTCTGTCACCCAGGCTGGAGTGCAGAGGCACAAACATGGCTCACTGCAGCCTTGACCTTCTGGGCTCAAGCAATAATCCAATCCTCAAGCAATCCAGTCCTCAAGCAATCCAATCCAATTCTCAGCATCTGAGTAGCTGGAACCACAGGATGGTGCCACTATGCCTGGCTAAGCATTTTTTTTTTTTTTTTTTTTGGCACAGATAGGGTCTCACCATGTTGCCCAGGCTTTGCCCAGGCTGGTCTTGAATTCCTGGGCTCAAGTGATTCCCCCTGCCTCTGCCTCCCAAAGTGCTGGGGTTACAGGCATGAGTCACCATGCCCAGCCAAGAATCTCTCTCTTTTCTAATTAAGGCATTAACTTGAGCCAAAGAAAGGGCATGGCAGAGAATTCAACTGTTGCTGTCTGGCAAGACGAATTCATAATTTCTCGATGTGGTCTCTCGCAGCTTTGAGAGTTGATACTGGCAGAGCAAAAAGGGCGTCCCACAAAGGGATTAACTATATAATTGCCCTAAATGCTTTCAACTGGGCAACCTAGACTGGAGTTTGTCCCTTTTTTGCTGTACTCTAGGACACAAGGCTGCAAGAAAGAACCAGCACAGTCAGTCTAGAGTTTTGCAGCTAGAGTCCCCCAAAGCTTTGACCTCAGTGAACCAAACCATGACTAGGTTCCAAGAGGCTGAGGTGTCTTGTACTAAAAGCCGCTGGTTACCTGTCCTGGAAGGAGGAAATCTTCACACCCACGTTCCACCTCAGCATGAACCCATATTCTATCTCAACTCCACAGCCTACTTCGTATTTTCTCTGGCAGTCTACTGATTACAAACCTTCTTCCTTATCCTATTTTATGTTGTAGTAAAGTGAAACTCCCCAAATGTGGTACCATGAATGGTACAAGTGTGCTTATACCATAGTAAAATTTGTTACATGCAAGTATTAGCATTTTCTATCTGCAGTGGAAAAGTCTGGGAAGTTCTATAGTAAGGAATCACTTGGGCCAGGCGTGGTGGCTCACACCTCTAATCCCAGCACTTTGGGAGGCTAAGGCAGGTGGATCATTTGAGGTCAGGAGTTCGAGACCAGCCTGGCCAACATGGTGAAACCCCATCTCAACTAAAAATACAAAAATTAGCCAGACGTGGTGGCAGGTACCTATAATCCCAGCTACTCAGGAGGCTGAGGCAGGAGAATTGCTTGAACCCGGGAGATGGAGGATGCAGTGAGCCAAGATTGCACCACTGCACTCCAGCCTGGGCGATAGAGTGACACTCCCTCTCAAAAAAAAAAAAAAAAAAAAAATCATTTGAGCTTACTTTAGCAAAAAAAAAGAGGGATTTATTGAAAGACTTACAGAGGTGTTTCATAACCAAGAACAGAAAACAACTGAGCACAGAATAAAACGGAAACCAGCAACTTTCTCTGTCCCTCTCCCAATGCTACACCCCAATAGACTTTTTCTGTTTCATTTGCTTATAAAACCAGACATATCTGCCTCAGACCTTAATTCACATAATTTTCCAGCTCCAGACAGTTTAAGGTCTCTGAGCCTCCTTATTTTAAAACCCAAGAGACAATTTAATTGACCTAGGATGAGTCAGGTGGCCACTCTATTCATGCCTGACCTAAAATACAATGACAAGTGTCACAGGGTTTCATATCCCACCAGCTTCCTGTTGACAAAGGGGGTTAGGCTAACCTAAGCCTGGCAGAAAAAATGACCCACATATCTGCCATGAAGGTTGAGGAACCTGCAAGGCTGAGGTCCCTTCCTGGTCCTCAGTGGACTCACCAGGGTGAAGGCCACTTTATGAAGCCTCTGAGTAGAGAGCCACTGGCCTTCCCGAGGGACTCCTCCATGAAAGCCCAAGAGAGGCATCGGTTTTTAAAACTCCAGCTATCCTAATTGTGTCAATGTAGAGTAGGAAGGGGACAAGGACAATCATCTTAGAAACCTTCTGCCAGGCCAGGCATGGAGGCACGCACCTGTAATCCCAGCTACTTGGGAGGCCGAGGCTCGAGGATCACTTGAGCCAAGGAATTCAAGGCCAGACCAGCAACACAGTGAGACCTTGTCTCTAAAAACAAACAAAATCCCTCTGCTGGGGGCAGAGTGAGAATTAATATTGAGTAGGTAGTATGTGTTGATGACATCAGTCCTGGAGTATCCAGCAATTTGAGTATTTCCATTAGGGAGAATTTGTTGCAATTCCTCTTGATTTGTCCTAATATTTTGAATTTTCTCTTTCTTATTTATTATTGTTGTTGTAGATATTAGCATTTGGTAGAGTTGGGGGTCTCCCTATGTTACCCAGGCTGGTCTTGAACTCTTGGGCTCAAGCAATCCTCCCGACTTGCCCTCCCAAAGTGATTGGATTACAGGCATGAGCCACTGCACCTGGCCGATTTTCTCTGTCTATGGAGCACAACCCTAATAGTCACTACTAATAGCGTTAAGAATCTGTCATAGGAGAAGTGGAAAACGCCTGGATCCATTTCAAATAAATCACTACAGTTAAGTGGTGGGGTAACTCAAGAATCCAGGATCACCAGGGACTGAGTAAGGACTATTGAGTAACTTGTCATGGAGAATAATCCATTCTCCTAAGGAGGCATGTGTCCCATATCTATGGTATCACATTCAACTGAGGCGCTTATTAAAATGCAGATTCCTGGTCTGGCCCCAGATCTACCAAATTAGTCAATGGGGGTGAGACAGAACATTTGCATTTTAACAAGCTTCCTGGGTAAGACTAATGCACACTCACATTTGGGAACCTCTGTCCTAAACCTTGAAGCTTGAGATCCTTGGAACGAGCCACCTCACACCAACACTCAGAGTCCAATAACCATCTGAGAATGTGATAAAAGTGGCGGTACCTCATTCAGAAACATGTATACAAATGGCTACATATAGCAGGTGCATACAATTTCAGGGGGCTCACCGATTCCCTGAAGCTCTTCTGCAAACCCAAATGAAGATTCTCTGCACTGGAAAATACAGACTCTGAAATGTCTTGAGGGAAGGGAAAGAGGATGATATTAACAGTTTAGGGAAAGGGGGCAGGGAAAGGAACCTGTTATACAAACTCATTAGGATTCTGAGCTGGGCGTGGTAACCCGTGCTTGTGGTCCCAGCTACAGGTTAAGGATGAGGTGGGAGGATCGCTTGAGCCCAGGAGGTCAAGGCTGCAATGAGCAGCCTCTGCTCTCCAGCCTGGGCCACAGATCAAGACCCTGTCTCTAAAAAAAAAGAAAAAAGAAAGAAAGAGAAACAAGAAAAGAGAAGAAAAAAGAAAGATTCTGGAGTCAGGAAAGTTTTGATCCCAACCCTGACTCGGCCACTTACCAGCTGTGTGACAGCATCAAGTTTCTTAATCTCATTAGGACTCACTTTCTTCATCTGTCACATGAGAATTATATCTCCCAAAAGGTTTGTAAAGAATCTTAAATGAGGCTGGGCGTGGTGGCTCATGCCTGTAATCCCAGCACTTTGCGAGGCCAAGGCGGGCGGATCACTTGAGGTCAGGAGTTTGAGACCAGCCTGGCCAACATGGTGAAACCTCGTCTCTACTAAAAATACAAAAAATTAGCTGGGCGTGGTGGTGATCACCTGTAATCTCAGGAGGCTGAGGCACGAAAATCACTTGAAGCTGGGAGGCGGAGGTTGCAGTGAGCCGAGATGGCGCCACTGTACTCCAGCCTGGGCAACAGAGTGAGACTTGGTTAAAAAAAAAAAAAAAAGGAATTTTAAATGAGATAACATATTTGGATCTCGTAGCATAACAGTTGACACATCATTAATGAGAGAGGGAAGTGATATGGAATTTATTTTTAGGTCAACATGTCAGTAAATGATCAGGTTATTGTTCAAGGAACAGAAGACAAGAAGACACACTCCCTAGGAAGTCCCAGCAAGAATATTCATGCAGGTAAGATAGCTGTGAGGAAACATTTCTACAAATCACAACTGTCCTGTCCACCCATTGTGCTATCAAAATTTCCGTTCAGAGACAGACTTTCCTTATCATTGTTAGAAAAATCAGCATGCAAATGTGATGAGCATAGAAGAAACAAAGCTGGTGAAATAAACACATGCGATAAAAAGACAGAGAAAGCAGAACAAATATAGGAAAGAATCTAATTCTCCAGAACTTCAGAGCCAAAAGGGGCCTCGGGGATCAGCTGACAAACCCCTTAGTAACAGAACCTTCCCAGCAGCCTTTTTTCCCCCACATCTCTCTTACATTTTGCCAAAGATAATATTCACTTTGATGTTGCAAAAGCTTTAGTTTGCTTGTTGTGTTTCCTCTCTCCATAATGGTATGTTAGGCCATCCTTTTGTATTGGCAAATTGGTCTGACAAAAAGAGCATTATAAATTGTGAAAATACAAACAAATTCTCCCAGCTCTGAAATTCTCCTTGGACTCCAGTGGTTGACACAAATAATTTAGAGGTGATGGAGTTCCTTGAGTGCAGAGGGTGACAGAAGTTCATTCTTCCACTGGCAAAGAGAGAGAGAGCTGTCTCCCTGCAGTTTGGGAGACTGGGCAACCACTCTCTAGGGATGCTACAGAGCTTGCTGTCCTCCCTCCTTCCAGACAGGCTGGCAGTCCTGCTGAGAGCTGACTCCTCTTTCCTGAAAGTCTGTGGGGTGGGGGTGGGGTGGAGGAATGCTGTGCATCCAGGTGCCCCCCTCTGGTGTAACCTGAGACTAGAAGGCAACTATATTCCAGGCTTTTGAGAATATTGAGTCAGGGTAATGGGGATGACAGGACAAAGGCCAGGCAGGACATGCTGGAATTTCTTTTGTTTTGTTTTGTTTTTTGAGACAGAGTTTCACTCTTGTTGCCCAGGCTGGAGTGCAGTGGCGCTATCTCGGCTCACTGCAACCTCCACTTCCCAGGTTCAAGTGATTCTCCTGCCTCGGCTTCCCAGGTAGCTGGGATTACAGGCGCCCACCACCATGCCCAGCTAATTTTTGTATTTTTATTTTTAGTAGAGATGGGGTTTCACCATGTTGGCCAGGCTGGTCTCGAACTCCTGACCTCAGGAGATCCACCCACCTCGGCCTCCCAAAGTGCTGGGATTACAGGCGTGAGCCATTGCACCCAGCCAAGTTCCACTATTCTTGACAGCACCACCTTGGGCATGCCTGGCAGGGACCCTTTCCTGTGCTTCCCCACTGCTCTCCAGGAGCTGTCCTGGGCATAGACAAAGAGAGCCAGTACCATCTCCCCAGAGCCTCTTTAGAAGGACCCAACAGGATTTGCTCATATTTCATTCTCATCTGTTTAGAAAGGAAATCAAAACAACTGCACAGGCCACGTGCAATGGTTCACACCTGTAATTCCAGCAATTTGGAAAGCTAAGATAGAGGAATCCCTTGAGCCTAGGAGTTCAAGACTAGCCTAGGTAACATAGCAGAACCCTGTCTCTACAAAAAACTTGAAAATGAGCTGGGCATGGTGGTATGTGCCTGTGGTCCCGACTACTTGGGAGGCTGAGGTAGGAGTATCACTTGAGCCCAGGAGTTCAAGGATGCAGTGAGATATAGTCATGCCACTGCACTCCAGCCTGAGCAACAGAGTGAGATCCTGTCTCTAAGAAATAACTAAAAATAAAGTTTTTTTTTAAAAAAACTGCATAATGCAAGGAGGCTACTTTTGAAACAACCATGGTTGTTTCAGCAACCATGATCCTTATCATAAAGGCTCCCTTACTTTCCTACCTGGGCAAAAACTAGTAACCCAACCACAACCTTGCCTTCCATTCTGGCCAGCTGTGGAGTGAGAGATTCTCTAAGTTTCAGGATTTTCCAGTGAGCTGGTGGAAAAGATTCCTGATGTTTGGTGAGTTTCTGTCAAGAAATCAAATCATGGCTGGGCATAGTGGCTCACGTCTGTAATCCCCACACTTTGGGAGGCCAAGGTGGGAGGATCACTTGAGACCAGGAGTTCAAGACCACCCTGGGCAACATAGCAAGTCCTTGTCTCTACGAAAATAATTAAAAAGAAATACATTCATGATTTAAAAAAGAAGAAATCAGATGAGTCAAATGTGTACTACATTGCTCATCTCCATGGCCAGGGAGTCATTTATTAATTTTTTGAAAACATGATTGAGCTCCCACTCTATGCCAGTTGCTGGGTTAGATGCTGAGGAGACCAAGATGAGTAAGACACTGCTCCTCCTCACATCTTGGGAACAGAAACTTAACAGCTGACTCCAATATGATAAAGTGTTGCGACTTGTATTTGGTTTCAACCCTTGGGCAAAAAGAACTTAGTAGTTCATGTAAACTAAAAAAGCATAAATAATCAAAATGTTAATCCAAAAACCAGGCTCTAAATATTTTAAAGAGGTTTATTTTGAGCCATATGAATGAACATGGCCCAGGAACACAGTCTCAAGAGGTCCAAGATAGTGCACGGGAAACAGTTGGGGATTACAGGCTTTTTTTTTTTTTTTTTTTTTTGAGACGGAGTCTCGCTCTGTCGCCAGGCTGGAGTGCAGTGCAGTGGAGCAATCTCAGCTCACTCCACTTCCTGAGTTCTAGTGATTCTCCTCCCTCAGCCTCCCAAGTAGCTGGGATCACAGGCACATACCACCACACCCGTCTAATCTTTTTTTTGTATTTTTAGTAGAGGTGGGGTTTCACCATGTCGGCCAGGATGGTCTCGATCCCTTGACCTCGTGATCTGCTCGCCTCGGCCTCCCAAAGTGCTGGGATTATAGGTGTGAGCCACCATGCCCGGGCTACAGTTTGGTTTTATACATTTTAGGGAGGCAGGACTTGCAGGCAAAGTCATAAATCAATACATGGAACGTATACATTGGTTCAGCCTGCAAAGGCGGTTATCTTGAAGTGGGGGAGCTTACAGGTTATAGGTGGATTCAGAGATTCTTTAATTTGCCATTGGCTAAAGGAGTAAAGCTCTGTTTAAAACTCTGGAGTCAGCAGAAAGGAATGTTTTAAGATAAGGAATTATATTAACCAATACACTGGGCTGCAGCAACCTGTAGGAGTGTGTGAATTAGCCCTTGTCTGGCATGGCCTTAGGTCCTGTTTATAATTCGGTATCTTATTGTCACGAAGAGTCCATTTTATTAGTCTTGTGATCTCTGTTTTAGCATTAATGCTGGCCAGTTGTGCCTAAACTCCAAAAGGGAGAGGATATAATGAGGTGTGTCCGACCTCCCTCCCCTCATGGCCAAGAACTCAGTTTTTCAGGTTTCTCTGGGGTCACCTGGGCAAAGAGGGGGTCCATTTAGTTGGTTGGGGGGCTTAGGATTTTATTTTTAGTTTATGAAAACAAGGCAGGCCGGGCATGGTGGCTGACACCTGTAATCCCAGCACTTTGGGAGGCCGAGGAGGGTGGATCACCTGAGGTCAGGAGTTCAAGACCAACTTGACCAACATGGTGAAACCCTGTCTCTGCTAAAAATACAAAAATTAGCCAGGCATAGTGGTATGCACCTGTAATCCCAGCTACTTGGGAGGCTGAGGCAGGAGAATTGCTTGAACCAGAGAGGCGGAGGTTGCAGCAAGCCGAGATCGCACCACTGCACTCTAGCCTGGGAGACAGAGTGAGACTCTGTCTCAAAAAAAAAAAAGAAAAGAAAAAAGAAACATGGCAAAGGCAAGGAGCCCCTCGAGAACAACTGGAATTTAATATTTGAACACTGTCAGCACTCTCTGCTTCCGCCTGCGCGTCTACCTCATTCTCTCTCAATAGAGGCCAGTCCTGTCCATGTGTTGGAAATCAAGGCTGCCACCAGTCCCTGAGCTTAATGTCTCAAACTCCGACACCTGAAAGCACTTAATTCTTTCTTACTTACTGTTTGAAAAATTCTTAGGAAGCTGCACTGGTTGGTCCATCTTTTGTCAGGTGTAACCCTTGGTCCAACCATCTGGTGAATAATACGGCCACTCTTACAGAAGCCATTTGCTTGTGGGGCAGAAGGGACAGCAGAATCGGGTAAAGGAGGGTGAGTGTTTGTAAGTCAATCCCAAGAGATGAAACATCATTTTCTTCCCTGAGTAGGGTTGCCAGACACAATACAGGATGGCCAAATATTGCATGGGACATAATTACACTAAAAAAAGTATTCATTTGTGTTTATCTAAAATTTGAATGTAACTGGGTATCCTGTATTTGTATTTATTAAATCTAGTAACTCTATTCCTGGGGCACTTTAAGGAAAAAGGAAATATCTGGTTTCTGGATGGTTTGAAGGCAGTGCTGCGCAGTGGCTACATTTTCCATTTAGATTCCTAAACTGGAAGATTTGGACAGCCATGCTTTGGAAGGACAGGACCCCAGGCCACAGCTATCATGCAGGTGACATACAATTTCCTACCTATTAGGGATAGTGCAAGCCTTCCCTCACCTCTTCAAGAAAGTATATTAAAATCAAGAGAAAGTGACAGTATTTTAGGGCTAACTTTGAGCTTGCTCTAATTTATTATTTATGTAAACCCTGCTCAAAATTCAGAGTAGTAAGAATTCATGGGTCAAGAGCACTCAGACCTAACTGCTATCTATCTTGTTGCCGGGGCCACAACCCTGGGTTCTCAGGAAAGACACTCTAGCCTGATTGGGTCACATGCCTAAGCTTTGGAGAGGGCAGACATTAGTCAAATGGAACAGGCAGTAGGCACTCCCAGAAGGGAAAGCAAGATGCTGCGAGCAGAAAAAGGCAGAAAGGATGCTTGGGGAGGCAAAACCGGCAGACATCCCTTCTGATGATGTCGGAGAGTTCTGTTCACATTGAAGAATTGGTGCTCTCCTGTCCCTGCCCTGTGGTGCTCCAGACCATAGAAGGGAAAGCTGGTCAGCTGAAGGCTTGACTGATCACTAAGCAGTCCCCCAGGTGGTTGCTTTCCACAGTGATGTCATGACAACCAGGCCTACCCCAGTCAGGTGTGAAGGTGAAGAAAGAGAATTGCTGTTGCTAAGAATGCTCAAAACACTTCTGGAGCAATTCACCTTTTAAAAACAAATTAGAGCTGAGCACGGTGGCTCACACCTGTAATCCCAGGACTTCAGGAGGCTGAGGCAGGTGGATCACTTAAGCTCAGGGGTTTGAGACCAGCCTGGTCAACATGGTGAGACCCTGTCTCTACAAAAAGACAAAAATTAGCTGGGTGTGGTGGCGCATGGCTGTAGTCCCAGCTACTTGGGAGGCTGAGGCAGAAGGGTTGCTTGAGCCCAGGAGGCAGAGGTTGCAGTGAGTCGAGATCACGCCATTGCATTCCAGCCCGGGCAGCAGAGTGAGACCCTGTCTCAAAATAAATAAATAAATTAGAAACAATTCAAGTCTACATCCTTAATAATGTCATTCTGATTTCCTTGCATTGCAATAGGCATTCCTGAGTGGGAAGGAAGGGTGAGGAGACAGCCAGTGCACAGACTGTTGCAAACAACTGGCCACCACAGCCAGCAGGAAGTGGCCGCCACTCCTACTCCACATGAATTATTGTATTGCTTTACTTCCCTGCAAAACTGGGGTGGGTGGGGTTGTGTCTTCATCTGAGTAGGCTCATAGGTGTGGGTCTTTTGTGTGTGCATCATCCATCACCTGGTGTGTGACAGAGACAACGAGAGGCTTGAGGGCAGGTACCTGGACTTGGCCCCAACCACCTGACCTTGCCTGAATTGAGGATAGCGAAGATAGAGGAGACGAGCCTGGGTCTAGGATATTTAGAGTCAGGACGACCATCCTGCTTACTGACTCATTGGGTAGCAGTCTCTGTACTAGGGAGGCTGAGGCTGGAGAATCACTTGAGCCCAGGAGTTGGAGGCTGCAGTGAGCCGTGATGGCATCATTGCACTCCAGCCTGGGTGACAGGGAGAGACCCTGTATCAAAAAGAGAAATAAAATAAATAAATAAATAAACAAATAAGGCTGGGTGCTGTGGCTCAAGCCTGTAATCCCAGCACTTTGGGAGGCCGAGGCGGGTGGATCATCTGAGGTCAGGAGTTGGAGACCAGCCTGGCCAACATGGTGAAACCTCATTTCTACTAAAAATACAAAATACAAAAATTAGCCGGGCATGGTGGTGCATGCCTGTAGTCCCAGCTACTCAGGAGGCTGAGGCAGGAGAATCACTTGAACTGGGAGGCGGAGGTTGCAGTGAGCTGAGATCACGCCATTGCACTCCAGCCTGGGTGACAGTGTGAGACTCCATCTCAAAAAATAAATAAATAAATAAATAAAACAAAATAAATAAGATGACTGCTCCAGCTCCCGCCATCACATCCACAGTCCGGTCAGTGAGAAGGGTACAGGGAAGGTGGAGCATCTGCCTCGGCCTTTAGGGAACTACCCAGAAGTGGCATTCGTCCCTTCCACTCATATCGCATCGGCTAAAACTCCATCACAAGGCCACAGCTCGCCTCACAGGAAGCTGCGAAGTGTTTTGAGCCAAGAAGCCAGATGCCTTGCTGAGCTTTGAGCTTCATTATAAAGGAAGAAGGAATGGGTGTGTGTCTAGGAGCTGTAACCATGCCCTGTTATGTTGCTGTTTCTGCGTTTCCCCTGCATGCAAAGCCAGGACTTACTTCCCAGAGTTCATGCCTGAAGACTCTCAGATCTCCAAAGGCAGCGCAGGAAGGTAGTGCAGGAATGTGGAAAGGCTTGCAGCATTTGGACGGAGACAGGACCCTGCGCTGGAGTGGGTGAGGAGGTGGGAAACACCCTCCCGTCATGCTCTTCTCGCTCAGCTTTGGGAGGCTGAGCTTTGACACCTCCTTCCCTCCCTCCCACCCCAGCCTCTGCGGCCCCCAATTCAGCTGACTCCTATCCAGTCTTCTTCTTTCTTCTCCCACCTCAGGTGCACCTTCCTGGGCCACACCCCCAGCCCCCTCACACTGTGGGAAAATCCAAGTATCCAAAATGGCAAACCAGATTTTCCTGCGGTGGCATGGCAGCTGCCCCTTGGAAAAGAGGCAGCCCCCTTCGGCCACTGAGAGAAAGCTGTACTCCCCAGCAGCTGGTCCCAGCAGGCCCCTCACTGATACAGGTCCTCCTCCTCACAGTGGCACAGCTCCTTCCATTCCCTCAGCCCCGGGAGCAGGAGAGACGGAGAGGAGGGGGCAGTGGGCTGGGCCCCAGGATCTTCCTTAAGACATCAAGCCTGACTGGAACACTCATTTCTCTTTGACCTTCTCTTCTGGCCTGGCCCAACCTACAGACCATGTCACCTCCACACATTTTCCTTTCATAGCTACCCCTCTCCCACCTCCCCAGTCTCTCACCACCCTCTCAGAAAGCTCTCCCTGGCCCTGGCAGGCATCTGCCTGCTCTAGCAAACCCCACCCCCGCAACTTTCTGGCTGGGGCCAGCCAGGGCCAGTAACCCCCTCCCTGAGCCACGTCTTCTTAATATAACCCTCTGAAAGAGGAAAGCTAGCTAACAACCCTGTTCTGCTTTGATGAGCTGACCCCGCTTTTTCCAGTCACAAGGGCAGGCTGAGGCCAAATTTTCCATCCGTGGAGAAAGTCCAGGGTGGGGGGATGGGGGGTGGCCCCATAGGCCAATCCGCCTCCCACTTGCTTGGTTTGAATTAGTGGGTGCCTTAAAAAGGAGCAAATGCAGCCTGGTTCTCAGAGCTGGGCCAGGCGCAGCTCAGGGAGCCAGGCAGAAAGCCGAGAGGAGAACACATTTCATTTTAATGGGAAACAGATTTGAGAGGGGAAAAAATGAGAATGAGAGAGGAATGAAACCCCGGCACTCCCAGGAGAGCAGCTGGAGGTCTGCACAGTGTGACCTCCCATGACGATCCTGCTCACCACCCTCCCGGCCCCACCTCCCACATGCCACAGTGTTGCACGTCCATGTGCACAGCCCTCTCACTGCCCTGTCCCTCATTGGACCCCCACAGTAGCCCTGAGCGGTAGGCTGAGCAGAGTCACTAGCCCAGCGGATCAACCAGATCCTGTTGTTCAAGGGCAGCAGCACGAGAGAGGAGGGGCACCAGAGGCCTGAGAATTAGAAACTCAGTGACGGGATCAGGTCTGCAAGAGATTTGCATGTATTTGCCTAAGTTATGCAGCAGCACAGACTCTTTGTCTATATTTAGATGTAATGAAATAATTGTATCCTTTTAAAAACTGAGACGGGGCTATTTTAAGGCAGCCAAAGGTTACCTGTTTATGTATGATGCATGTAAAACTGTATGGAGAATTACATGAACACTTATAGTCACTCAGGACCCTGGAGAAAATTCTCTTTTCCATTTCCTCCACTAGTGGATTTCTCACCTCGTAAAGTGGGGAAGTGGGATCCCTCCCCACTTTACAAGGCAAGAAAATGCCCCCTATCTCCCCAACAATTAAACCCTAAGGCTATTGTGTTTGCCATTAAGAGAAGCATTGGCCCCAGTCTAGGGATAAGGGAAATCAGGCAGGGTGCGGGAATACAAGAGAATCATGAGTTTAGTCTGCAAGAAATGTATTTTCTCCTTTCCCCTTTCTAGTCCCACATGGAGATTTCATGATGCCTGCAGGTGAGGGCCTTGTGGGTGCCAGGCACTGTATGGGGTGCAACGGTTTCAGACATGAGTCTGAACATGGCCTCAGAGTCCTCAAAACAGGTGCATAAAGTGATCCTATCAGTATAAAATAGTAAGACAGAATTATGTACAGAGGAGGAGTGCTTGGCCTGGGGAGTGGGGGTGGGAATTCCATGAGTGTTTCCAGGAGAAAAAAAGAAGCAAATGGAGCACAGTCTTGGCAGATGAGTAAGAGTTGGCGGGGTGGCGACAGCACGGGGGCATGGAAAAGCAAAGCAGGAGACTGTCCTGGAAATTCAGGCAGAGGCCGGTGGGGCAGAGGAGGGCCTTGTGTGTCTGCCAAGGGTTGGCTCACCATCCTGCAGGCCAAGGCAGCTTTCGGGTGAAGAGTGCTTCGGTCACCTTTAACATGGGTGTTTTGGGCTGCACGGTGAGCTGGAAGGCTGGAGAGAGGTCAGAAAGGAAGCTGCTGCAAACATCCAGAAGGTGATGAAGGTCTGAGCAATGGTACCATTGGGAGGGCAGAGGAGGAGAGAGCAGGATTGAGAAAAATTGGAAAGGGAATCAATAGGACCGAGTTAGTAGGCGACTCTAGAGGGCAACCGTAAGGAGGAGGAAAGAGGGGCATGAAGGAATCCAGCAGACTGACATTGTGTTCTCTGTTGGAGAGATCTGGAAGTCAGAGAGGATGAAGCTGTCCAGGAGACAGGGGAAGAGTAAAATCTTTTTTTTTTTAACCTTCCAATGGCCAGATAGAGCTGTTGGGCAACCCCTCAGCTGAGATGCTCCCCTGATTGGAGACTCCCTAGCTCCAGCTGCTTGCAGGCTCAGGCAACATCCTGCAGCCTCCGGAGGATTTAATTCAATTCAACAAATGCTTATTGAACAGCTACTCCACATAGGGAAAGGAGAATCTAATGATGATTGAGTACTTAAATTGTGTTCACAGAGTGTTAAGTGCATTTACATGTAATCTCATCTCTAGTCACCATCCCCTCATCCCTGAGAGGCCAAGTCATTACCCTCCAGGGGCCTAAGAGGTCGAGTCATTTGTCCAAGTTTGGGTGGTAAGTAAGCAGCAGTGCCAGGAGGCAAACCCAGAAGTAGTGCCTTATCACTAAGTCACATTGTTACACAATGAAGCCAGGAGGTTGCAAGTGACGAATACACTATTTTAAGCAAATCGAGGAATGCATTGGCTTATTTAACTAAAAAGCACATGAGTCAGCTGGCTCCAGGCACAGCTAGATCCAGGAGCTCAAAAGATGCTGTCAGTTCTCTCTTGCACTTGCTCATAAATGAGTAAATCCATCTCACTCCCATTTATGTTCATCTTGGCTCATACATAAGGCAGCATAGCATGCGGATCATAGCATGACTGTTTTGGAGTCCCACAGCCTGGGTTCCAATCCGGACTCCACCACCTAACCAGCTGGATGATTTCAGATAAGCTGCTTAACTTCTCAGTGCCCCTGTTTCCTTGTCTCTAAAATTGATATAATAATAAGATTACCTCTTAGGATTTTTGTGAGGAGTAAATTAGATCATCCACACAGTGTGCTTGGAGCAGGGTCTGATACAAAATCCGCACCCCAATATATCAGCCATTGTTCTTTCCATCTCTGCCTCTTTTGAGGTGGGTCTCATTCTCTCCTATGTTAGATGCCTTCTTCCGTGTGGCCCAGAGAGATGGCCCCAAGCAACCCCAACTTACATCATCCTTTCAGCCTCTGGTCTCAGGAAAAGAGCTCTTTCTCTGTGTATGGAGGTAGCGTGCCCATCCCTGCAGCCATCTCTGAGGCCAGGGGCTGCATCTTCTGTGCTGCTCTGTGGAGGTGGAGGTGGGGCACCATGACTCACAGCCCCCCGTGGGTCATATAGAAGTAGAAGGAGGGTTCCTTAAAAGATGGGATGCTGTGAAGACAAAATAACATATGTCCACTGTTTTGTGCTAGTTGCCGTTATGACAGAGTGTGACAAAAAGTGAGTACGGCAGAGTCTCCTCTCCATGAAAACTTATATCAAAGTAGGAAAGATGAGACAAGGACACATTTATCCAGAAGGCAGACTATGACAAACTCCATGAGAGAAGGACTGTTAAGATACCCTGCAATTTTCAGGAAAGAAAAAATCACACATGGTTGGATGAATCAGTAATGAGTTTGATGAAGGAGTTTGGCTCCTGGGGATGGTGTCCATTCAGCAAGTACAATAGCGTAGGGGAAGAGGACCTTCTAGTTTGATAGCATAGGGTAGAAAAAGAAATCCTGAGCGATGAGGCTGGAAGGCAGAGCTGGCAGCAGCACATGCGCAGAAAGCAGGCGGAGGTCAAGGACTGTTAACTCAGGGGACTAGAAAAGAAACAGCCATACACAGATATTGAATTATCAAGACTGAAGGCAGGGGATGCATGATGTGGAAGAGGCTGTGAGTCAGATGCTGAGGTCATTTAGAAAGTTCTGGGCCGGGCACGGTGGCTCATGCCTGTAATCCCGGCATTTTGGGAGGCCGAGGTGGGTGGATCGCCTGAGGTCAGGAGTTCGAGACTAGCCTGGCCAACATGGTGGCCCATCTCTACTAAAAATACAAAAATTAGCCAGGTGTGGTGGCAGGCACCTGTAGTCCCAGCTACTTGGGAGGCTGAGGCATGAGAATCGCTTCAACCTAGGAGGTGGAGGTTGCAGTGAGCCCAGACTGCACCACTGCACTTTAGCCTGGGCAACAAGAGTGAAACTCTGTCTAAAAAAAAAAAAAAAAAAAAAAAAAGAAAGTTCTGGATTTATGAGCATCATCATTCAGGATGAGGAGAAGCCAGGAAAAGCAGATGGCTAGATGGCAAAGATTTTAAAGAAAAATCTTAATTCTTAATCCCCAGTGCCCTCCAGAGACTTCTTTAATTTTTTTTTCTTTCCCTTTTTTTTTTTTTCTTTTTTCTTTTTTGAGGCTGGGTCTTGCTCTGCTTCCCAGGCTAGAATGCAGTGGTGTGATCTCAGCTCACTGCAGCCTTGACCTCCTGGGCTCAAGCAATCCTCCTGCCTTAGCCTCCTGAGTAGCTAGGACTACATGTGCATGCCACCACAGCCAGCTATTTTTTTTTTTTAATTTTTTGTAGAGATGATGTTTTCCTATATTGCCCAGGCTAGTCTCAAACTCCTGGGCTCAAACAATCCTCCTGCCTTGGCCTCCAAAAGTGCTAGGATTACAAGCATGAGCCACCATGCCTGGCCTCCTCCAGAGACTCACGTGAATTCCAATTAATCTAATTCAAGAGAAGTTACCTTTCTAGAAGTAATTTTATATCTGTGATAGGTGTGCAATCATTCATTCATTTCTACACTCATTTAACATTTGTTCAACCTTGTGCTGGGCTCTGAGAACACAGATAAACAAGGCTTGGGCCCTGCCCTCAAGGATCTCTCTGTCCGGTGAAGCTAGCACTCTGTTTATACCTGCTGGCCACACACCCTATACTGGTGATCTGTTATGTGCTCAGCTCCCCACCAGACTGGGCATTCCAGTTTATAAATGTTCATTGACTGATTAATTCTATCTCTAGCCCCAGTCTCCACTTGGATTGAGAGACTAAATACAACAATTTCATTTCCATTGTGTCTGTTTTGTCCATAGTCCAGAAGTCATGGAGAGCAACAGGGAGAAAGCTGAGGCTTCTTCATGGGAAGAGCTGCCCTTGGAAAGTGCTGGTTCTGTCGGAAGGAAAGTTATGCAGGGAAGGGAAGGGAAAGCATTATCTAAGGCAAAGCCAATGACAGAGGAGAGTCCAAAGGGCCTGTGTAGGGGCAGGGAAAATGTGTGGGCACTGGAAGGGGATAACTGTGCTGGGGACTGAGAGCTCAAAGACAGAGACCAGACAAGGGGTTTGTGCTTAAAGCAGTGAGAGGAAGACAGAGGCTGCAGGTGAGCAGCTGGCAATAGGGAAACAGGGGAGAGAAAGGACTGAGAGGGAGAATTTTATAGTAGCACACGTGGGAGGATAAAGATGACCAAGAACTCTGACATTCCCTCCATCAAGAAATGGGCTCTATCACCACTCCCATTGACTCTGGGCTGGCCTGTGACTGCTTTGGCCAATAGAATATGACAGCAATTGCAGAGTGCAGTGGCACACACCTGCAGGCCCAGCTACAGGATCACTTGAACCTAAGAATTTGAGGCTGTACTGTGCTGTGATTGAGGCTGTGAGTAGCCACTGCACTCCAGCCTGGGCAACAGAGTGAGACCCTGTCTTTTTGTTGTTGTTGTTTCAGACGGAGTTTCACTCTTGCTGCCCAGGATGAAATGCAATGGCATGATCTTGGCTCACTACAACCTCTGCCTTCTGGGTACAAGTGATTCTCCTGCTTCAGCCTCCCGAGTAGCTGGGATTACAGGCATGTGCTACCACATCTGGCTAGTTTTTTATTTTTAGTAGAGACAAGGTTTCTCCATGTTGGTCAGTCTGGTGTCAAACTCCTTACCTCAGGTGATCTGCCCACCTCGGCCTCCCAAGGAGCTGGGATTACAGGCATGAGCCACCATGCCCAGCCTGAGACCCTGTCTTTAACAAAGAAGAAGAAGAAGAAGAAGAAGAAGAAGAAGAAGAAGAAGAAGAAGAAGAAGAAGAAGAAGAAGAAGAGGAGGAAGAGGAGGAAGAGGAGGAAGAAGAGGAGGAAGAAGAGGAAGAGGAAGAAGAAAGAAGGAAGAAGAAGAACAAGAACAAGAACAAGAAGAAGAAGAAGAAAAAGAAGAGGAAGAGGAAGAAGAAGAAATGCTGCCTTTGAGGAGGCTGGCAGCTTTCTCCTGGGTCTCCTGGAGCATTGAGCAGGTCTATCTTCAACCCTGATCACCTATAGTCTTGAGTCATGATATTGCCCCTCACCACTGGACTCCCAGCATTGCTTAGTGCTGAGCCCAAATAGGTTAGCACAGACCCCAGCATTGGTGTACTCTTTCCCTCACCCTTCTGCATTTCCCAAAGCAACTGACCTTTCTGCTGGGCTAGACTTTACTTCCCAAACTCCTCCCAGTGGTGATTTTCTCGCATCCTGATTAGGAACCGATCCAGTCCTGCACTTGCCCTTGGAATCCCAAGGCAAGTTTAAATGTAGGTTAAGCTTCTTTTCTCTTTTGATTTTTTTTCTTTCTTTCTTGTATTGGTCCGTTCTCACACTGCTACAAAGAAATACCTGAGACTTGGTAATTTATAAAGGAGAGAGGTTTAATGGACTCACAGTTCCACATGGCTGGGGAGGCCTCAGGAAACTTACAATCATGGTGGAAGGTAAAGGGGAAGCAAGGTTGGACTTTATCACATGACCACAGGAGAGAGTAGCGCAAGGAGAAAAGGGGAAGAACCCTTATAAAACCATCAGATCTCATGAGAACTCACTCAATATCATGAGAACTGCATGGGGGAAACAGTCCCCATGATCTAAACACCTCCCATCAGGTCTCTCCCTAGACATGTGGAGATTATGGGGATTACAATTCAAGATGAGATTTGGGTAGGGACACAGTCAAACCATATAATTTCCCTTCCTTCCTTCCTTCCTTCCTTCCTTTCTTCCTTCCTTCCTTTCTTTTTTTGACAGAATCTCTCTGTGTTGCCCAGGCTGGAGTACAGTAGCATGACCTCAGCTCACTGCAGCCTCAATCTCCCAAGCTCAAGTGATCCTCCAGCCTTAGCCTCCCTAATAGCTGAGACCACAGGTGCACACCACCATACCTAGCTAATTTTTTTAATTTTTTTATAGAGATGGAGTCTCCCTATGTTACCTAGGCTGGTCTTGAACTCCTGGGCTCAAGCAATCCTCCAGCGCTGGCCTCCCAAAGTGCTGAGATTACAGATGTGAGCTACCACACCTGACCCCATTTGATTTTCTTAGGGTAATCTCAGTCCCTGTCATTCTTCTCCCCTACCACCTTAACCCCTCCTTGAACAGGTATCTCCAGTGGGCACCAGCAGGGTCCACTGCATCAGTCCTGGTGCTCATGTTTCTAAGGTGACAGTGTGCTCCAGGCTTGCCCTATTTCTTCTATCCCTGAGTCTGATTGCTCCTGAATCCCTTGGATTCCAGTTGTTGCCCCAGTTACTACTGCAGGCCTTTTATCTTCTGTAAGCTGCTCTCCACTCTTTTTCTCTTGACTCATATTCTGGATCTTCCCAAGAAAGTCCTAATCCCTGGGTGGAGCCCCATGTCATCAGTGATGAATATTCTGGAAATGGATCAAGCCAAACTGCATGGGATGATTCGAGGAACAAAGGAGAAAACCAAAGGGGGAAGGATGCTGCCACCCCCAGCGGTGTGCCAGGCCCCATCCTCCCCTCAGCCCCCTTCTCCTCCTGGAAGACCAGCCCGACCCAGCAGGCTTCTCAAATGGGGATGGAACCGTAACACTACCTCATCATCTTCCGGAATCCAGCTAGGAGCAAGAAGCCACTAAACCCCCCATTGTACATACAGGGGAACTGAAGCTCAGAGGAGATGTTTACTTTGTCTAAGTTCATAAAACTAGTTATATGGAACTTGGATCTCCTAACTTCTAATCCATTTTATTCTTTTTTTTTTTTTTTTTTTTTTTTTTTTTTTTGAGACAGAGTCTCTCCCTGTCCCCCAGGCTGGAGTGCAGTGGTGCGATCTCGGTTCACTGCAACCTCCACCTCCCGGGTTCTAGCAATTCTCCTGCCTCAGTCTCCAGAGTAGCTGGGATTACAGGTGCCCGCCACCACGTCCAGCTAATTTTTGTATTTTTATTAGAGACGGGGTTTCACCATATTGGTCAGTCTGGTCTCGAACTCATTACCTCAGGTGTTCCACCAGACTTGGCCTCCCAAAGTGCTGGGATTACAGCCGTGAGCCACTGTGCCTGTCCCCCATTTTGTTCTTAACGGTACTATTTTTCCATGTTTGAAAAGGTCATGAATCATGTCTTAGGAAGTCCTCTGGTGATATTTTGAATAGTTTAGAGTGCCAGATTCTGAACTCAGTTGAGATGAATGAAACACAGCTAATCTTGCTCTAAGGAAATATGCATTCCTACAGGAAAGGATATGTTAGTTCAGTCTATTAAAAAATTGTTTTATGTAACACCAACTCTGGATAAGATGTAGATGAGAACCTGCAAAAAATGCAAAATGAAGGGAAACAGGGTCTCATTTTACACTTAGGGTGTAGCAGACGAGAGAAGATACGTACAACAGAGGCTATCGCCAACAATTAAAGGGCAGAACACAATGCTGAACATGGGTTACAGGGATTAATTGCCAGGAGGGGTTGAGAAGACTAGGATGTATCCAAACTCTCCATGTCCTGGTATCCCCATCCCAGAGAAACATTCCCACAGGCCAATAAGGAGACATGTGTGAGATGCTCACTGTAGCACTGCTTGTAGTGCCTGGGAGTTGGAAGCAACTTAGGAACGGATAGTACATGTGGTGTGTGGATATGATGGAACACTATGCTGTAAAAAGTCCACATGGCAACATGCACAGGTCTTAACTACCACTGAGTGAGCAAATAAATAGAATAAAAGCTTTTCTTTTCCTTTCTTTTTTTTTTTTGAAACGGAGTCTCGCTCTGTCACCCAGGCTGAACAGCAATGGAGCAACCTTGGTTCACTGCATCCTCCCCCTACTGGGTTCAAGTGATTCTTCCACCTCAGCCTCCGAGTAGCTGGGATTACAGATGTTCACCACCACGCCTGGCTAATTTTTGTATTTTTAGTAGAGACGGTTTTGCCATGTTGGCCAGGCTGGTCTCAAACTCCTGACCTCAGGTGATCCGCCTGCCTCGGCCTCCCAGAATGCTGGGATTACAGGTGAGAGCCACTGTGCCTGGCCCGAAATAGAATAAAATTCATAGCACAAAATCAATTATGTAAATTAAGAACACACACACACATTCATGAAATAATATTATGAATCTTTTCCAGGAATATGCATATATCTCTGTAGGCATATGGAAGACAAACTGGAAGCAAAGATACTAATGCACTGAAGTGAGTATCTATGGTGAATTGTTAACAGGAGTGAGGGCAGAGAATGAGAGGGAAAATAACAGAATAAAACACATGCCTCATGCAGACCAATGACTTAATGAATATGATTAGCTCTGCACATCCAAGGAGCAGAAATAAAGTTATTTATGAGAAGTAAAGGGACCTTCACTTTGGGGAAAGGGTTGAGGCAGGAACCTCCATGAAGAAGGCAGACCCTGACCCAGTCAACTACCACCTGATCTTTCCCTGCCAAACCCATGTTTCCAATGTCTGTCAGTTTCCAACTCCAGCCTAGATGACAGAGCGAGACTCTGTCTCAAAACAAAACAAAACAACAAAACAAAACAAAACAAAACAAAAACCATAGTGCAGAGCCTGGCACAAAATAATAGCTGTTTTTATTTAGTTGTTTGTCTTGAGGTGAAATTCATGGCCCTGGAGGGGACACCCAGCAGTCTGGATCCTCACTGCAGCTTAGACACTGATCTATGGTGTGCCTGGGCCTGCACCCTTCTCTTCCTGTGCTCCAGGGCCCACTTCAGTCTCCTCTATTTCCACTCACCCTTGGGATCTGCCTGGGCAGGACCTGCCCTTAGCACCAGATCCCCAAGCTCTATAACCTTGGAGGTCCTATACATTGAGACTGGGGTGAGAGCTGCTTGACCCTCAAATTACAGCGTCCCCTTCCCCTTCAACTGCTTGCCATCCTCATGTTCTAAAGAAGAAAACCTAGCACTGCAAAGTTGGGCTCTTTTCTCCTTAAAATGCCAAAGGAGATGAGCACAGTGGGGGCTCCTGTCTAAATCTCTGTCTCCCCTCTGCAGCACTATTTGTGATGGGAATTCTAAAGCAATTTATCACCGTAATGATTGCTGATTCCAGCACGTTATGGTGACTGATGGCCGTGCTAGCTGGAGCTTGTCTTCCCAGTTTTCTCTTTTACTAAAGAGTAATTGTGCAGAGTTGGTGGTAGATGATGGTGGCTCAGAGATGTGAGGTGAGAGAAGAAAGTCACAGCTCAGCTTGTCACCAACACTGGGGCAGGAGGGGCAGAGGGAGGTGTGCAAACTAATAGCTGAGAAGGCTCATAAAGAAAATTCAAACTCTCTGCATTTAGGTGGGTTGTTTGATCCCTGACTTTCCCAGTGCCTCTGACATACCCTCTCCAGGCAAAGACATCCCCTACTGAAATGGGGAAAGACATGACAAATGTTAGCTGAGCATTAGAAGAATGGTAGATCAGGAAGAGGCTGTTCTACATCAACCTCATGGACAGACCAAGAGAAAATACAGCTGAGCCACTGCAAGGTGGATTAAAGTTGGCTTAAGAAAGACACTCGTCCAGCTAAGAAGCAGTCCAAGGTGCAACTTATTATTCAAGGAAACACTCCAGACACCTCTTTTGAGTGGAGGAGACCATCCCTGACAATCCCTGGGGAATGGTGTCCAATCGTTTTTGCTTTGCAACTTTCTAGGAAGCTCAGGGTAACATGGAGGCGGGGGAGCTGGGTTAGAACTTCAGGCCCTGTGTGTCCTCTGAGCATCCTGCCCTTGGGACTGCTGATCAAACTTTGGGGGTCTCCTCACCCCTCCACAGCTCTGGCACGAGTGTAGGATTAAGGGCTGTTGTGGGTTGAATAGTGTCTCCCCCAAATTTATATCCAACTGGCACCTCAGGCTGTGACTTTATTTGGAAATAAGGTTGCTGCAGTATAAGTAAGTCTCTCAAGAATAAATCATCCTGGCCGGGCACAGTGGCTCACGTCTGTAATCTCAGCACTTTAGGAGGCCAAGGAGGGCAGATCACCTGAGGTCAGGAGTTTGAGACCAGCCTGTCCAACATGGCGAAACCCTGTCTCTATGAAAACCACAAAAATTAGCCGGGCATGGTCGTGGGTGACTGTAATCCCGGCTACCCAGGAGGCTGAGGCAGGAGAATCACTGGAACCCGAGAGGCAGATGTTACAGTGAGCGGAGATCACACCACTGTACTCCAGCCTGGGGGACAGAGCAAGACTCGGTTTCAGAAAAAAAAAAAAAAAAAGAATAAATCATCCTGGATTTAGGGTGGGCATGAAATCCAACAACTGGTGTTTTTTTGTTTTTGTTTTTTTTGGTTTTTTTTTTAATAGAATCTTGCTCTGTTGCCCAGGCTGGAGTGCAGTGGAGCAATCTCGGCTCACTGCAATTTCTGCCTCCCCGGTTTAAGCGATTCTCCTGCCTCAGCCTCCTGAGTAGCTGGGATCACAGGTGTGCACCACCAAGCCCAGCTAATTTTTGTATTTTTAGTAGAGAGGGGGTTTTGCCATATTGGCCAGGCTGGTCTCCAACTCCTGACCTCAAGTGGTCCACCCACCTCGGCCTCCCAAACTGCTGGGATTACAGGCGTGAGCCACCGCACCCAGCTGAACCACTGGTGTTCTTATAAAAAGAGGAGAAGACACATGGAGGAGAAAGCCATGTGAAGACAGAGGCTGGAATTGGAGTGACGCATCTGTAATCCGAGGAATGCCACAGATGGCAGGTGGCAGCCAGAAGCTCAGAGAGCAGCATGGAACTGACTCTGCCTTAGAGCTTCCAGAAGGAGCCAACCCTGCCAACACTTTGATTTCTGACTTCTGCTCTCCAGAACTGTGAGACAATACATTTCTGTTATTTTTTTATTTTTATTTTTATTTTTTTGAGACAGAGTCTCTCTCTGTCTCCCAGGCTGGAGTGCAGTGGCACTATCTCGGCTCACTGCAACTTCTGCCTCCCAGGTTCAAGTGATTCTCCTGCCTCAGCCTCCCAAGTAGCTGGGACTACAGGCACGTGCCACCATGCCCGGCTAATTTTTTGTATTTTTAGTAGAGACAGGGTTTCACCGTGTTAGCCGGGATGGTCTCGATCTCCTGACCTTGTGATCCGCCTGCCTTGGCCTCCCAAAGTGCTGGGATTACAGGCATGAGCCACTGCACCTGGCCACATTTTGTTACTTTAAGCCCCATGTTTCTGGTAAATTATTACACCAACCTTAAGAAACTAATACAAGGGAGTTGGGCAAAGGGGCTGCAGAGAGACCCAGTCTTCTTGGTTGCAGAGAACCCTAACCATATCACCTAGTTCAGTGGCCCAAGTGTTACTGTCTCCAGCGCTGCCCAGGAGAGCATCTTCAGAAGTCAGAGAGTCTATCAATGTCACCCCCCGCCGCCAGTTTCTTCTCCCACATGCCCACTTCAGGCACACACAAACCCCACTTGAGGCTGGGTTTGGTGGCTCACGCCTGTAATCCCAGCACTTTGGGAGGCTGAGGCAGGTGGATCACTTGAAGTCAGGAGTTCAAGACCAGCCTGGCCAACATGCTGTCTCTACTAAAGACACAAAAATTAGCCATGTGTGGTGGTGGATGCCTGTATTCCTAGCTACTCGGGAGGCTGAGGCAGGAGAATCACTTGAACCTGGGAGGTGGAGGTTGCAGTGAGCTGAGGTCACGCTGTTGCACTCCAGCCTGGGCGACAGAGAGAGACTCCGTCTCAAAACAGAAACAAAAACAAGGAACCCCACTTGAACTGCCACTCAGTGGGGACTTCAGTCAGGCCAAGCCCGGGGACTGCCCACCTCCCCTTTGTGACACCACATCTGCTCAGCTCACATCTTCTGGTCTCAGTTTCCCTGGTACCTTCCCCAGGCTGCCTCCTCAGAGGCTCAGTCAAACAGATGAAGCCCAGACAGGGACCATCCTCTATGGACTCCTCCACTGCCTCACTTCTCAACCACGGCTACCAGTCACAGAAAACACCCATTGGCCTCTCTAGCCTGGGGGAAGAAGAGAATGGCTAGGTGCAAGGCTTAGAGAGGTCAAACCAGTGGAAACCAAGATCCCAGCCCTCAAGACAGGGACCTCAGGGAAACCCCCAGTCATGGCACCCATATAGAGAAGACACTCTTTTACCTATTTGCTTTTTCTTTTCCTTTTGGCCGAGTAGACATTCCAGTAGAGAAGGCACTGTTTTACCCATTGTCCTCATTTCCCACCATCAAGGCATCTGGGAAATAATCCCTCCTTTAAAGGGGGTGGATGTGCTTATGTGATGTTTGGGAAGAACATTCAAGAGTAGACAAATGGCCAAATGCCAGGGCCTTTCTAAAGGCCACCTACGTGATGCACTACCACTTAGGAACAAGCCGGGGTCTCCTGAGTCATTCTGCCTTCCGCATATGCTCTTCCCCTTGGTTGGACAGTTTGCCCCCCTCATAATCAGTTATTAGCCATTTATTGGGGCATCTTGTACTTATTTCATTCTCAAAGCTGCCTGACTTCTCCCTAGAGCTGGGGCCTGCAGGGCAGTGGGGAACAGCCCTTGAGACTCATTCTTCTCCTTCCTGCAGAAGAATGGGTGGACACCCAGCTCTGTCGTCTGCCAGGGGAGCTCAGAGCCAGAGGAGTGGGTGGGCACTGTCCTCTCTTCCTGGGCATGGGCTGGGTGTGGGGATGTGGAGTCTAACGGAGGGCCTATTCTCCATGTATTGCTGCTGAGGCAGCTGAAGGTGGAGAAAACTCCAGGGGAGGAAGAGGTGGGGCGATGACCATGTTGGAGAAGAGCTTTGAGAGACTGAGCAGATAAATGGACTCAAGATAAATGGACTCTCTCTCCCCTGAGTCACCATGCATCAGGGCAGCTGATGGGGAGGAGGCAGAGTGACCATACCCTGGAATCTTTGATTTCCTGTGGGCAGAAAGCCAAGTCGAGCTTGACAAACTCATCCTGGGAGGTATGGAGCACGCAGGCATAGGGGGACGGGAAGGGCCACACTCAGGAAGCTAGGGGGCCATGGTCCTGGCAACCATCTGTTTCACTGCAAATTTTCTGCTTCATGGTCCCTCACCACACCCCCAAGTGTCTGTCAGACTGTATGTCCCAAGCTTGCTGCAGGAATGTGGCCACCGAAGCGTGGCTGTCTTCCTCCCACCCACAGCTGGTCAGAGCCTGAGAGAAACTAGAACTCTGGCCTCTTCACTCCCAGCCCAGCACCCCTTCCTCCACTGACTCATCCAGGAGACTGTGAACACAGGGGCCCCACAGCCTCTCAGCTCTCTTCTCCTGCCTGTCTCCTGCTCCCTAAATACATTCAACACCCAGACGGGGAATGGCTGCTCCAAGAGCCCCCCAAGGTCCCCTTCCCTGGTGTCTGAGTTGTGCCAAGGGCAGGCTGCATGGCCACCACTAAAGTTCAGTTGCAGGACTGGGGTAGCATTAGGGTTGTTTGGTTTTAAAAATGTATGCAAAAGTGTCTTCAGAACCTCCATATTCTCAGGTAAAAGAATTCTAGTGCCTAAGATAAGAGGGACCAGGGACAGGGGATGGGTCTAATTAGATCCAGAGGCCTATGCTTTAGAAAAGGGCCAGGGGGCTGTCGAGAATCGCTCGGCATAGGGCCGGGCACCGTGGCTCACGCCTGTAGTCCCAGCACTTTGGGAGGCCGAGGTGCGCAGATCGCTTGAGTCCAGGAGTTTGAGACCAGCCTGGCCAACATGGCGAAACGCTGTCTCTACCAGAAAAAGAAGAAAAAATGCAAAAATTAGCTGGGCATGATGGTGCATGCCTGTGGTCCCAGCTACCAGAGAGGCTGAGGTGGGGACATTACTTGAGCCTCAGAAGTCTAAGCTGCAGTAAGCCAAGATCTCACCACTGCACTCCAGCCTGTGTGACAGAGCGTGACCCTGTCCCAAGGAAAAAAAAAAAAAAAGGAATTGATGGGCATAAGGCCAGGCACGTGGTGCTCATGCCTGTAATCCCAGCACTTTGGATGATTGAGGTGAGTGGATTGCTTGAGCTCAGGAGTTCAAGATCAGCTTGGGCAACATGGTGAAACTCTGTCTCTAAAAAAAAAAAAAAAAAAAAAAAAAAAAAAAAAAATTCGCCAGGCTAATGTGGTGGTGCATGCCTGTGGTCCCAGCCACTTAGGGACTGAGGCAGGAGGATTGCTTGAATTGGGGAGGTCGAGGCTGCAATGAGCCAAGATCGTGCCACTGCACTCCAGCCTGGGTGACAACGTGAGACCCTTTTTCAACAGGAAAAAAAGAATTGCTGGGCATGGGTCTTACTGGAGCTCTGGGGTGCTGCCTCTAGGGCAGGTGGTCTGAGCACGTTCACTTGGGAGGTGAACTTGCAGTAGGGGAGACAGTCTCACTAATTAGTAATAAACATCTTTATTTCTTTTCTTTTTTTTTTTTTTTTTTTTTGAGACAGAGTCTCTCACTGTTGCCCAGGCTGGAGTGCAATGGTGCGATATTGGCTCACTGCAACCTCTGCCTCCCCGGTTCACGCGATTCTCCTGCCTCAGCCTCTCTAGCAGCTGGGATTACAGGCGCACACCACCACGCCCAGCTACTATTTGTATTTTTAGTAGAGATGGGATTTCACTATGTTGGCCAGGCTGGTCTTGAACCCCTGACTTCATCATCTGCCCGCCTCAGCTTCCCAAAGTACTGGGATTACAGGAGTAAGCCACCATGCCTGGCCCAACGTCTTTATTCCTTAATGAACAGTCTCCGTCATCCACCTCCGACTTAGTTCAGTCTCCTGCTTTCTAGGAATGGAGCTGTCCCAAGGTTTCGTGGCTGGTGGGGGGAAGGAGAGACACCCACTCCTCGCTTCCCTACCAGTCACGTCACTCTAAGGTGGAGAACCTGGGAGCATGGGATTCTGGTTTTCCTTGGGTTAGTTTGGGGAAGGTGAGTCCTTAAACCTGCCGGGATAACAAAATAAGGGAGTGGAAGGTAGAGGAGATAAGTCAGCTTGATAAGAAAGAGAATAAGAGGCGTCAGAATCCTCTAGAAGGCAGATCTCTTGCTTCCCTTATCCGAGGGGCACCTCTGCTCCTTCTTTGCTGCTGAGTTCCTTCTCCATTCCTGTGGGCCAGGGACAGGAATGCTGAGAACGGTTCAACATTTTATCCTGAGCTATTTTGAGGGAAAAAAGAGGGGGGACAGAGCTGAGTGGTGGAGCCCAATCACTCCCTTCTCTCTGGTTCCCACCATCCCCTCCCCCACCCACGTTTTCGAGTTGCCAAGGAAACCGCACAGCCTATCTGCATCTTCTGTTTTGTTCCTGTCAAAACCATGAAACTTTCTAAGGCCAAATCAGTGGGAGCTCTGTCAGAGTTGGTCGGCAAGGAGAGGCCGCTCCAGCGTGAAGCCTCCTGCACGGATGCCCTCCCACACAGCCGTGCATGCACACGAGCACACGCATGCACACACAAGCGCACACCACCCCCACACACCCGCACCTCCAATCAGAAAGCCCAACCACCGGGAGGAGAGAAAAATGGAAAACAAATAGGGAAAAAAATCCACCCTGCCCACCCCACAGAGCCACACACCCATACTACTTCCATCCCCCTCTCCTCTGAGTCTTGCAGGGCTGGAGAAGTTTGGCACCCCAGGCAGCTCACCCACTCCAACAGCACCCTGCCACCTCCGGCGTGGTGGCTCCAGAGACAGCGTGCCAGTCAGGCTACCCTAGGAGGTGAGTCCTGGGAGCAGGAGGAGGCAGCAAGCAGAGAAAGGGATATGGAGGAATAGCCCCGTAGTTCCAGGCAGCAGTCACAGAGTGACGTGTGACCTTGCAAAGGTCACCTAAATACACTGCTCAATGTCACTGAGACACAAGCTGCTACATCGAGTAGTGAGTCCTCCATCACTGGAGGTATTCAAGCAGGTGCGGAATGCCCATCTTTACAGGAGGCTCCTATAAAGAAGACTCCTACTTCAAGTGGGAGCTTAGGCCAAATAATCCCTGAGGTTCTGTTGGCAGGAAGATTCCAGAATCCATGGTTTAGAGTCTTTGTGTGCCACAGGACCACTTAGCACATGATGGCCTAGGGGCTGAGGGCAGGGGGTCACCCCTTCCTCCATACACAGGCATTCACCTATGCAGCTGACCTTCCCACTTATCAGCCAGGAGCCTAGCCATTGCTTTTCCTGGAAGGCTTATGTGGGTTCAAGAGTAGATGCCTAAGGAAAACCCAGCAGGGCCAGGCGTGGTGGTGCACACCTGCAATCTCAGCACTTTGGGTGGCTGAGGTGGGAGGATTGCTTGAGCCCAGGAGTTTGAGACCAGCCTGGGCAACATAGTGAAGCCCTGTCTCTACAAAAATTTTAAAATGTAGCTAGGTGTGGTGATGCGTGCCTATAGTCCTAGCTACTTGGGAGGCTGAGGTGAAAGGATCACTTCCACCCAGGAGGTTGAGGCTGCAATGAGCCGTAATTGTGCCACTGCACTCCAGTCTGGGTGACAGAGCAAGACCCTGCCTCAAACAAACAAACAAAAAAACCAAGGGAGGATTTCTGGGCATGAGAATTAGAGAGGCTAGCGCAACCAGCTTCGGGTGAGGCCCTGTCCAGAAAGCCGATTTCTGCCTGAAATAAAGACAGGATCGTGTTTTGAGAACCAGCTAAGAAAGTGGCCTTATTTTCTCAAAGATGAGGAACTGAAAGAGATGGTCTCGCTGGCCAGGGGAGAAAGGGGTTGTCATCAGGAGAAGAAGGCAAAGTAGAGGCAATAATGTAAGCTCCTTAGGATCAGGGAGAGTGCTGGGTCCTAGAATCCAGACCCCTGGGAACTATTGTCCCACCTGTGCTCTGCACAATGGTGCCCACGGAAGGGGTGAACTGGGGCTGAAATCCAGCCAACCAGTGCCTCCTGTAGGACAGAGGCTGCCTGGAGGAGGGTCACCATCAGTTCGCCTGGAGGAGGGTCACCATCAGTTCTTTTTCCTGATCCTCTCCCTCCTACCACCCCACCCTCCGGTAGGCCCCAGTGTGTGTTGTTCCCCTCGACGTGTCCATGCGTTCTCTCATTTAGCTCCCACTTATAAGTGAGAACATGCAGTATTTGGTTTTCTGCTCCTGCGTTAGTTGGAGGTGCCTTTTTCTAAATCTCACCCAGGGTCAGTAGCGGCCCTGCTCGCACCCATCGCACTGATCTTCCCATAGGAAGATCATCATCAGTACCCTATGATCTTCCTAAGGTACTAGCCTCACTGAGACCCTCCCTACTTAAACTCTTCAGTGGTTGCCCGTTTATCCTAATGGGAAAAAGGCAAATTTCTTAGCCTGGTTGACAGGGCCCTTTATCTTGTACCTCTCCCTGCCCATCTCCATCTTCCCAGTCTTTTTTTTTTTTTTTTTTTTTTTTTTTTTTTTTTTTTTTTGAGACGGAGTTTCACTCTTTTTGCCCAGGCTGGAGTGCATTGGTGCAATCTCAGCTCACCAATGCACTCTTCTGCCTCCCAGGTCCAAGCAATTCTCTCGCCTCAGTCTCCCGAGTAGCTGGGATTACAGGTGCCCGCCACCATGCCCAGCTAATTTTTTTGTATTTTTAGTAGAGACGGAGTTTCACCATGTTGGCCAGGCTGGTCTTGAACTACTGACCTCAGGTGATCGCCTGCCTTGGCCTCCCAAAGTGCTAGGATTACAGGGGTGGGCCACCACACCCGGCCCCCAAGTCTTTTCAACATTTTCCAGTGCTCCAGCCACATCACCCTACCTACCTTCCCCCAAATTCTGTATTCTACACTGCCCAGCTTCCTCAAGGTTCTTTCCAGCCTAGATCAGACAAGGAACTCAGTTGTGAACAACAGAAACCATCTGTCACTAACCAGCAGACAAAGAATAGTCTGGGCCAGGCTCAGTGGCTCACGCCTATAATCCCTTTGGGAGGCTAAGGCAGGTGGATCACCTGAGGTCAGGAGTTCAAGACCAGCCTGGCCAACATGGTGAAACCCCGTCTCTACTAAAAACACAAAATTAGCCAGGCATGGAGGTGCACACCTGTAATCCCAGCTACTTGGGAGGCTGAGGCAGGAGAATCACTTGAACCCGGGAGGTGGAGGTTGCAGTGAGTCGAGATCGTGCCATTGTACTCCAGCCTGGACAACAAGGGAAAAATTCCGGGCTGGGCGCGGTGGCTCATGCGTGTAATCCCAGCACTTTGGGAGGCTGAGGTGGGGGGGATCACCTGAGGTCAGGAGTTCGAGACCAGCCTGACCAATGTGGAGAAACCCTGTCTCTACTAAAAATACAAAATTAGCCAGGCATGGTGGCACATGCCTGTAATCCTAGCTACTTGGGAGGCCGAGGCAGGAGAATTGCTTGAACCTAGGAGGCAGAGGTTGCGGTGAGCGGAGATTGTGCCATCGCACTCCAGCCTGGGCAACAAGAGCGAAACTGTCTCAAAAAAAAAAAAAAAAAGAGAGAGAGAGAGAGAAGAGGAAAAATTCCTTCTAAAAAACCAAAAAACAAACAAACAAACACAAAAAACAAAAAAAAACAAAAACCTTCCTCCTACCTAGGCATGCTTCAGTGACCCCTCTATGTTTTCATAGTACCCGATATTTACCTCCACCAAGGCCTTCTTATTTTAGCAAAGTGGTTTTCAGATTTGTCTTCCTCACCAGACCGTGAGTTCCTTTGGGTCTTAGAGGGGGACATACTCATCTGTGACCCCTTGTCGGTATCCTCTGTCCCCATCCCCATGGGCAGTGGTAGTGGGAGCTCAGTAAATGTGTGAGCGAATGACAGAATGAATATGGTCATCCCTGAGGGTCCTCACATGGAAGAAGATCAGCTTAGAGCATCTTACATGCCTGGTGGAGTATGATGAATGCGATCCTCACTACAGAGTTGGGGCGCAGAGAACTAAGGAACGAAGCTAAGTGCTTATGTTTAAAAGTACTAGACAGAAAAGCTGTTAGCAAGTGACCCTCTTTCTTAAAGAGCTGTAAGGTACATCTTCCAAAAGATACTCTAGAGAGGGACCTGGTGGGGTATGCATCCAGCTGTAACCCGGAGGCCTTGGTTGCTGTAAATCTGGAATTGTGTGGGTTGAGATGAAAATGCTTTCCAGTCATTAGGCCCCATTGTGAAGGTAATTATATAAAGTCCTGATGCAGACACCTGGGCCAGGAGTGGGCTGGAACTGCCCTGAGTGGCCCCCACGGGGAGAAGAGTGGGAGAGAAGCATCTGGAAAGATACAGGAGGGTAGCAAGAGCTGATCAAAATAGAAGGGAAGAAGCAGAAGAGAAGATGAGGGACAGAAGTGCCAGGAGAAAGACCACATAGGAGCCAAACCCGTTGGACAGGGGTCTACAACCAAGGAGCTGAGGCCTGGAATGTAACTACTGATGGGGAAACAGAGGGCATGGGATTGAGCTTGCTGCTGCCAGGGAAAGGAGGCAGAGAGGGGTGAATAAATAGTGAATGCCTACCTCAGTTAATCAAACATTTATTACATGTCTACTACATGCTAGGCACTGCACTAAGGCACTAAGGATACAAAGATACAAGATGGTATACATAAGCACATGCAAACCCCGTTCCTTCCGGGATTTACAGAGCAGTGAGAGAGACACAGACAAAGACTGAGACTATAAAAATTTGTTCGGCAGAGAGCAGTGGCTCACGCCTGTAATCCCAGCACTTTGGGAAGCTAAGACTGGAAGATAGTTTGAGGCTAGGAGTTCAAGACCAGCCTAGGCAATGTAGTGAGACCCCCATCTCAACAAAAATAAAAGTATTAGCCAGGCATAGTGGTGCACACCAGAAGGCCCACTTGAGCCTGGAAATATCGAGGCTACAGTGAGCCATGATTGCGCCATTGCACTCCAGCCTTGACAACAAGCAAAACCTTGTCTCAATAAATAAACAAAAATAAAAGCATGCCCTGGTCACCTTTCATGGCACAAAAGCATTATTTAAAAAAATTGTTAGGTAGAAGTAAGAGAAGAAGAAGAATGCAATGGGAACACAATAAAGGGGCACTTCCAGCTGGAGGAGATGCCCGTTGAGCTCAGTGTTGATGGATGGGTCAGTCAAGGGGAGAGAGGTGGGAGGGGGCTCCTGCTAAGGAGGCAGCATGAGCAAACACATGGACACACAGGCCAATGTGGAATGGCATGCAGAGGTGATGGGGACATGACAAGAGCCGGAGAAGCCAGGTGGAACCAGGTACAGCCACGCGTGCCAGACTAACGGGCTTGACTTCAACCTGCAGGTAATGGAGACTCATTGACAGGTTTTCTCAGCACCTGATGTGGTGAAATTTGCATTTTAGGGGTGTCACGTTGACTATAGTGTGAGAGTGAATTTATGTAGAGGAAGACTGTAGTCAGGGAGACCAATTAGGAGTTGATTGCCATTGTCAAAGTGAAAGATGTGGTGCCATTATCTGAGATGGAGGACACAGAAAGAGAATAGTTGGCAGGAGGGAGGGGTGATGATGACATGTTTGAGACAAGTTGAGTATAGAACGTTTGTGGACTACTTAAGAGCATATGTCTAACAGGCATTTGAATATGAGCATAGGAAACTGAAGGGAGAGGTGGCAGCTGAAGACACGGATTTGGGCTTCATCAGCAAATGGATCATAGCTTCAGTGGATGGAAGTGAACAAGCTCTCCCAGGAAGAAAACACACAAAGCCAAGCAATGGGCTCAGGCTTGAACTTTGAGAAACTCCCGTGTTTAAGGGGTGCTGAAAAAGAGGCCTCTAAGAAAGACAATGCTAAAGGGAAGTCAGAGAGTCAGAGAAGTAGAAGGAAAACCAGCGAAGACTCAGGGCCACAGAAGACAAGAAACGGGAGGTTTCAGGAAGGAAGGAGAGGACAGCAGGGTCAGAATCAGCGGAGAGGCCCAAAAAGATAAACTCCAAGTGGCCACTGGGGTTTGCAAAAATGGAAGTAATGGATGATCTTTTTAAAAATGTATGTCGTGTGGGGCAAGATATTAGCAAGTGGTGAAGTCTAAATAGTGTATGGGAGTTCCTTTTTTTTTTTTTTTTTTTTTGGAGGCAGGGTCTTACTCTGCTGTCCAGGCTGGAGTGCAGTGGTGCGATCATAGCTCACTGCAGCCTCCAACTCCTAGGCTCAAGCAATCTTTCTACCTCAGCCTCCCAAGTAGCTAAGACTACATACAGGCACATGCCACCACAACTGGCTAATTAAATATGCCCGGCCTCTTGCAACTTGTCTTTGGGTTTGAAATTGCATCAAAATAAATAGTTACCCACTAGGGCCAGGTGGCACATGCCTGTAACCCCAGCACTTTGGGAGGCCAAGGTGGGCAGATCACTTGAGGTCAGGAATTTGGAGACCAGCCTGACCAACATGGTGAAACCCCATCTCTACTAAAAATACAAAAATTAGCCAAGCGTGGTAGCTCACACCTGTAGTCCCAGCTACTTGGGAGGCTGAGGCATGAGAATCACTTGAACCCTGGAGGTGGTGGAGGTTGCAGTGAGCCAAGATCACGCCGCTGCACTCCAGCCTGGGTGACAGAGCGAGGCTCCGTTTCAAAAAAAAAAAAAAAGGAAAAAGAAAAGAAAAAACAGTTATCCCCCCAAAAGTGGGTTTTTGTTTTAAAATAATGAATAATGCAAGGTCATTTTTAAGATGTATACAATTCTAAAAGGCATAGAATAGAAAATGAAAATTCCCCTTTCCCTCATCAGTATCTGAATCCCACCCTGCAATAGTAACTTTGTCATTGTTAATAGTTTGGTACATTTCCTGCCAGATGCACTTTATTTATTTGTTGTTCTTACAAAAATACAATCATACTATATATTCTATTTTGCTATTTAAAATATACCACAGGCATTTTGTCATGACAGAATACATGTTTTCATCTTCATTCTTCAACACTGCACAGTATTCTATCATATGGATACTCATTCACTATTAATTCTGAAATTTAAAACCTTTTTAAAAGTACAGAAAATAAAATAACGGACACCCATGTAGCTACTTTTATTTTATTTTATTTCATTTTATTTTATTTTGAGATGGAGTCTTGCTCTGTCACCAGGATGGAGTGCAGTGGTGCTATCTCGGCTCACTGCAACCTCCGCCTCTTGGGTTCAAGCAATTCTCTGCCTCAGCCTCCTGAGTAGCTGGGATTATAGGCGCCCACCACCACACCTGGCATTTGTTTTTGTTTTTGTTTTTGTTTTGAGATGGAGTTTTGCTCTTATTGCCCAGGCTGGAATGCAATGGCTCGATCTCAGCTCACTGCAACCTCTGCCTCCCGGCTTCAAGCGATTCTTCTGCCTCAACCTCCTGAGTAGCTGGGATTATAGGGGTGCACCACCATGCCCAACTAATTTTGAGTTTTTAGTAGACACGAGGCTTCACAATGTTGGTCAGGCTGGTCTCGAACTCCTGACCTCAGATGATCTGCCCACCTTGGCCTCCCAAAGTGGTGGGATTACAGGCATGAGCCACTGTGCCTGGCCCAGCTATTTTTGTTTTGTTTTGTTTTGTTTTGTTTTGTTTTGTTTTGTTTTTGTATTTTGTATTTGTGTAGAGACAGGTTTTCACCATCTTGGCCAGGCTGGTCTTGAACTCCTGACCTCGTGATCCACCTGCCTCGGCCTCCCAAAGTGCTGGGATTACAGGCATGAGCCACCACACCTGGCCTGCAACTACTCTTTTAAAACAAATGTTAACAGTCTGTGATACCTGTTTTAGATTCTTTTTTGGACTATAGTGGGCTTGCCTGGATGAGATACGATTGAAAAGCCCCAGGATGGCCAGAAGTTGCTTAAAAATGCAGCCTGACCTCATCACACCCCTGCTTTAACCTTTTCAGTGGCTCCCATAGCCTCTAGGCTCAGTCCAAGCTTTTTAGTAAGGCATTCCTATGAGCCTCGGCCTGTGTCCACTTGCCTTCCTCTCCCTGACACAGCCAGGCACAGGTCCTTTCATTGTCCTTTCCTCAGGCTCATCTCTCTAGCTGGATTAATTCCCCACTCCACTCGGCTGCCCCACCACCATCCCACTTGGAGAATACTTAGTCATCTTTAGGACCCAGCTCAAGAGTCACTCGGGTGCCCCACCCCTGCCAGGTAGGACTGAACTCTTCCTATCCCCACTATTATGGCCTCCATCTGTTTCTATTGTAGAATTTTGCTTTGTTTGGGGTTTTGTTTTGTTTTGTTTTTGAGATGGAGTCTTGCTCTGTTGCTCAGGCTGGAGCGCAGTGATGTGATCTTGGCTCACTGCAACCTCCACCTCCCAGGTTCAAGCAATTCTTGTGCCTCAGCCTCCTGAGTAGCTGGGACTACAGGCATGTACCACCACGCCCAGCTAGTTTTTTTGTTATGAGACAGGATCTTGCTCTGTCACCCAGGCTGGAGGGCAGTGGTGCAATCATGGCTCACTGCAGCCTCAACCTCCCAGACTCAAGCATTCCTCCCACCTCAGCCTCCCAAGTAGCTTGGACAACAGGCACACACTACCACCACATCCAGCTAATTTTCTTATTATTTTTTGTAGATAGGTTCTCATTATTTTGCCCAGGCTTGCCTTGAGCTCCCAAGCTCAGGAAATCCTCCTGCCTTAGCCTTCAAATGTGCTAGGAATATAGGCGTGAGCCACTGCACCCAGCCTGTCGCAGAGCTCTTATCCTTGGCTCCCCTTTGTTGAACTGCCCATCACCCACCCTGGACTATAAGTCCCTTGAGGACAAGATCCTTGTCTTATTCTTCTCTGACTCCCCAGTGCCTGCACCATGACTGGCACACTCTGCAAATACTCTTTAAATAAACTTGTGGACTCTGGAATCCCTGGTGGCAGAGCAAAGAGTTAGGTGGGCAGCCTGACTCCTTTCTGTTGGTCTCCAATAACAAGGTGCCCAGGAGCACTCTGGATCTCCATAATCACCAGGGTCCCCACCTGCAGGGGCCCTGCTCCACTTTCCCTGTGTCCTAACTAAGCCGAGCAGCCCCAGGTCTCCCTGCCCACTCGCTGGCTCTCCCGCCCACATTGCCCGCCAGAAGCCCCTCTGTAGAGTCAGCAGGGAGCACTCAGAGGAGCTCATTACTTAATGGTCAATGGACCAGACTCCTGTCTCCCCAGTGAGCCCACAAAGGCTGTTTGGAACACGGCCCCAATTCTTGTAAATGGAAAGCGATTTGCACTCATTCCCAAGATGAATCATTTTGTTTTAATCGCCTGTCCTTTTGCTGGCACTGCCACTGTCACGGCTGCCTGCTCTGCCTTTTGGCCGTCTGTTGGAGGGACGCTCTTCCAGGCCCTGTTAATTACTGAGAAGGGAGGTGCATGAAGGAGGAAACAGAGGGAGCCCCCAGAAGGAGCAAGGTAATAGGCAGCAATGGGTCAACACTAATGAAAATGACATGACTGCCCTTCCAGAACCCAGGCAAATATCCCAAACAGGCAGACAGCAGCTCCCAACTTGCGGCCCCTTGGGGGGCTTCTCTGGAGACCAGACAGAGCTAAAGTGAAGGGAGCATCCAGCCCTCTCATGCCCCTAGGGAAAGCTTCCCCATCTGAGCTCCTCTGAGCTGGATTAGCTGGGTGACAGACCCTAGGGAAGAGGGGGAACAGGAAAATTGTGGGGCACAGAATTAGTTTCTTGAATTTTGGTATACAACTGGTGGCATGAAGAGACAATAAAATTTACATGCATTTTTTTTTCCTAAGGCAACAATTCCAGGAGGCCATGTAGGATGGCAGCCACGTTTTCTTCCCATCTATGGAAGGGCCGATCCTATAGATCTATTGGGGAGAGTCCAGCCTGCTGTCACAAAAGAGAGAGCTTCTGGCCCAGTGTCTGGCCTCTGCCCATGGTGCTGGCACTGGGGCCCAAGGGCTGTTCTGTGCCAAGGCCTATGGCCCAGACTTCAGGTTCTCCCTCTGCATAATGAAGGGCCCATGCCCACGGGAAGTTTAGAAGCGTGCTCACTCCTCCACGGTGCAGTGAACTTTTAGGCTTGCTCAAGTCCTGCCCTGGCTGGAAAGGGGAGTGGCAGGGGCCTTTGCAAGGGAAGTAGGAAGGCTGACCCTGGGAGGCTGACCTCCCTTCCTGGCCAGCCTGCTGGTCAGGAGGCTCCCAGAGTGCCTGTGGTGGAGGCGGCTACATGGCACCTGGAGGACTCTTCCTGCCCAGGATCTCGGACTCCCAGAGGATCAATGAGCTCCACAATTCATGACCTGGGATAGGAGGATGAGGGGACTCTAGCCACTCCCCAGTGGGGGACTGAGCCTCTAGGAGTGGGGTTTTACTATATTCCAGCCTAGCCATCTCTGAAGATTCTGTGGGATTGAGTGGAAATATTTGTTTGTGATAACTTAAACCCTTCTTGAAGATGGCAGGCTTTCCTCAGTCCCTTTCTTTATCACTGCCCTGCCTCTTTACCTCATGCAGTGTGATAACTCTCTCCCCCAAGGCCCCCTACTTCCTATGACCTCACATTCTGAGATGCCCAGCCTCTGATGACCATGTGTAGAGTCTGCTGGAAACAACCCTCTCCTCAACCCTCCTCTGCTGCACCAGGGAAAGGGATAGGCTGGCATTGCTGCAGGAGGTTGCTGAGCCTGCTGGGAAGCAAGGACCCTAAGAACAATGTGCTAGAAAAGCCAAGGTGGGCCAGGTGTCATGGTTCACACCTGTAATCCCAACATTTGGGAGGCCGAGGCAGGAGGATCGTTTGAGCCCAGAAGTTTGTCCAACGTAGTGAGACCCTATCTCCACAAAAAACAAGCAAACAAACAAACAAACAGCTGGGTGTGGTGGTGTATGGCCTATAGTCCCCAGCTACTTCAAGTGGCTGAAGCCCAGAAGTTCAAAACTATGGATCGCACAATTTGCACTCCACTCCAGCCTGGGCATCGAAGTGATCTCATCTCTTAAAAAAAAAAAAAAAGAGAGAGAGAGTGAGAGAGAGGAAGGTGGGAAGGGAGGGAGGGAGGGAGGGAGGGAGGGAAAGAGGGAAGGAAGGAAGGAGAGACAGAAGGAGGAAGGGAGGGAGGAAGGAAGGAGACAGAGAGAGGAAGGAAGGAAAGAGAGAAAGGGAGGGAGGGAGAGAGGGAGGGAGGGAGGAAGGAAGGAAGGAAGGAAGGAAGGAAGGAAGGAAGGAAGGAAGGAAGGAAAGAAAGAAGGAAGGAAGGAGAGAAAAGCCAAAACCCTCACTTCTCCATCTGGCTCCCCAGACTACTGCCAGGAACAAGTCCAAGAGCAGAGAAATGTGGGTTTCCTAAGAAAGGATGTGTCATGAAGGAAGAGAGGATGAGGAGGCTCATTCAATAAATATTTTTCAACTGCCTACTATGTGTCAGGCACTGTTCCAGGCACGGCTGTGTCCAAAACAGGCAAAGTCTCTGCTCTGATGGAGCTTACACTCTACGGCTCATCATGGAAGGCTGGAATTGGCTGAGGCCTGAGAAACAGCTCCTGAATTTTTGGATAAAAGTGAGTGAGCAGCGGCTAAGCCAGGACCAGGGCTCAGGACCTCAGCCTGCCAAGCAGTGTCCAGGGCAGAGGAGAATGGCACAGGCTGTGACTGCAGCCCAGCACCTTCTCAGAGGCTCCGTCAAGAGAGAGGGTCACTGTGCTGATTGAAAAAGATGAGGTAAAGTGTCAAGTTCCCCTGCTCCCTTCTCCAAGCCTGTTCCACACGTCTCCAGCTGACTCTTGTCTGCTCCTTTCTGACTTAGTGGCTTGGGACGGAAAATCCTGAAAACCTGTTCCCTTGATCCAGCAGCTCCAAGACAGCCCCTGGGGACAAAAATTCCTAGGGAATACGGACCTGAGTTCCAAAGGCCCAGAGGGAGGAAAAGCAAACAGGAGGAAGCTGTGGGAGGCAAGGAGTTAAACCCAGGCTGCAACTCATTTAGGTTCAACTCCACTAGATAATGTGTGTAGAAGTCCAAGCAGAAAGCCTGATATATGTCAGTACTCAATAAATATTAATCTTCCTCCTTCCCTCCTTCCTTGTCTCCACTGGACAATACCTCCAATTCAAATGCCTTATCAATCATTTATAACATCGCTGATAGTAATAAGATTCATAAAAATTCAAATTGTAGGAGCTTTGCTCTACCCTTCTGGCTTCAGATCAGAAAGCTACATAGCTACATATCTCATCCTCTGTTGGGAAAGGAGGGCAACATCCCTTGAAATTCTCTGACCCCCAATTTAGCTTTTTTTTTTTCTTTTCTTTTTTTTTTTTTTTTTTGAGACAGAGTCTTACTCTGTCTCCCAGGCTGGAGGGCAGTGGCACAATCTCGGCTCACTGCAACCTCCACCTCCTGGGTTCAAACAATTATCCTGCCTCAGCTTCCCAAGTAGCTGGGGCTACAGGTTGCACCACCACACCCAGCTAATTTTTGTATTTTCAGTAGAGGCAGGTTTCACCATGTTGGCCAGGCTGGTCTCAAAACTCCTGACCTCAAGTGATCTGCCTGCCTCTGCCTCCCAAAGTGCTGGGATTACAGGCATGAGCCACCGTCCCCAGCTCCAATTTGGCTTTTAATTCAGATCATCCCACTTCATTGGATGTCCTTCAGAAACAGGAGTGTCTCTTCTGCCAGGAACGTGGCTGAGCTAGGGGTGAATAAGGTGGCCACGCCTAGCCTTCCTAATTCTCGCTTTCCTCTGGTTGTGGTTCCAAGGGCCCCACCTGGCAGGTGTTAGACCGGATGCTGAGGACCTCTCCCTGTGCCTGCCCTGAGTCCTGGCATCTGATCTCAGGCCGTGGCTCTGGCTGTCTTCCTCCCTACTCCTTATCTGCCCTTACTTTACTGCTAATGAATCTCTCCCCCATGGATTCTTAGCACCTACAGTTACAGGCATTGATTTGAGTGGAGCTTTTTTGTATTGCCATTGATGTTAAAGATAACCAACAACAGCAAGCTTAAATTCTAATGTGATATAACAATAAGCTCCAGCTCACAAAACATGCCAGCCTCCCAGGAGAAGTCTGAGCACTTACCAAGTTCTTTTCTGTGCAGGCAACAGTTTCCCCCAATCCCAGGGAAAGTAAGACAAAGCAAAGGCAACGGTTGTTGAAGTCGGGGGAGAATGGGAAAGAGGGTTTCCAGGAGATGCAGAACGAGGCTTGCTTCCTTGAAAGGGTGGGAGAGAGGAGATAACATTTTGAAGTCATCAGGAAATGCATCTTCTTCCATTCTTAGGAGCCACCCACCATCCCGGCCCCCATTTGGGTCAGGAGTGAAGGTGAACACACAATAAGAAGTGAGGAGTGGAACCCCCTGCCAGGGACGGGCTCACTCAGGGGACTCAGTGACTGGAAGACCTGGGTGCAGAGCCTCCCCCACCCTCCCTGCTGCACATTCCAGACTTTTAGGAGTCTCCTGCCTGTCTCTGTCCCTTCCCCTCCACTCTTCCATCCTCTTCAGCACCCACTTACTTCTCCCGTTTCTGGTCCCTGACTCCTAGGAAACCTTAGGGCTGTCACTCTTAGGAGCTGAAGGCTGTGTGATCGAATACCCCTCCATTCCCTCCCCTACCCGCCCTTCTGGTCCTGCTCAGCCAGGTCTTTCGTTTCTGCTTTGGAGGGTCCCTATCCTTCTTTCCACGCCAGGCCTCCCTGCCTGTGATGCATCGGGCCCTATGAGTGGCTGCTCTTGCTGGCGGCTTTGCTTCATTATCTGACTCAGTATCAACAGGAGATGATCTGTCCATCCTTAGGCCCCACTGTAGCCTGTCCTCACCCCTGCAGACCTTTCCCTAGCATCCCCACCTGCCACGCAGCATTGCTCCCCACTTCTCCTTTCATGCAATTTCCACATCTCCTGTGAGAGCATTTGGAAACCTGCTTTCGGTTAGAGCGGTGGCTGTCTTCTGCACATGTAGAGCCCCTTGTCTGATCTGTCTCACTATACAGCTAACCTGAATTATTCATTAGCGGGAGCGAGCAAACTGACTTCATAAAGATGCCAGTGAGGGTTTGCGGAGCTGTTTCGGTATCTCTTATTGATGCATTGAGCTATTTTTCCGGCTTGCTAAGAGCCCACCAAATAGGAGTGGGGGCCAAGCTGAGGACTGGAGAAAAAAGGCTGTGCATTTGAATCCTCACTTTGCTACTCCCAGATTTGTGTGTCTTGCTAAGACGATTGACTTCTCAGAGACTCCTTACTCCGATAAAGAAAAATAGTGATTTTTGTCCTCTGGTTTCCCAGACACAGACACCTTAGGAGGACATATAGATTTTGCTCATCAAGTGTTTTGGAGGTTTCTTTGGAGTTTCTTTTTTTTTTTTTTTTTTTTTTTTTCTTGAGACAGAATTTAGTTCTTCTTGGCCAGGCTAGAGTGCAATGGCACGATCTCAGCTCACCACAACCTCCGCCTCCAGGGTTCAAGCGATTCTCCTGCCTCAGCCTCTTGAGTAGCTGGGATTACAGGCATGCGTCACCACACCTGGCTAATTTTGTATTTTTAGTAGAGATGGGGTTTCTCCATGTTGGTCAGACTGGTCTCGATCACCAGACCCTCAGGTGATCTGCCTGGCTTGGCCTCCCAAAATGTTGGGATTACAGGTGTGAGCCACCGCACCCGGCCTTTTTTTTTTTTTTTTTTTTTTGAGATGGAGTTTTGCTCTTGTTGCCCAGGCTGAAGTGCAGCAGTGCGATCTCGGCTCACTGCAACCTCCATCTCCTGAGTTCAAGCAATTCTCCTGCCTCAGCCTCCCGAGTAGCTGGGATTACAGGAGCACACCACAATGCCTGGTTAATTTTTTTTATTTTTAGTCGAGATAGCGTTTTACCATGTTGGCCATGGCTGATCTCGAACTCTTGGCCTCAAGTGATCTGCCCATCTTGGCCTCCCAAAGTGCTGGGATTATAGGCATGAGCCACCATGTCCGGCCAGTTTCTTTGGAGTTTCTGGAGGAAGAAGCCATCTGATGATTTTCCTCTATGCTCACTCCTAACCTTCCTGGTGGCCCAGGGACTTCTGGCAGAAAACAAGTTTCCTAATCAGCCAAAAGCATGTACAACCCCTGAAGAGAGGACAGGATACATGGTCCTCAGCAGGCTTCATGTTTGGGAGACACCACGCCTTCTCTCAGGAAAGTTCCAGTCTGAAAGGGTGAACAGGTACAGAGAAGGATACATTCACAAAACGAAACAATAATAGCATGAAGACCCAGAAATGGCAAATTAAACATGGTAACACTTCCTCTTTCATGGAGAATGTACAGAATCGTGACAGAGGACAAAATGCAGAGACAGTCACAGAAATAAGTACCCAGTCCTGCTCCCCTCGCCAGCACTGCTCCTGGGCCATCAATTCCCCACCCTGTGGGGTTTAACAGCTAAGAACCCACTGATACTGATCCCCTGGGCCACAGTTCTTCTCCTCCAAAGCAGCAGATGAAAAATGCATGGTGACAGCTTCAGGCCTCCAAATGCTGCTTGCTTGCTTTCCTTCTTTCCTTCTTTCTTTCCTTCCTTCCTTCCTTCCTTCTTTCTTTCTTCTTTTTTTTTTTTTTGGTGGAGTCTTGCTCTGTCCCCCTGGCTGGAGTGCAATGGTGCCATCTCGGCTCACTGCAACCTCCGCCTCCCAGGTTCAAAAGATTCTCCTGCCTTAACGTCCTAAGTAGCTGGGATTACAGGTGCCCGCCACCATGCCCAGCTATTTTTTTATATTTAGTAGAGATGGGGTTTCACCTTTTTGGCCAGGCTGGTCTTGAACTCCTGACCTTAGGTGATCCGCCCACCTCAGCCTCCCAAAGTGCTGGGATTATAGGTGTGAGCCACTGCACCCAACCCAATTGCTGCTTTCTGAGGCTGCTGTCTGCAGAGAACCAAGGACCACCAGGAAGGCAATGGGCCAGAACTTTGGCCCAGGCCATCTTCTCATCCAGAGCAGATAAGTCCTTTCTGAGAGAGACAGAGGAGGAGACACAGCCAGTGACCTGGGATGCTAGGTGTTGGTTTGCCAGCTTGCTATAGGATGTGACCCCTTCATTCCCATTCCAAAGTGCTTAAAGAGACCCGAAGGTCCATCCTGTTCTGTCCGCCCCAGCCCAGGTTGGTGCAATAGGAGGGAGGGAAGGATGAGAAGACAAGGATGGCAGGGAAGCGGGGAAGGGGCAAACCTGGCAATTCCAGCTTTAGCTACTGAGTTTCTCTGGAAAAAGAAAATTTCATGTAAAAGCAAGGGCAACATTGGATGTAAGGAGTTCTCTGCTATGTCATCACTCTATCCACAGCACCCAGCACAAACGAAGCTTTTTAAAAATGCATGCTGCATGAGCATCAGTGAATTAATCCCTAAACAACTGCCCATCCTTTTTTCCATCCTCTCCTGCAGGCCCAGCTGTCCCCAGCCTAGTCAGAGAGGAGAAAGGACTTTATCCTGATCCACTCTGGGCCTGGAACTCTCTGTAGCCAATTTGTGGCATTACTGAGGAGAAAGATGCATTTGGGCTCAGCCCACATCCCAGCCCCTGCTCAGCAGGAGGGCTGATGGGGCCTCAGGCTGTGAAAGAGAAAGTCTGAAAATGGCAGAAAGACGCTGTTAATAAAAAAGGAGGGGTGTGGCTCAGGGGCTTGTGTACATAACACATTCATTCATGCAGATTCACAAAAGCCCATCTTTTTTCAGATACGAAGATACACACTCATAAAAGCAGAGACGCACTTTAAGATCCTGATATGTGTTCCCTCCCTACCTTATCCCCAACATATATAATAAAGTCATGAAATCACACAATACCTTCCAACCTTGCTCTCCCTCCCGCAGAGTGGAGTTCTCCCAGAAAGCAATGTAGCCTGGGCCCAGAGCTTGGGGAGTAACTAACACCATTTGCATTTTCCCCAGGAAATGGGAAGAGTTGGTGTGGCATGTGGCAGCCCAAGCCCTCACACACCCCACTGACTGACAGTTTGACATCCTTGAATTTGGCCGGGCTGCTCTGCGGAGACAAATCTTCCCCCTGTCCCTTCCCAGACAATCTCACTTCATTCTGATGGCTCTTGGCCCCAGCCTGTCAAACTAGGTCCTTGGTCCCTGAACACAGCACAACATGGGTACCTTCACACTAGCCCCGCTTCAAGAGGAACCAGACCACTCTTCTCTATCTCAGTACTCTCCCAGCACCAGCCCCCCACCGCTTCTCTTTTTAAGAGACAGGAAGGGCTGGGCACGGTGGCTTGCACCTGTAATCCCAGCACTTTGGGAGGTCTCAGTGGGTGGATTACAAGGTCAGGAGTTCGAGACCAGCCTGGCCAAGATGGTGAAACCCCGTCTTTACTTACAAAAAAAATATTAGCTGGGCGTGGTGGCGCATGCTATAATCCCAGCTACTCAGGAGGCTGAGGCAGGAGAATTGCTTGAACCTGGGAGGCAGAGGTTGCAGTGAGCCAAGATCACGCCACTATACTCCAGCCTGGGTGACAGAGCGAGACTCCGTCTCAAAAAAAAAAAAAAGAGACAGGATCTTGCTCTGTTGCCCAGGCTGGAGTGCAGTGGTGAGATCACAGCTCACTGCAGCCTCAACCTCCTGGGCTCAAGAAATCCTCCCACCTCAGCCTCCCATGTAGCTCGGACTAGAGGTGCATGCCACCATGCCTGGCTAACCAGCACCTCTCTTTTCAGTCCCTGCCCCATATTCACTCCCTCCAAGAAGTCTTCTCTAATTAAATCTGTTTTGTTCTAAATGATCTGGCTTCTCGGCACTCAGTAAGAAAATTGCTTTCTGTTTATTGCTTGTTGTCTGAGCTGTGTCAGGTCTGACTCATGAGCGTGCCATCTCCCCTACTAGATAAAGGCTTCTTGATCCTTCAAACAGCATCCCCTCCCTTCAGGGTCTGGTAAAATTCTGCCCTCAGGGTGGACTCAACAAAAGGAGTCCACTCACATGACATAATTGTTAAGGTTTCAAGGCTGTTGTTGGTTTGCAGAGAACCCTGATGGAGACCAGTGGCCTTGAGAAATAGGAGCAATGACATAGAGCTGGAGCCGTTTGGGTTCCAGAGCTGAGAGCCCTTCCCAGAAATGACTGTCTAATGATTAGCATGGCTTGAGTAGAGAGCAGCCCCTCATCTGGTTTCAAAGGCAGAATATGCCTCCTGCTTATTTCCTTGAATTCCCTAGAAGAGTCTCCTATGCCAGGGAGAGTGTGGGACAGAGCCAGCCAGGTGAGAGTGCAGGGGAGGCCCTGGAAGGCAGGAGCCAGAGGCAGAGGAACAGAGGGAAGAAGGGGGAGGAAGATGACAGAAAGAAAGTGGGCTTGGGAAAAAGAGTAATAACAAAGGAAGAGAAACAGAAACGGAAGAAAGATAAAAACTGACAAGAAAAATAAAGGAGGCTGGGCGTGGTGGCTCACATCTATAATCCTAGTGCTTTGGGAGGCCGAAGCAGGAGGAGGAGGATCGCTTGAGGCCAGGAGTTCAAAAGCAGAGAGAGGAATTGGGGGGTGGAGGGGATGGGGGTGGTGGTGTGGGGAAAGAGAGAGAGACATTTTCTTATGGAAATTCTTAGTCTGGTCTAAGTCCCAAGTCCTTCAGAAGGACATTTGTTTTGGGAAGAGAGGAATGAGCAAGGAAAAGAGGATAGTGGAAAGGTTCTCTGGAGCCTGCTTCTCTCCCGAAGGCCTGATTTCCCCAAAAGGCAACAGACATCTCTTCCCTGACTGATGGCTCAGACAGTGGGGTCTGTGAGGAGGGTGGAAGGAGCAGGAACTATCCAACCAGAGAACAGAACACTGAGCAGGACATCAGGGCCGTTGTCCAGACCCCAAAGCTAGTGGTCTCCCTCCTGACACAGTCAGGACTTGTTAGCTGAACAACAGAAAGAATGCCTTCTCCCTGACAAAGCTGGAGGAAGGGCTGGAAGCAGGATGGGGCCTGGGTTGTGTTGGCATCTTGGAAATCTCTCTTTAAAATTTCAGAGTTAGACCAGAGCAGCACCTTGTCCGGTAGATTACTGAAGTCTTGCCTAGAGGCTGGGGGAAGGAAGACAGGACCTCTACAGGTCACTAGGTACAAATGTATTATAAACGATTCAGACATACAAAGAGATACAAAGAATAGCATTAATGAGTGTGAAGCCCTGCTTAAGTAAACCACTGCTGCCACCCCCGAAGGTCCTGCTTATGCTCCTCTTCCTCCCCAGGTGACCGCTATTCTGAACTTGGCATTTATCCCTCTTGGGGAATTCTCTACCCTAGGATTCCTGCCTCTCCTCTGTCAGCCTCTGGCATCCCCCCAGCTCCCTCACATCAGGACTCCATTCATCCAGTGCTGCCTGATCGGGCTCCCCCTCCTGCCTGGCCTCTCTCTCCCTGCCGGGATGGCTGAGTAGACAATCAATATTTATGTGAAGCCACCAGGCCTAGCTTCCACAGGGAGGCCCAGCAGACAGAGGCAGAGAGTTGCCATCCCCAGCGTGGGCGGGTTTCAACTCAGACACAAAGCAAGTGAGGAGCCATGCCGGGCCCAGGTGCCTGGAGTCTCTGGCTGGGCTGAGGCTTACAGCAGCCGGGAGCTGGCCAGACCCTGAGACTCCAGCCCTCATGCCTGGGGCCTCACATCTCATTCTGACAGCTCCTCCCATTCCTGCCTGAGGTTCATAGCTCTTGCCTGTTGACTCTGGTGATTGACCAGGCGAAATCCCTAAGTAAGGCTGGGGGGTGGGGTGGGGGGGAGGGAAGTTGGGGACTGGGAGGAGAATAAGAAGCAACTTATTCACTCCCAGGGTGCAAGGCAGCACCACAGCTGTCTGGCTGGTGGGGATTTTGGAGAGCAGTCTATTTGCATTCCAGGGCTCCAGGCCACCCACCAGCAGCCCCCTCCTCTCCAGATGTTTATACATCATGCTCCTGGAGACCCTGCTCTCCAGCATTCTACCTGGGTCACCCCTCCTCTTCTCAGAGTGGCCTCTTGCTTCTGGTCCAGGTTCCGTCTTCCTCAGGAAGTCTCTCTTGGTTAAGCCTTCCTGGCGCTCACTATTTATCCCCCTATGTTCCGTCCATTCTCACGTGATCAACTGGCACAATGGTCATTTCCTCTTGTGAAATTTCAGCCTGTGTGCTGTGAAGTGGCTTTCCTTCCTCTACAAGCTTCTGGACAGCAGGGACCATTGCTGATCCATCTTGGGCATCTCTCGCAGCCCTTTTCACAAGTGGCTCCGTAAGTGCTAAAGGACCAAATGACCTCTGAAGGTTTCTCAAGAATGGGGCTGCTCATGTCTTATCTTTTCTTGGAGCCAATAATTCCTGATTGTTGAGTGAGTGGAGAAAACTCCCAGAAAAATCACTGCAGCTGACCACTCAATCTCCTTTTCCCGCACACTGCTCACCTGCCCACCCCTAGGCCCCCCAAGCAGCAGAAGCACCCACCATGCTGGCATCACGCCGCTATGAAGCCCCTGGCTGATCTTGTTTGGGTTTCAGGAGACTGGTTTGAGGGCTTCTGTACTCATTTATCAGTCTCCACAATGTTTGTAAAAACCACCCAGAATGACAAAGGCAAGATTTCTGCAGCTTTCCTGCTTCCACACTCACAGTTTTGCCAGATATTTGATCTTCACAGGTGGATCTCTATTATACAGGTGAGGAAACTGAGGCTTACAGATGGAGCAATTGATCTGGAGCTCCCAGTGTGGACGCAGATCTTCTGACTCTAGTCTACCACACTGCCCCGACACCGCTCAGCCCCTCTCACCCTCTGACATAGCTCTCACAAACCATCACAGGAAAGGTATCTCTGCCTTTGGGCTGGATACAAAGGTCTTTGAAGATGATTCAAAGCTGGATGCAAGAAAGGAGAAGACTGAGAAGGTCTTTAGGTCTGTGCAGGGCCGCGGCTGCCCTTGGGGTTTCTTGCCACCAGGTGGGGCATAGCAGTTCCTAATAGAGGCCAACTCTGTCAGGCAAGGGGGTTGCCACTAGTGAGCCAGTGATCTTTGCCTGGTGATCTCCACACTTCCTTCCATCCACCAGTAACTAGGACAACGTCATAGACGGTCAAGCAGCACAGACACACTCTGGGAGGCCCTGAGGCCTTCAAGAATCAGCAAGGCCTCCCTAAGCTTAGTCAGACATGAGCAAAACTCAGGCTCTCCTTCCCTTGGGTTTTTCCAGGGACCAGGTGGTTACAGCTGCCACATTCTGAGGACTTAGCACAGAGCCCCTCTGCTAAGCACACACCTACATCATCACATAACTTCCTCACTAAAAGAATTCATGAGGAAAGTGTATCCTTGTTTACAAATGAGCCAGTGGGGGCCAGGCACGATGGCTCATGCCTGTAATCTCAGCACTTCGGGAGGCGGAGGCGGGTGGATCACCTGAAGTCAGGAGTTCGAGACAAGCCTGGCTAACATGGTAAAACCCTGTTTCTACTAAAAATATAAAAATTAGCTGGGTGTGGTGGGGTGGCACGTGCCTGTGATCCCAGCTACTCAGGAGGCTGAGGCAGGAGAATGCTTGAACCCGAGAGGCAGACGCTGCAATGAGCCAAGATTGTGCTATGGGTGACAAGGCAAGACTCCGACTCAAAAAAAAAAAAAAAAAAGGAGCCAATGGGACACAACAAGGTTAAGTAACTTGTCTGAAGACTTGTAGCTAGTGAGTGGCAGTGTACCCAGGTCTTTCTTTGTGTGTGTGTGTGTGTGTGTGGTTTTTTTTTTTGTTGTTTTTTTTGAGACAGAGTTTCGCTCTTGCTGCCCAGGCTGGAGTGCAATGGAGTGATCCAGGCTCACTGCAACCTCTACCTTCTGAATTCAATTGATTCTCCTGCCTCAGCCTCCCGAATAGCTGGGATCACAGGCGCACACCACCACGCTCGGCTAATTTTGCATTTTTCATAGAGACAGGGTTTTTCCATGTTGGTCAGGCTCGTCTTGAACTCCCAACCTCAGGTGATCCACCCGCCTCGGCCTCCCAAAGTGCTGGAATTACAGGCATGAGCCACTGAGCCAGACCCCAAACCCAGGTCTTTCTAAAGCTAATCTCTACAACCTCTCCACTATGCTGCTCCCTGTAAGCCTTCCTACTCATTAGGACTGCATTCCTTCTTGTGAATTAAATTAAAAACAAAACAAAACAGACTGCATCTTGACTAGGCCAGGAAATTTACATTTCATTTGGCTTTGTTTTTGTTTTAGATGGGGTCTTACTCTGTCACCGAAGCTGGAGTGCAGTGGCACAATCTCAGCTCACTGCAGCCTCTGCCTCCCAGGCTCAAGTGATCCTCCCATTTCAGCCTCCTAGGACCACAGATGCAAGCCACCATGCCTGGCTAATTGTTTGTATTTTTGGTAGAGACAGGGTTTTGCCATGTTGCCCAGGCTGTTACTTTTTTTTTCTTTTTCAATAGAAACAGGGTCTTGCTCTGTCGCCCAGGGTGGAGTGTAGTAGCTCACTGCAGCCTCAAACTCCCAGGCTCAAGTGACTCTCCCAAGTAGCTGGGACTACAGGCACACACCACCACATCTGGCTACTTTTTATAATTTTTTGTAGAGATGGGGTCTCATTATGTTGCCCAAGCTGGTCTCAAACTTCTGGCCTCAAGTGATGCTCCCACCTTGGCCTCCCAAAGTGCTGAGATTACAGACGTGAGCCACTACACCAGCCTATTTTTAATTGTTATTCTTTGTTTTTAATAAGTCATATGTTCAAATAATTTATAAGTTACAAAAGATTATCTTATTAAAAGTCTTGGCTTATGCCTGTAATCCTAGCACTTTGCAAGGCCAAGGCGGCAGGACAACTTGAGGTCAGGAGTTCAAGACTAGCCTGGCCAACATAGTGAAACCCTGTCTCTACTAAAAATACAAAAATTAACCAGGCGTGGTGGTGCAGGCCTGTAGTCCCAGCTACTCAGGAAGCTGAGGCAGGAGAATTGCTTGAACCCAGGAGGCAGAGGTTGCAGTGAGCTGAGATTGCTTCCCTGCACTCCAACCTGGGCGACAAAGTGAGATGAAAGAAAGAGAGAGAGAGAGAGAGGAAGGAAGGAAGGACTTCCAGTCTCCTTTTTTTTTTTTTTTTTTTTGAGACAGAGTCTCGCTCTGTCACCCAGGCTGGAGTGCAATGGCACGATCTGGGCTCACCGCAACCTCCGCCTCCTGGGTTCAAGCAATTATCCTGCCTCAGCCTCCCGAGTAGCTGGGATTACAGGCATGTGCCACCATGCCCAGCTAATTTTTCTATTTTTAGTAGAGACGGGGTTTCACCATGTTGGCTAGGCTGGTCTCAAACTCCTGACGTCAGGTGATCTGCCCACCTTGGCCTCCCAAAGTGCTGGGATTATAGGCATGAGCCACTGCGCCCGGCCTTCCTTCTAGTCTTGATTCCCAAGCATATACTCACCCTTCCCAGAAGCAACTGATGTTGCTGGGCACGGTGGCTCATGCCTGTAATCCCAGCACTTTGGGAGGCCAAGGTGGGCAGATCACCTGAGGTCGGGAGTTCGAGATCAGCCTGACCAACATGGAGAAACCCCGTCTCTACTAAAAATACAAAAAAATAATTAGCTGGGCATGGTTGTACATGCCTGTAATTCCAGCTACTCGGGAGGCTGAGGCAGGATAATCGCTTGAACCCGGGAGGCGGAGGTTGCGGTGAGCCCAGTTCGTGCCATTGCACTCCAGCCTGGGCAACAAGAGCGAAACTCTGTCTCAAAAAAAAAAATAAAAAAATAAAGCAACTGATGTTACTATCTCCTGAATGTCCTTCCATATATACATTATGCAAAACAAGTAATTCTGCATAAATATTCCTTCCCTCACTCTTTCTACACAGATGACAAGATATTATACACATCACTCTGTGCTTGAATTTTGTACTAAACAATGAGTTCTGGGGATTATCCCATATCCAGACATAAAGTGTCTTTCATTTCTCTTGATGACTGTAGAGTATTCCATTGTTGACAAATCCATTTAACCAGGCTTCTATGATGGATGTTTAGGTGGTTTCCAATCTTTTGCTATTAAAAAGAATGTGACAGTGAAAAACTTTGTGTATAATGTCATTTTGCACATGTGCAAGGCCATCTGTAGGATAAATTTCTAGACATGAAATTGCTGAGTAAATAGGCTCTGGAATTAAACACTCCCAAAGTGAGGCAGAATCAAATGGGGGAAGTGTAGACTGGTGCCTTTTATCCTGTCTGTCACTTCCCAGCTGTGCGATCTCAAGCAAGGTAGCCTCTCTATGCCTTGGTTCCTAGTCTGTGAAAGTGCTTGCCTTCTTGGAAAGTAGCTGCCAGGGTTCAAGTCAAAGGGGTAATATATATATATAAAGTGCCCAGAGTGAAGCCTGGCTTAGAGGGTTACTAAACGATAGAGAAATGATCATTTTCCTTGTTCCCCAATCCTGGGGAGGAGGTCTCCCACTGGCCTGTCCCTCTCTCCTTCCTTCCCCCTCCTCTATTGTTTTATTGCACTCCTAATGGCTCCTTATGCCATCTGCCTGGCAATCTAGTTCTTTGTGCGTGCATCCCTTACCCACCAGATAATAAGCTTCTGGAAGACAGACAGCCTGTCTCACTCATTTCGGGAACACCCTCACCACCTATCGCAGGTCCTGGCACACAGCAGTTGCTTGGTAAAGGTCTGCTGAATTGAAAGCAGCTCTGGAAAGTGTCCCTCACAGCTCAGCCTCCCAGATTCTTGGTGCTTTAGCAAAGACACAAGGGTCACCTCCAGCCAGCAGGCTGAAGAGGCGGCCAGCCTCCCTTTCATCCGCACTGAGATGGGATCATCAGTAAAGTGTTTTCATGCCATATTTAAAATCCCCAGCTTCTGCATCCACCCATCTCCCCACAGCCACCCCCCCACACACAGCTGGTATAAAACATTCAGATATTCTCCCTCTGGGGAGGTGGGTGGAGAATCTTCCCTGGCCCCTCTCCATCCCCCTCCTTCGTGTGTCCCCGGTTTGGACTGCACACCAGCAGGGAGATCATCGCTAGGGACCGTTGCCCAGAGAGCGTAGAGAAGTGGGAGGAAATCATTTCAATTTCTCTTTGGGAGCATAAATGCTTTTTTAATTGCTGTCGAAGGCGGCTCCTTGGGAATGTATTATTGATAGCGGTTGAAACGAAAAAGAAGAAAAAAAGCAGCAGTCTCTCCTTTGCTGGCATGAATGCCCTGCCTCTCTGGCCCTCTCACCTCCACTCTTCCCTCCCCTGCCAGACTCCAGGCCTGAGCTCCTTCTCCGTTCCCCTCTTCTCACCAGCCTGTGAGATTTTGTTGGCCCGTTGCTCCCTTCGTCTCTCTTTTCCTGCCTGGTAGGAGCTCTGTGGCCCCCACTTCCTGTCTCTGTCACTATCTTGTCCCTCTTGCTCTCCAACCTCACCTTTAGCTTTGCTTGGCCCTGCTTTTTATCCCTGGAACCCCCTCCTCTGTCTTCAATGTCCACTGTTTAGCCATCGCTTTATTCTAGCTTCTCCCTTCCTTTCCCATCCAACTCTTCTAACTGCTGCTCCCTTCTAAACCTCTCTCAGCCCCTCCTTCTCCCCCTTTTCTGCCTGGGCTCCTTGTTTTGGGTCTTGGACCCTCAGCTATTGCCTCTCCAACCATAAATGAGGCTGGACTAGCCATAGGAACCCAAACCTGGGATATAGACATTTTTATTTCCATTCTCCTTTCTCTCAGGCCTCCACCCATTCCCCATATTCCCAGCCTTTAATTCTTGGTATGTCCCCTGCTGGCTGTGTGGGGCCAGCACCAGGAGGGGTTCTGAAGCTCTGAGACAGTCTCTGAGGACTTCAGGTACACAGAAACCCCAAGTTCCTTCCTGCCTTCAAGCCAGTGTCTCAGGATCCTTCCCCATCATGGAGTTGGCTCTGCAGTAGGTCTCAGTTTCCTCTCTTTCCTTTATTTGGGAAGCTGCGCAGGCTTCAGGGTGGCTGGACGCCCCAGGCTCCCACAAGGGCCTCTGTGCCTTTAAGAAGGCACAAGCCTTCAGACACCACAAGCTCCTCCCAACACCCCCTCCCCAGCTGAGGGGAGAGGGAGCAAAGCTAGATATTCCAGCATAGCCCCCTCCAGACAAGCTCATAAATAATGGCTGATCTTCCCATAGGGCACAGGAGCTGTTCTGCTCTTGTGGAGCCTGGGAGAAGGGTGACAAGACTCATTTATCTCCTGTTCTCTCACTGGGGCTTCCTTTTTCTCTCTTTCCTTGTCCACTTCTCCCTCCCAGAGCCTAGGAGAAAGGGGGAATGGGATAAGGAAGAGGAGAGTTCAGTTTCTTGCTCTCCAGGCTCTCAACACACCTGCCCACATCACCACCCACAAATGTTTACTGAGCAGCTACTAAGTACTGCTGACTTACACAGCAAAGCACACCCAGCCCTTTCTCCTTCCCCTAGACCCTCCCGCCCCACACAGTCAGTGGGGCTGATCAGAGCTTCGCCTCATATCTCAAAAGGGCCAGAGCTATGCCTCGAAAGTAGTTGCTGTGGGCCAGCCATGGTGGCTCACGCCTGTAATCCCAGGACTTTGGGAGGCCAAGGCAGGCAGATCTCTTGAGGCCAAGAGTTCGAGACCAGCCTGGCCAACATGGCAAAACCCATCTCCACTAAAAACACAAAAATCAGCCGGGCGTGGTGGTGGGCGCCTGTAATCCCAGCTACTTTGGAGGCTGAGGCAAGAGACTTGCTTGAACCCAGGAAGCGGAGGTTGCAGTGAGCCGAGATCATGCCACTGCACTCCAGCCTGGGCAACAGAGCGAGATTCTGTCTCAAAAACAAACAAAAAAAAGTAGTTGCTGTGGAAGCAAACTTAGTTTCATATGATGGTGGCATAATTTTAGATTTTTAACCAAAATGTACCGAATTTCCCATATATCTCTAGGACAGTTCCCCAGTTCCTGCTTCTCCTCCCTGACGCTGGGGCTTCACCACCCCCTCCCCTCTTTCCAGGGCTCCCCCATGTCCCATCAGTCCAACCAGCTCCCAGTCCAACCAGCTCTGGATCCAGACCCCAAGAGAGGGTTCTTAGATCTCACACAAGAAAGAATCCGAGGCAAATACATATAGTAAAGTGAAAGCAAATTTATTACGAAAGTAAAGGGGCTGTTCTGCCTATGGAGTAGCCATTCCTTTGCTTTCTTAATAAACTTGCTTTCACTTAAAAAAAAAAAAAAAAAGTAAAGGAATAAAGAATGGCTACTTTATAGGCTGAGCAGCCCCGAGGGCTGCTAGTTGCCCATTTTTATGACTATTTCATTTGTAAACTGTCATGGGACTGGTGAGAGTGTAGCAGTGAGGATGACCAGAGGTCACTCTCTTCACCATCTTGTTTTGGTGGGTTTTAGCTGGCTTATTTACTGCAAACTGTTTTATCAGCAAGGTCTTTGTGACCTGTATCTTGTGCCAATCTCCTATCTCATCCTGTGACGTAGAATGCCTAACTATCTGGGAATGTAGCCCAGTAGGTCTCAGCCTTATTTTACCCAGCTCCTAGTCAAAATGGAGTCACTCTGGTTCAAATACCTCTGACACTAGGAGTCTGGTTCAGTTCAGCTGGGTCTCACTTCCTGACCTGTTTCCACCTCAGTGCTCTAACCTGCCCATTGCCCCCTCAGCCTGAGGAAGCAGGTTTCTTTCAAGCACATCTGAGGCTGCACTCTCACTATGCAGTACCACCCTCCCACCCTCACTGAAAGGCAGGCCACCCCACCCCCACAGCCCTGCCCCCATTACACAAAGATCCACCTCACCCCCACCAGAGGCCCCAGGCCAACTGGAAGGACCCTAGGCCACATTATGGACTGTCTTGGGGACAGCTAGAGGCAGGCCTGCACCCAAATGAAGATGTGGGGAGGCAGAACAGAGTCTGGAGTCTGGAGAATTGGGCTGTCTCTTGGTTCCAATAGTGCTGTGGCAGATAAACAATTACCGAGGGCTTTCTGCAGGCCAGCCAGACAGGGGCCTAGCCTGGGACTACTACTGTTCCCCCTCCAGGCTGCCCCCACCAGCTAGCTCTCTGCACCACACGGAACCGGAACCGGAACACTGAGCCGCATTCCCATGTCCAGCCACATCTGCTTGCTCTCCATCTCACCTTCTTCTTCATCTCCCTTTCCCTAAAACTTTTCTGAGCCTCTTCTTGTTTTCTCCCCATTTCTTCAGTTTCTTCCCTGCCCTCTCCTTCTTTATTTCTCTTTCTTTTCCCCTCCTCTCTTCCCCTCTCCCGTTCTCCTCCAGAGTTCCTCCCTCCCCTCCCCATCCATCCCCCAAGTCCACACCCCGTCCCTCCTGCCACTATATTTAGCTCCCAGCCGGGGCTTTAGAAAGGCGCCACTGCTGGAGCTGGCGTCTAGTCTTGACGGGTCTGTCAGCATTTCCATAAGAGGCTCAGCTGGGATGAGTTTATGACTGAGCTATTTTCTTTCCTTGCCTCACCGGCCCTGGGCTGAGCATAAGCAGAAAGGGGACCTCCAGGTACATTGGAGAGTTCTCCCCTGACATGGTCAAGCTCTTCCAAAGAAAAAGGAACTATGGGTTAAATCTTAGGTTAATCTGGGACCTAGGTAACCAGCAATTTGTGAGGCACAGCGAGTTAGGACTCTGCTACTGGTTAGGAACTCCCAGAGCCTGAGGGCAGAGCCTTCCTAGCCAGAGCGGGAGCAAAGGGTTGCTCTCAGGATTCATCATGTGACCTAAGCAACTTTGAAAGACTTCTTTCCCCAAAGTATTCACCAGCCTGCTATGGTCTCTGTAATCCCCACTGTTATAGCCATTTCTTTCTGTTAAACCAATGCCTCTAGAAGACCTCCTATAAAAATCATTTCCAATATTTGAGGGACACATTACTAAGTGGTTTGAACACACCATTGCTTTTGATCCTCACAATTTAGCACTTTGATGAAACTTGCTGAGGACACTCAGTTCATTTTTATTTTTATTTTTTGAGACAGGATCTAGCTCTGTTGCCCAAGCTGGAGTGTAGTGATGCAATCTCTGCTCACTTCAGCCTAGACCTCCTGGGCTCAAGCGATCCTCCCACCTCAACCTCCCAAGTAGCTGGGACTACAGGCATGTGCCACCATGCCTGGCTAATTTTTGTACTTTTTGTAGAGATGGGGTTTTGGCATGTTGCCCAGGCTGGTCTCATGAACTCCTGGGCTCAAGCACTCCACCAGCCTCGGCCTGTAGTGCTTGGACTGCAGGCATGAGCCACCCCACCTGGCCAACACCCAACTTAGTAGCAGTCAAGCCTAAGCTTGAATGCAGGTCTTGCACCTCTGACTGTTGTACTTTCTTCACCACACTGAACGAAACTGCCCGCCCCGGGTAGACCAAGAATTTACAGCTACAAGGCCAGAAGCTTCAGCAGCAGGTTCAGAGACCTGGCTGGAATCCTGGCTCTACTACTTAAGTGTTATGTGGCCTTGGGCAGGTCACTTCACTACAGTGAGTCCCTCAGAGGACCGTTATGAGGACATAATGACCTAAATGCTCAACACATAGGTGTTAATAAAGGGTAAATAGTATCACTTTCATGTTAACAGAGCCAGATCCCTGAAAGTGGGGGATGTGGGACAACCAAGTTCCATGGGACAGGATAGCAGGGATCTGGAGAGGTGTGGGCTGTGGCATGCGTGAGATGAGCAGCAGACCTGGCTAGCAGGTGCAAGGGCATGGGGCAGCAAATGCCAACCACCATGTAGTCCCTGGAGTGGGATGATACATAAACACCATTCACATCTATCTGTTCATTTACTCCCAAAGGCTGAGGATGGCTGTAAGTGGGAGACAGAGCCAGCATTATTATCCCCATTTTACAGGTATAGAGACCAAGGTCCAGAAGAGGAAAGTAATCTGCCCAAGGTCACAGCTAATTATTTCATTCATTTGTTCACTCTCTCATTGAAGATATATATATATATATAGTCTATAGAGAGAGAGAGAGACTCCAGGCTGGAGTGCAGTGGTGTGATCTTGGCTTACTGCAACCTCTGCCTCCCAGGTTCAAGTGATTCTCCTGCCTCAGCCTCCCAAGTAGCTGGGATTACAGGCGCCCACCACCATGCCTGGCTAATTTTTGTATTTTTAGTAGAGATGGGGTTTCACCATGTTGGCCAGGCTGGTCTCAAACTCCTGACCTCAGGTGATCCGTCATCCTCGGTCTCCCAAAGTGCTGGGATTACAGGCGTGAGCCAGTCACTGCACCTTGCCTTCTCATTGGATATATAGTGAGCATCTACTACATGCAGATGCTGTGTTATACACTGGACATACTCAGTGACAGAGCTAGAATCAGAACCCAGGACCAGGACACCTGTCCCATGAATTCTCCAGTATAAGACTGCCATGCAGCCTTAGGGCCAGAGTTACTGGTTCTACTGGTGACAAGTAGGGACTGACCATAGGTAGAGGACAAAGGTGCACCCTGTATGGATCATCTCTAACCCTTTGGCCTTACCCAACCCCCACCTCATACTAGCTTGGGAAAGCCACATTGCAATGTTTCCCTGAAAGGTGGGCAAAGAAGTTGCAGAGTAAAGAGACCTCGGGCCAGCATAGTTCTCGATCCCTTGGGTCCTTAGTCTTTCTAGAGCCCAACCACAAATGCCATATCTACCACCCCATGACAAGATGGCTGTTCCCCTCCAGCAGGAGCAGCTGGAGGGTCCCCCAGGATCCAGAAATCCTGACTATTGGGTTAGAGCAGGGCTTCAGAGACTTCAAGTGAACTGGAGGACAGAGATACTCCATCCCATTCACCTTCCTGGGACAAAGGAAGTTACTTCCTGGCTTCTCTCTGAATGCTACGCTAATTCTTCCTCCTGGGATAAGAACATCATTTATAGCATCAGATAATGTAGATGGGTTAAAGGGTGAGAGAAACAGAAGTAGAGTAACTTCAAGAGTTGTAAATAGGACCATGAGGTTGCCCAAGGAGATGTGCAATTTCCCTAAATCTCTCCCATCCATCCATGGCCCATCCACACACCCACTTGAATGTCTACCCACCCACCCACCCATCCATCCACTCACCCACCCATCCATCCATCCACCCATCCATCCATCCATCCACCCACTCACCCATCCATCCATCCATCCACCCATCCACCCATCCATCCATTCATCCACCCATCCACCCATCCATCCATTCATCCACCCAACCATCCATTCATCCATCCACCCAGCCATCCATTCATCCACCCAACCATCCATTCATCCATCCACCCAGCCATCCATTCATCTACCCACCCAGCCATCCATTCAACCATCCACTCAATATAGTTTATTGGGCATCTATAAGGCAAATGCTAACATTAGTGTTTTCCTCTCTCTCCTACTTCTTTTTCTTCACAAGATCCAAGGGTAAGAAGGCGGCAAATATCCAAGGGTAAGAAAGCAGGAAATATTTTTTCTAGAGATTATCTCTTCAACCAATCAGCCTCTACTAAAAACCAAGCTAATTCCCCAGATAAACCAGCTTCCCCCAGCTGCTGGTACCTGTGATGAACAATCTTTCCTGCTTTTATTGTGTTTAACTTGAAGCCCTCCAGCACCATCTATGCTGCATTTGCTGCTCTCACCTGAACACTTCTTCTCCCCTTTGCTGTTCTATTTTTCATTTGCTCCCTTATTCTCATGGCGTCCAGGAAAGAGCTTAGACCTGGAGTCAGAAAACTTCATTTTGAATTCTAGCTCTTTCAGTCACAGTTGAATGACCATAGCCAGTTTCTCCATCTGCAAAATGAGTATAATAATACCCAGTTGTTGTGAGGATCAAATGAGATAATAGATGGGAAGCAGTTTTGTAAACTGTAAATGGCCTTACTCATGTGAAGGTTTATCATTAATTCCCCCTGTTTCTCTGACACCAAAGAGAGACAAGCTGGGGAAGGCAACAGGACTCTAGGTCAGAGCTGAGAATGATGCATTTGAACCCTAACTCTGCCCTCTGGCTCTCCAGGAGACCGTGGGAAAGCCATGAAACCTCTGAGCCTCGGTTTCCTCACCAGGAAAGGAGTCATTAGATCCATGTGCTTCCACCAGCTGGGGAGAGGAGTTGCTTATAAACAGTGATGGCTCACTCTCTATTTTAGAGATGCTTCTGAGCTCACCACCACCAATTACCATTTATTGAACACACAAGATGCTATATCCTGGGCTGGGTAACTAGAACTTCCAAAGGCCTAGGCCTTGACCGGGGATGGCAGACTACCTACCCTAGCCCTGTCGAGGAGCTGAGCAAAGCACCCTCTCACCACACGTGTTTCCCTGCCTTCTCTGCTCCTGCATAACTCAAGTAGAAGTGACAGTTAGGCCTTATCCCTGGTATAGGCCACCAACATATGGCAGGACCCTAAATAATCAGAAAAAGGAGGATTTCCTTGTCAAGTCTGAGACTACTCAGCTGCCAAGGGCTGCTAATCTCTGCTTCTCATTGTCTCTCACAGCTGCACCTCCTTTCTACTTCTGCTGTCCTCCTGGAGGATTCTCAAGCTGACGTTGTTGTGTAACCTACTAGTGGATGCCCACAGCTTCGGCATTGCTTCTCTCCCATTCCTTCCACCCACTGCTGTCATATTGATCTTCCCAAAATGCTGCTTTGGCCTCTCAGTTTCCTCTTGGACACCTTCAATGATGCTTTGTTGTCTAGAAGACAAAACAACATTTTGAAATCAAGCTGACCTGGTGCCAATCCTGGGCCTGCCACTGATGGGCAGGTTACTCCAACCTCTCTGAGCAACCAGTTTCTCAACTGCAAAATGAGGCCAATAGTACTGCTATCATGTTACTGTGATTAAACCTTAAGATACAGTTATATGCCACATAATGACGTTTTGGTCACCAACACACTGCATATACGATTGTGGTCCCATAAAACTATAATACCAGTCAGGAGTTCGAGACCAGCCTGGCCAACATGGCGAAACCCCATCTCTACTAAAAATACAAAAATTAGTTGGGCGTGGTGGCAGACACCTGTAATCCCAGCTACTCGGGAGGCTGAGGCAGGGGAATTGCTTCAACCTGGAAGGTGAAGGTTGCAATGAGCCTAGATCATGCCACTGCACTCCAGCCTGGGTGACAACAGTGAGACTTCATCTCAAAAAATAAATAAATAAATAAATAAATAAATAAATAAATAATAATACCATATTTTCATGGTACCTTGTCTATGTTTAGATATGTTTAGACACCAGTGTGTTATAATCGCCTATGGTACAATAACATGCTGGACAGGTTTATAGCCTAGGAGCAATAGGCTATACCATCCAGCTTAGGTGTGTAGTAGGCTATACCATCTAGGTTTGTGTGGGTATACCTATGATGTTTGCAAAACAATGAAATCACCTAACAATGCATTTCTCAGACTATAGCTCTGTTTGTTAAGTGACTCAGGACTGTTTATGTAAGGCACGGTGCCTAGCTTGTAGAAATTACTCAGTATACATTAGCTCTTTCCCTTTTCCTCTCCTCTTTTCTTTGGTATTACTTCCCTCCACGGTCTCCACAAGCAAGGGGCACGGTGTGAGCCTAATTGTACATCTACCCTGGGAATTCTGGAACCCTGATGCTGACAACCAATACATCACATTTACAAGGGCCAGGAGGGCACTGAGAAAAAGGTAAAGGCCTTTGGGATTGAGCATCAGGCTGCTGAAACATCAGGCTTGAGGCTTCAAGCAAAAAGGGAAGATGAAGGCTGCCCCCTGTACTGTGAGTGTGGCGAGGCCTGGGAAGGCAGAAAACACACCCTGAGATAAGAACACTGGTTCCTGATCTATAAGAAAGACATTGTGGGCCGGGCGCGGTGGCTCATGCCTGTAATCCCAGCACTTTGGGAGGCTGAGGTGGGTGGATCACAAGGTCAGGAGATCAAGACCAGCCTGACCAATATGGAGAAACCCCGTCTCTACTAAAAATACAAAAATTAGCCTGGTGTGGTGGCATGTGCCTATAATCCCAGCTACTTGGGAGGCTGAGGCAGGAGAATCGCTTGAACAAGGGAGTCGGAGGTTGCAGTGAGCCGAGATTGCGCCACTGCACTCCAGCCTGGTGACAGAGTGAAACTCCATCTCAAAAAAAAGTAAGACATTGTTAGATAACTTAGCTGGGCATGGTGCCAGGCACCTGTAATCCCAACTACTCGGGAGGCTGAGGCAGGAGAATCACTTGAACCTGGGAGGTGAAGGTTGCAGTGAGCTGAGATCGCACCATTGCACTCCAGCCTGGGCAACAAGAGTGAAACTCCATCTCAAAAAAAACAAGAAAGACATTGTTAGACAGCATTGAGCATATCACTTAAATGGCCTTGGCTCACCCCCTGGGGAAATCATGTTCTTTCAAAGACACTATAAAACAAACAAACAAAAAAAGCAACAGTAGCTACAGAGTTCCTGCTCCAGCAACCAGGAGCCTTGAGGCAGCACAAGGACACCGGGGCGGGAGCGTGGCCCAAGAAGCAGAGACAGCAACAACAACAGGATGACTTCATTTACTGAGTTATCGAAAACCACAATGTCTGAAAACCACAATGTCTGCCAAGAAAGAGGATGAGTCACCAGGACCCACAGGAAAGAGGGGCTGGGGTGGGTTGGGGTGGGCAGCATGGCATGATGAGAAAAGCAAGTATTTTGACAGCACACAGATTCAAATCCTGACACATCTCTGAGGCCTTCAGCTCTCTGGGTCTCAGCTTCCTTATCTTTAGTTTTTATTTATTTTTATTTCAAAAGAAATGAGATGGAATCTTCTCTGTTGCCCAGGCGGGAGAGCAATGGTGCAATCTTGGCTCACTGCAACCTCTATCTCCTGGGTTCAATTGATTCTCCTGCCTCAGCCTCCCAATTAGCTGAGATTACAGGTACATGCCACCACACCGGCTAATTTTTGTATTTTCAGTAGAGACGGATTTTACCATTTCGGCCAGGCTGGTCTCGAACTCCTGACCTCAAGTGATCCACCCATCTGGGTCTCCCAAAGTGCTGAGATTACAGGTGTGAGCCACCATGCCCAGCCCTCAGCTACCTTATCTTTAAAAATGGGAAAGAGCCAGGCACAGTGGCTCACATCTGTAATCCCAGCACTTTGGGAGGCCAAGGCAGGTGGATCACGTGAGGTCAGGAGGTCGAGACCAGCCTACATGGTGAAACCTCATCTCTACTAAAACTACAAAAATTAGATGGGCGTGGTGTCATGTGTCTGTAGTCCCAGCTACTCGGGCAGCTGAGGCAGGAGAATCACTTGAACTTGGGAGGCAGAGGTTGCAGTGAGCCAAGATTGCCCCACTGCATTCCAGCCTGGGTGACAGAGGGAGACTCCATCTAAAAAAAACAACAACAAAAAAAACAGCAGGGGATGGGGGAGGTAGTAACAATAGTGCTTATTTCATGGGGTTGTTTGTTTTGTTTTGTTTTTTTGAGACAGAGTCTCGCTCTGTCACCCAGGCTGGAGTGCAGAGGCACAATCTCGGCTCACTGCAAGCTCCGCTTCCTGGGTTCACGCCATTCTCCTGCCTCAGCCTCCTGAGTAGCTGGGACTACAGGCGCCCGTCACCACGCCCAGCTAATTTTTTTGTATTTTTAGTAGAGACGGGGTTTCACTGTGTTAGCCAGGATGCTCTCAATCTCCTGACCTCGTGATCCACCCACCTCGGCCTCCCAAAGTCCTGGGATTACAGGCGTGAGCCACCGCGCCAGCCCAGGATTGTTTTAAGGATTTAGTGAGTCCTTTATCTGTATAAAGCACTTCAGCAACAAATGGTATTCACTATTTTGATATCCAAGTTCTTGATTTTCCCCAAAGTTGTTAAGAGTCACACTGTCATCTTCCACTGACCCCCAACAGAAACCCTTGGCTTCAATTTTGATATTCCTTGAGGGATGATTCCTCTAAAGCTCAGGCCTCCCTGCCTTGGTTCCAGCCGTTCCCTGGGAGGCCAGGCCTGCCTGGTCTAGATCCTGAAACCTTCAAGATCCACATCGACTCCTGATGGACTTCCTCTGACAATCCCAGTGTCCGCTCATCTCACCACTCTGAACATACAGCATTTCTCTTCTGATCCACTCAACAGCACATCACAGACCATTCTAGGACACTCCAGGCTAGAGTGCAATGGCGCGATCTCAGCTCACTGCAACCTCCACCTCCAGGGTTCAAGCGATTCTCCTGCCTCAGCCTCTCAAGTAGCATGCACCACCACACCCGGCTAATTTTGCTTTTTTAGTAGGGACGGGGTTTCTCCATGTTGGTCAGGCTAGTCTCGAATTCCTGACCTCAGGTGATCCGCCTGCCTCGGCCTCCCAAAGTACTGGGATTACAGGCCTGAGACACCACACCCGGCCCATGCCTTGCTTTAGTATGTCACTGGTTCATTCTTCATGGGTGTAAGTGTTTACATCCAACTATACCACAGCCTTTTTGTAACTCTTCCTGCAGCTGGTACAAAGCCAGTCACATACTTGAAGTTAAAGCTATTTGTGTTCTGAATAAACAAATGGACTTAGCTTAGTTAGTGCATTAGCCTAATGGGATTGGGGCTTAGGGTCCAGGATATAGATGGCTCTCAGAGTCCAAGCCACCCATACTGCTCTGTGCCACTGGCCAACCAGGCATGAGATGAGCGAGCGTGAGTGAGCCTCCCATCACCACAGCCAGAATTAAGGCACAAGCCCTGCAGAGGGACTCCGAGGGCTTTTCTTCCTCTACCTTCCTGCTTTCCATGATACTGATTCAGTTCAAGGTGGCTGGGGCCTTTAGGAAGGAAAATAACCAGGCAGACCCAAACTGAGACATCAATGCAGACATAGCTACAGAGGCTGGGGCTGGGGCAAACCTCAGGCAAGCTAGGAACAGCGTCCAAGGGAACACAAGTGTCTCCGTGCTAATGTGAAATCAGGCGGTGCTGGGTATCTCATCAGCCTAATAGGGCATAGTGCAGGCAGTCCATGGGGCAGCCAATTGTCTGGGTTCCACAAGGGGGTGGTGGTCACTGAAGGAGCAGTTTGAATCCAGAAGGGCCCCAGCATCCAGCCTCAGGGAGGCATCTGTGAACGCCTCCCCAGATGCACACAGCCACGTTAAGAACTGAAAGGCACTGGTCCCCTGTCTGATTGGCAAGGGCTCTCAGAGGAGATAAAGGAGCCTGTCAGGCAGGGCTGCTGCACTCTTCCTGGATTGGGATATGCTTTCCATCTTTCAGGTGTTTGCTGGATAGGATGCCCTTCTTATGAAGGTTCAGAATCTCCAGATGAAGAAGCAGAGGCCAGAGGGAAAGAATGCCATGGAGATAATTCATACGAGTACTGCTTCTCTCAATGGTAATTCAAAAATGACCTGGCCAGGAGCCAAGATAGATGCAGGAACTAGGAAGACAGAGGAAGGGAACAAGCAGAAGGAGCGGCTGACAGATCGGTCTGCAGTGCACCATAAGAAGACGGCTCTGCCAGTCTAATGCATTCGAGCAATATCTTGTTGGTAGAGAAATACCCTAATGATGTGACCTCTCTGAAGTGTGACATTTAGCTGGGCATGATAGCCTGTAATCCCAGTGGTTTGGGCTTTGGGAGGCCAAGGCCAGAAGGCCACTTGAGATGAGGAGTTCAAGACCAGCCTGGGCAACATAGCAAGACCCCATGTCTATAATAAAAAATAAATAAACAGAAACTATCTAGGCATGGTAGTGTGCACCTGTAGTTCTAGCTACTAGAGAGACTGAGGTGAGAGGATTGCTTGAGCCCAGGAGCTCAAGGCTGCAGTGAGCTATGATCATGCCACTGCACTCCAGCCCTGGTGACTGAGTGAAACCTTATAAAAATAAATTAATTACATTTAATTGAATTTAAAAGTGTGATCTTTATCTTATTTATTTATTTATTTATTTTGAGACAGAGTCTGGCTTTGTCACCCTGGCTGGAGTGTAGTGGTGCAGTCACGGCTCACTGCAGCCTCAATCTCTGATCCTCCTGCTTCAGCCTCCTAAGTAGCTGGGAATACAGGCATGCGCCACCATGCCCGGCTAATTTTTATTTTTTGTAGAGATGAGGTCTCGCTATGTTGCCCAGGCTGGTCTTAAACTCCTGGCCTCAAGCAGTCCTCCCTCCTCGGCCTCCCAAAGTGCTGGATCTACAGGCATGAGCCACCACGTCTGGCAAAAGTGTGATCTTTGGATTTAATATCAATACTGACTGAATTCCAGACCCCTTTGCTTTTGTGTAAAATCACCCCCTGCTGCTTCTCTTAATGGTGGGGTCCTTGGATAGAAAAAGATAGGAGCAAGGCCCCCAGGTATCTCAGAGTTTGGAGACAAAAAGGATACTTCAGGCTCAAGAAGCAGAAAGTACAGAGTTGGACAAAGTATTAGGGTTCTCTAGAGGGACAGAACTAATAGGATACAAGGCCGGGCACAATGGCTCACGCCTGTAATCTCAGCACTTTGGGAGGCCGAGGCAGGCAGATCACGAGGTCAGGAGATCGAGACCATCCTGGCTAACACAGTGAAACCCCGTCTCTACTAAAAATACAAAAAAATTAGCCAGGCATGGTGGCGGGCGCCCGTAGTCCCAGCTACTCAGGAGGCTGAGGCAGGAGAATGGTGTGAACCTGGGAGTCGGAGCTTGCAGTGAGCCGAGATCAAGCCACTGGGTGACAGAGCTAGACTCTGTCTCAAAAAAAAAGGATAGATACATATAAAAGGGAGTTTATTAGGTATTAACTCACATGATCACAAGGTCCCACAATAGGCCGTCTGCAAGCTGAGGAGCAAGGAAAGCCAGTCTGAGTCCCAAAACTGAAGAACTTGGAGTCCGATGTTTGAGGGCAGGAAGCATCCAGCATGGGAGAAACATGTAGACTGGGAGGCTAGGCCAGTCTCTTTTTCACATGTTTCTGCCCGCTTTTTTTTCATTGCCTTTTTTTTTTTATTATTATACTTTAAGTTTTAGGATACATGTGCACAACATGCAGGTTTGTTACATATGTATACATGTGCCATGTTGGTGTGCTGCACCCATTAACTCATCATTTAGCATTAGGTATATCTCCTAGTGCTATCCCTCCCCTCTCCCCCCACCTCACAATAGTCCCTGGTGTGATGTTCCTCTTCCTGTGTCCATGTGTTCTCATTGTTCAGTTCCCACCTATGAGTGAGAACATGCGGTGTTTGGTTTTTTGTCCTTGCGATAGTTTGCTGAGAATGATGGTTTCCAGCTTCATCCATGTCCCTACAAAGGACATGAACTCATCATTTTTTATGGCTGCATAGTATTCCATGGTGTATATGTGCCACATTTTCTTAATCCAGTCTATCATTGTTGGACATTTGGGTTGGTTCCAAGTCTTTGCTATTGTGAATAGTGCCGCAATAAACATACGTGTGCATGTGTCTTTATAGCAGCATGATTTATAATCCTTTGGGTATATACCCTGCCCGCTTTTTATATTCTAGCCACGCTGATAGCTGATCAGATGGTGCGCACCCAGATTAAGGGTGGGTCCGCCTCTCCCAGTCCCCTGACCAAATGTTAATCTCCTTTGGCAACATCTTCACAGACGCACCCAGGATCAATACTTTGTATCCTTCAATTCAATCAAGTTGACACTCAGTATTAACCATCACAGACAACTTTGCAGAAGGATGTATAACAGGCTAGATGCGGTGGCTCATGCCTGTAATCCCAGCACTTTGGGAGGCTGAGGTAGGCGGATCACTTGAGGCCAGGAGTTCGAGACCAGCCTGACCAACATGGTGAAACCCCATCTCTACTAAAAATACAAAAATTAGCCAGGCTTGGTGTCAGGCACCTGTAATCCCAGCTACTCGGGAGGCTGAGGCAGGATAATCTCTTGAACTGGGGAGGCAGATGTTGCAGTGAGCCGAGATCACACCATTGCACTCCAACTTCGGCGACAAGAGTGAAATGCTGTCTCAAAAAAAAAAAAAATAGATGTATAATTGTCCTTGAGACCAAGCCATTGACCAACGGCTACTCCCTCACCAAATCTTAATAACCTGACACCCTTAGGGCTGTTCCTGGGATGAACTACAGGCTAGGCCACCTCACACTGAGGGCTCCTAAGGCTCCTTGCTTCTGTAGCCCTCCATGGCCTCAGCTGCCCTGCACTACCAGGACAGCAATGTCTGGAGGCCTGCCCTTCCTCCACCATCTACACACTCTAGCATGTTTATCCTGATAAAATCACGATATACCAAACCCCTGCAACAGTCTTGAAGAGGAAGGGAAGTAAAAAGCCAATATATAACAGGAGATATGGGAAGAAAGAGAAATTCACTCCTGTTCCCTAGGGCTAGTGGGAAGAGGCAACTTTTTTTTTTTAAATTAATATGGACCCTGAGTTTAATACTAGTGAGGATTTTTTCCATTGCAATTAAAAGAAATCCAGTTGCAATTGGCTTGAGCAAAATTTGTGTGTATATCAGGCCCAGCTGCACACAGAGCTTACAGGATGTGGTCAGGACTAATTTCCCTCCAACTCATAGCTGGGCTTTCCTTTACATTGGCCCCACTCTCAGACAGGCATTGGCAAGATGGCTCCCAGAAACTCCAGGTGTGTACCCAACTATATTCTTTCTTTCTTTCTTTCTTTCTTTTTGAGACAGAGTCTTGCTCTGTCACCCAGGCTGGAGTGCAGTGGCGCAATCTCAGCTCAGTGCAACCTCTGCCTCCCGGGTTCAAGTGATTCTCCTGCCTCAGCCTCCCAAGTAGCTGGAAGTACAGGCACGCACCACCAAACCCAGCTAATTTTTGTATTTTTTTAGTAGAGATGGGGTTTTACCATGTTGGCCAGGCTGTCTCAAACTCCTGACCTCAAGTAATCTGCCCACCTCAGCTTCCCAAAGTGCTGGGATTACAGGTGTGAGCCACCGTTCCTGGCCTACCCAACTATTTTCAATTCTACTGATTGCAGTTTCAAGCAAAGTCCCAGAACTGAGTCTCATTGACTGATTCTAGTTACATGCCCATTCCTGGAGCTAGGAGTGAAGTGCTTCCAAACTGTAAGTTCTTGAAAGTGCATTGATTTTTCCGAAAAATCAGAGTGCTCTTACCAGAAGCCACCAAGACTACACACGACCACTAAGGATCCCATCCTGAATCATGGCATCCAGGCAACCACTAAAGTATGTGTCAGGAGTCGGCAAAGTATTTAAATCGATGGGTAATATGAGGAACTTCTGACAAACCCTTGGGACTCAGTCGTATCCACCTTTGTCTCAGTCTTAAAACAGAGCCTGGCATAAATTCTGTGCATTTGATTTAACTACCCACCAGGTAGTTAGGAAAACTGTGTAAAAAATAAAATAAAGAATGTTTAGCAAAAAAAAAAAAAAAAATCTTTCCCAGGTGTCTCAAAGAGGTAGAAACTACTTGGAAGATTCTAGTTTTATAATTCAAAAGATCTGATGATCTGGGATTGAGATTGTTGTGATGAAAGCCGAGATAACTTTGGTGCTGGACAGAGAGGGTTTTGCTTCTGGTGTGACAGTAGAAAGTGAGAGAAATGTCCCTGGCCATGAAGTGAGATGGAAGGAATGGAAACTTGGGAGAGGGAACAAGAAATGTGGCTCTGGAAGCTGGTGCACCAGGGAGCCTGTGCTGACAGGACCGGATGCCAGAGTCTGTACACCTCTCAGCTCACCGGGGTTAAGCTCATCCACCAAGAGGCCAGACTCTGTAATAAACTACCTTGTGAACTTGAAATAGCTGACTAAATGTTAAATACAAGAAAGGACAAGTGGGCTGGGTGCAGTGGCTCACGCCTGTAATCCCAGCAATGTGGGAGGCCGAGGCAGGTGGATCATCTGAGGACAGGAGTTTGAGACAAGCCTGGCCAACATGGTGAAGCCCCACCTCTACTAAAAATGCAAAAATTAGATGGGTGTGGTGGCACGTGCCTGTAATCCCAGGTATTCGGGAGGCTGAGGTAGGAGAATCACTTGTAAATGGGAGGCAGAGGTTGCAGTGAGCCGAGATTGTGCCGCTGCACTCCAGCCTGGGCAACACAGCAAGACTCCATCTCAAAAAAAAACAAAACAAAACAGAATAGGGATGGAGGAAAGTCAGAGGTCCCAGAGCCATGGATCCCAGGAGCAGAGTCTTTGGAAGCGAACATACAGGCTTCAGAGTGAAGAACAAGGTCTGAAACCAAGCAGTGCTGCAGAAGCCCTGAAGGACACCTAACCTGGGTGTGGGAGAGGAGACCCAGGAGGCTTCTCAAAGGAGGTGGCATAGACCTGAGTCTTAAGAAACTGCTGAGCAGATGGATCTGAGCCACAGTTATTTTGTGACTGCCGTTCCTCAGCCTTTATCATGCAAGAAGCATAATAGGTTGGTTATTGTCAGGCTGATTATCACAGGGAGATGATATCACATTGACTGCACTGGGGTAACTACCAAGCAGAAATCATAGCTCCATGCCTGTAATTACAGCTTGGGCACTATGACCTCTTGTGGTGAGTGGTATCCTATGGTCCCAAAACAGGTGGTCCGGTCAGGATGGACCCTCAGGGTGCTGCAGCTTCCATGGTCAAAGGGAAGTGCAGGAATGGAGGCCTGGACCTCACAGGAAGATCAGGAGTTATAGCTGACTTGGAAAAAGTGTGTTCACATAAGGCTAGGCTATGAGACTATCTTCTTCAGAAATCTCCCTCGATTCAGAATCAGCTACTGTTTGGGTAGTGGCAAGGGCATGCCTGCCTAGAATGTGGAGGGGAAGAACCAGTTGACCTCTGAAGATCCCATTTGTCATTGGAGCCCATAGTTCCATAATCTGCCTCTGTGTTTCTAACTTATCCCAAGGATCTTGGTTCAAGGTGCTGCCCTGGGCCTTTCCCTCAAATTAATTAGCGACGTTTCAGGTTTCACCCTACATAGGAAAGACAGCCCATTGTGTCCCCCACCTGTACACCAGTGCCACAGATGTGGGAAACCCACAAGGGCCTAGAGAGGTTGAACACTTTGCAAAGGCCACTTAGCAAACCATAAATAAGTCCGGGCACGGTGGCTCATGGAAGGTGGGCAGATCACTTGAGCCCAGGAGTTCATGACCAGCCTGGGCAACATGGCGTGAAACCTTGTCTCTACAAAAAATAAAAATAAATAGCTGGGCATGGTGGCATGCACCTGTAGTCCCAGCTACCTGGGAGGCTGAGATGGGAGAATTGCTTGAGCTCAGGAGGTTGAGGCTGCAGAGAGCCAATATTGAGCCACTGCACTCCAGCCTGGGTGACAGGGTGAGATCTTGTCTCTAAATTAATTAATTAATTTAAAAAATAAAAACAAAAATAAAACGTTGTCTGTGGTTCCTAACAGAGAACCCATACTCCTCCATGTAACACAACAGGATTAGCTTTTCGTGCCCATAAACTTTCTCTTTACCCCTGACACCAAGTCCCAGAAGAAGCTAAGAAGGCAGATGAAGCCAGAATGGAGCAACCCCTCCCCCACTCCTCCTTGCCTCTGGCAAGCACCTCTCTATGTCATCCTCACTTTCAGTTCCAGTAGACGAAAGGGCCTCTAAGGTAGAACTCCAAATCAGTTGGGAGAGGGATGCTGGGGAAGACTCAGCAAAAGTCTTAAAATGCCTCATATCTCAGTTGCTGCTCTCTTTTTGTTTCTGGTGGGTGCCCCATGAGAGTGTGCACTTAGGACTAAGAACAGATCTCCGGAAGAACTTGCTTGCATCTCGTAGCTAAAAGCAGGGGTATGTAACCCAGGGAGGCTGCAAAGTCTTCTTCTCTGAGCATTCACTGTCTTTTGAGCCACCTGCAGTTCAGTTTGGAGGCAGGGGCATGGGTGGAGAGACTTCCCAAGAGTCCAGGATGCCTCCTTCTCTAGAGGTCTGGGAAGACCCAAAGGAGCTGGGAACAGAGTCAGGCAGACAGTTGTTGGGTAGTGAGCAGTTTATTTAAAAACATTCACCCAGTTGGCTGGGCCTGAGGCCTTATGCCTGTAATCCCAGCACTTTGGAAGGCCGAGGTGGGTGGATCGCCTGAGGTCAGGAGTTTGAGACCATCCTGACCAATGTGGTGAAACCCCATCTCTACTAAAAATACAAAAATTAGCTGGGCATGATAGCGCACACCTGTAATCTCAGCTACTCAGGAGGCTGAGGCAGGAGAATTGCTTAAACCTGGGAGGCAGAGGTTGCAGTGAGACAAGATCGCACCATTGCACTCCAACCTGGGCGAAAAGAGCGAAACTCCATCTCAAAACAAAACAAAAATTCACCCAGTCCAGCTCTCTGCCCCAAGTAGCCTGGTCTCCATCTCTACTCTGCACACTTCCCAGGTTAAATACAGAGAGTAGTTATCCTTTTCCCGCCTTCCTCCCCCATGGACCAAGAGCCTCTGTAGTGAGCACAAAACGTTTTCGCCATTCTCAGCTCTTGTTACAGTGAGATGGACACACAGCCTAGACAGACATTTAAAATTTCTGTCTTCCCTGCTGCCCCAGACACTCAGGGTTGGGCCTGAATGCTCCTCTCTCTCTCTCTTTTTTTTTTTTTTTTTTTTGAGGTGGAGTCTCACTCTGTTGTCCAGGCTAGAGTGTAGTCATGCCATCTCAGCTCACTGCAACCTCCACCTCCCAGGTTCAAGTGATTCTCCTGCTTCAGCTTCCCGAGCAGCTGGGATTACAGGTATCTGCCACCATACCTGCTAATTTTTGTGGTTTTAGTAGAGACAAGAGTTTCACCATGTTGGCCAGGCTGGTCTTGAACTCCTGACCTCAGGTGATCCACCTGCCTCGGCCTCCCAAAGCGCTGGGATTATAGGCATGAGCCACCACGCCTGGACGACACCTACTTCTTAGGACTCCAAAAGTAAAAGGCAATAATGCAGGTAAAGTGGCTTGCTTCTTTGTTTGGCACATAGTAGGCTCAAGAAGTGTTAGTTGGATGAATGACTGAAAGGTAAGCGCACAACATGAGCATTTGCTGGGGCCAGGCTGGGAAGCCATGGCTTCACCAGCTATATGTCTGGAAGGGGTCATGAAGGGGGTCAGTAGCTGCTAAGTCAGAGAGACTGAAGAGAGCTGAGCACCTCTGATAAAGTAAATTGTACACTAGGTTTCTGGGAGGGCCTGCCTCCTGTGGTCTCCCCAAAATGAGAAGGTGAGTTTCAGAAATCCAGGCTCCAGTGTCATCTGGAGAAGCAGAAGAGCTGGGATTCAGTTCCTGGCATGGAGATAGGTTCCACTGCCACCTCTCCTTTCCCAGCATCCCCTCCCAGCCAGGGCTTCTCTCCCCAGTTCTCCCCAAATCTGTGGATCCTGAAGCCTGCAGAATTGGCCTGGAATGTAGACGGCGAGAAAGCCTGTCACACCAAGGCAAGGGAAAGAGGCTTGGGCCAGCAGTTAAACAATTTCTGTTATATTTCTACCATGAACTGTGTGATACCAAACAATGTAGTCAGCCTTTCTGAGCCTCAGTTTCCCCAACTGTAAGATGGGAATAATAACTCATGCCCTATTCTTCCTACCATATAGGACTATTGCAAGGATCAAATTAAATATTTTACGTAGTCCCTTAGCTGGAGCTCAGTGGGTTTGTAAACTGCAATGTACTGTGCAAACACAGAACTATTAAAGGCTCTGGAACAGGGGGCTTCTGGGGTGGGACAGGTTGTAAACTCTGTCTAGCATGGGGTCAGCAAGGATCCTTCCAGTTGGACTTCCTTTTTGATCTTCATTTGAAACTTAATGAGCACTTAGGGCATTGCTGATTCTCTAATTAGGATTCAAAATTCAATTTAAAAATCATTGCTTGTTCCCTTCACTCCACACTCACTTCCTCAGCTCTATTGAGCCCAACCATTAACCAAAAACTATTTTTAAATGGCATTAATTTGTTATACCCTGAAATAAATGAGAGACAAATATTTTGTTAGAAAAACAAATCATGAACCAAACTTGCGTTAAAAAAAAAATAATAACAGCCTAGTTAATGAGTTCAAAGTGAAATTAAAATCAAACAACTGCAGCTTCCAAAGCAATTGAACCAGAATGAAATTAGAATAGCAAAATATGCACCCAAGTAAATCAAACAAATTCTGTACCTCATCGAAAGTCCTGAATCAGAAAGATGCTTCTGGCCCTCACCTCCCGTTTCGGGTTTTCTCATGTCAAATTCTGCACTCCTTCATTTAACAGTATGCACAGATGCCTTTGATGTTCTAGTCACTGGGGATGCAAAGATGGAGAAGAGACCATCCTCTGCCTCCAGGAGCACACAGCCCAACACACAGGTTTTTCCCATGAACACAGGCTGTCTCTGCCCAGCTTAACCCACCTCTAACACAGTGGCCGCCTAGATCGCAGAGTAACATGGAACGCTTGGCATCCCTAGTAATCCTCATTACTGCCAGAATCAGAGCATGAAACCAGCAATACACAAAGAACAAAAACCCAACAAACAACAGTTAAGCCACAAAGATCTCTGTGGTGACACTAACTAGGTGGTCCTCTGAGACCAGCTCCTCAAGCCCTCAGAGAAAGTGTCCTTTGATTTAATTCTGCATCCCACCCTTGCAGATTCAGACACCCTTTCTAATGATCTCTGTAAAGGCTGTTCCATCCAGTCCTCTCACAGGAATTCCAGGAAGTGGGAAAAATGAAATTGTTGCTTGTCAAGTGTAGAAGACCACCCACACTCAGCAAGGGGGTGAGCTGGAAGCCAGCCCTCCCATGGAGGACCCAGCAAGGTTCTTGCAGTGGAGAAATAGCCCAGCCTGCTGCTGCCGCCGCTGCTGCTGCTATTGCTGCTGAAACAGCTGCTGATATTTGCTTATCTCTCATATAAATATAGCAAGAAGTATTCATCTTTATCTTTCTTGGACCCTCTTAGCTGAAGTCACTATTGTCTTCCCTGAGCAGACCCTCCCTGATTCCTGAAGCAATGCTCAATCTGAACTTGAGAATTAGTTGTTGTTTTTCATTTTTGGTCTTGTTTTCGAGACTGAGTCTCGGTCTGTCACCCATGCCGGAGTGCAGTGGCGCGATCTCCACTCACTGCAACCTTCGCCTCCTGGGTTCAAGCGATTCCCACTTGAATGGGAGGCTTGAACTCAGCCTCCTGAGTAGCTGTGATTACAGGCGTATGCAACCATGCCCAGCTAATTTTTTTGTATTTTTAGTAGAGACGGGGTTTTGCTATGTTGGCCAGTCTGATCTCGAACTCCTGACCTCAAGTGATCTGCCCGCTTTCATCTTCCAAAGTGCTGGGAGTACAGGCGTGAGCCACCACGCCCGGCCAGAGAATTAGTTGTTTTGATTGTACATGAGAATGTCTTGGAGGGTAAACCCTGGCTATCTGTGTCTCCGTCTAGCAGCCTTCTCTCATCTCCTGCCATCTTGACCTAAGCCAAGTCCAAGGACTTCTGCCTTGGTATCTCTGCCTAGCATTCATGCCCCCAGCCCCTTAGCTGGAGCTCAGTGGGTCTTCCTGGATCCAGTTTCTTCCCCATTAGAACCCTTGCCCTGGGTTTTGTATAATAAGGATAGACAAAGGACATGGGGGCAGAAGTTACTCAGATAAATACATCTGTCTACCTTGCAGCCATCACCAGGCCTGCTCTGCAAGGAGGTAGAAAGAAAAGCATTAGAAACAATCAAAAAGTCCAACTGGAGTCTCACCAACTCTAAGAAGCCTTCTGCAAAGCTTCCAGCCCATCTTCAGCTTTCCTTCGCTAAACTTTCACTGGGTTTTTCACCTGGAACAAAGTTTTAGACTTCAGCATATACTTTATTCTGTTGTTACCTGCTTTATATCTCTCCACAACCAGATTAGAGGCTTCTGGAAGGCAGGGACTATGTTACATATCACTATGTTCCATAACATTGCCTAGTAATGCATTGCGCCTGGATTATCCCTCCCACCATCTTTAGGCTTGCAGTCTACCCTACACACTACTGCCACAGCCAGCTTGCTAAACACAGACCCAGTGAGGCCACTCAGGGCCCTCCATTGACTGAACTCAAACTACCTCCCCAGTCTTTCTCCTCTATTCTTTTTTTCTTTCTTTTTTTTTTGAGACAGTCTCACTCTGTCACCCAGACTGGAGTGCAGTGGCGCGATCTCGGCTCACTGCAAACTCCGCCTCCTGGGTTCAAACTATTCTTGTGCCTCAGCCTCCCAAGTAGCTGGTATTACAGGTGTGTGCCACTACACCCAGCTAATTTTTTTACTAGAGATGGGGTTTTGCCGTGTTGCCCAGGCCAGGCTTGAACTCCTGGCCTCAGGCAACCCACCCACCTCGTTCTCTATTCTTTCTACCTCCAGATATTTGCTCATGTCCCACCCTAACCCCGCCTCCATCCAAAACAGTTTAAAGCTTGCTTTTCAAGATTTTTCAGGTACTTGCAAATATTATCTCCTTCCTAGAGCCTTCTAATATTCCCATCTGAGGCAATCACTCCCTAGCATTTCCTAGCATTTTATATTTCATCTTTTAATATGTACTACCTAGCACATAGTAAGCATTCAGTAAATACATTTAAAAGATTATAGCATCTTTGATTGTAGCTACTTATGCTATGAAACATCTTTTCCTTCTACTAAACTATAAGCTTATTACCTCTGTATACCTCATCTGGGCCTAGTAGATGTTGAAACAGTAGACATTCAATAAATGTATGCTAAATTGAATAGTAGGTGTTCAGAGATACTTAACTGAATGAACAAAATGCACAGAAATGACTGAATCTAAATGGTAGCTACTAGCTCAAAGACTTTCTATATTACTTTCTACACTACATTTCTACATCACTTAGTACAAGTGACCAAAAAACCTAGTTTCATCTAGCGTAGGCATGCACAATGAGTCATGTAACTCATTTGTAGGAAAGGCAGGGGTACAGTGGGATATGAGGTACAACGAACTCCAATGCTGCTGGCACTCACTCCTTAGCTTTCTCCTCTGCCTCTCTTGCATGCGAGCTGTATTCTTTTTTATTGCAGGCTTCTTCCACGGGGCAGGGAACTTGACCCCTGATACTTCCAGAGTATAAGATACTTGACCTCTGATACTTCCAGAGTATCTCTTCACAGTATTCACAGCAGGGACCAAGCCTTGTTTTCTGTTTAATCGTAAGTGCAAAACTCTCAGGAAAGGATGTAATTGGCTCAGCTTGGGTCAGGTGGGGTTAGGACCTCTAATAAAATGTCAGTTTCAATTGTTGTTTTTTGTTTTGTTTTGTTTTGTTTTGTTTTGAGATGGAGTCTCGCTCTGTCACCCAAGCTGGAGTATAGTGGCAAGATCTCAGCTCACTGCAACCTCAGCCTCTGGGGTTCAAGTGATTCTCAGGCCTCAGCCTCCTGAGTACCTGGGATTACAGGCATGCCCAGTGATTTTTTTTTGTATTTTTATTTATGTATTTATTTATTGATACAGAGTCTCACTCTGTCACCCAGGCTGGAGTACAGTGGTGCAATCTCAGCTCACTGCAACCTCCATCACCTGGTTTCAAGCGATTCTCCTGCCTCAGCCTCCCGAGTAGCTGGGACTACAGGCGCGCACCACCGTGCCAGCTAAGTTTTGTATTTTTAGTAGAGACGTGGTTTCACCATGTTGCCCAGGCTGGTCTTGAACTCCTGACCTCAAGTGATCCAACCGCCTCGGCCTCTCAAAGTGCTGGGATTACAGGCATGAGCCACCATGTCTGGCCCAGTTTCCATCTTAACAGTGAGAAGAAAGGACGTCCCAAAGAACTGGGTTCGGGCATGGGGAAAATGGCTGCTGTTCTAGCCAAGGCAAAATGGTAGATATTCACAACAGGGAGTCATGCAGTCTGCATTCGGGGGAGGTACAGGAAATGGTGAGGAAGATTTGGAAAACTCAAGGTGGAGTCATCAAGAGGCAGAGGAACACATTCTGTTAAACACCTAAGTGAGAGACAGTGCTGACTGCATTTTCCTCAAGTGAGAGATGGGGTAGGGACAGGGTCCACAGTGATGTAAGCCCTGTAGAGACTGACCTGCTATGGGGAGTTCAGGAGGCTGAGGAGAGCCAGGCTAGATCTAAAGAACAGGAACCTGTAAGGTCAAGAGTACAGCAGGGAGAAGAGGGAAACAGGACTGCTCAGAGCTGAGCAGAACAGGCCGACTATGAACTTCTGATGCCAGAGGCAGTGTCCTCCTTCTTGCCCCAGGGGGGCCAACTCCATTTTCCCACATCTAGTGGTTATTTTTATGGATAGATTTATTTTTACCCGTTCTAGACCTCAAACCTGCCACTGCAAGAAGCGAAGCACTGAGGCTTCTAGCTTTCCAGAAAACACAGGCCTCAGTGGTCAGCTCAGTGACAGAGATCAGGCTATGGTCCCCTCGGCTCCTCTGGGGTCACATTGACCCACCCCCCGACATCCCTCCCTCCTGTCTGCAGCAGAGCTGGCGTGGGAATGGAGTGGGAGGGGGATTCCTTTTTTCTCATCCCACAACCCCACAGCCGGTCAAGGGGAGGATCTACAGCCACCCTGGAAGTCATAATCCTGGCCTGCCCCTGAATCCTAGCCAGCCAGATGTGGGACAGCCATCAGAGCCTCTTTTGACAGCACCTCCCTGGCAGAGCCTGTCTCCCTGGAATCCAGGGAGCTTGAGGGGAAGATCTTACCTTTCCAATAATAACCAGCTATGAAAAGGTATCATTTCCCAGTCCCCACAAAACAGGCAGCCAAAGCAGACTTCTTCTTTAATGGGACCATACATCTGGCCTAAATTGTCATTCCCCCAAGACAAGTTTACTGAACAGTTAGGCAATGCCTCCACACACAGCCACTGCAGACGAGCTTAAAATATACTTTAATACATTTAAAGAGTCATTTCAGAGACTGGCTTTCTTATGATAAAGATGCAACTGACACTCATTGGTGCTAAAATGTCATGTTGTTGCCATCCAGCAGGGAGCCTGACAAGCCGTTAAATCTGCAGCTCTGTTAAGCTGATTCATTTCTTTTCCTTTCTTTCTCATGTCTTCCCCAGCAATTGATTTGGGCTCCTGAAGCTGATATTTTGCTAGGGCCTACCAAAATCTAACAAGGGTGCTGTCCATTGTAGGGTGTGCCCGTAGTCCCAGTTTCTAGGAAGGCTGAGGCAAGAGGATCACTTGAGGTCAGGAGTTTAAAACCAACTTGGGCAACACAGGGAGACCCATAATGAAAAAAAAGAGGGAAGGAAGAAGGAAGGAAGGAAGGAAAGGGAGGAGGGAAGGGAGGGAGAAAGGAAGAGAGGAAGGAAGGAAGGAAAAAAGGAAGAGAAAAAGAAAGAGAAAGAAAGAAAGAGAAAGAAAGAAAGGAAGGAAGGAAGGAAAAAGAAAGAAAGAAGGAAAGAAAGAAAGAGGGAGGGAGGAAGGAAGGAAGGTAGAGGGAGGAAAGGAAGGGAGATGGAAGGAAAGAAGGGGAAAGAAAGGGAGAAAGGAAGGGAAGGGAAGGGAAGGGAAGGGGAGGGAAGGGGAGGGAAGGGGAGGGAAAAAGGAGGGAAGGGAAGAGGGAGGGAAGGGAAGAGGGAGGGAATGGAAGAGGGAGGGAAGAGGGAGGGAGGAAGGAAGGACTCTAACAAGGTACTAACTGTTCTTGAAATGCCCTGGGAAGGTGGGAGTGACTAGAGGAGTTGCAAGAGGCTGAAATGAGAACAAAGGTCACCTTTAGTGTCCTGTAAGTGCCTTGAGGGTGAGACAGTCAATCACTAGACAAAAAAGACCAAACAATCCATAGTTCCCATAGAGGGTGACCCTAAAATCTCCCCCTACCCCTGTAACTTTGGCTGCTGGCAGGGAGAGGCACAAGTACAGGCAGGGGCTTATTTTTTTTCTCTTGTTTTTAATTTTTTTGTAGAGATGGGGTGGGTCTTGCTATGTTGCCCAGGCTGGTCTTGAAATCTGGCCTCAAGTGATCCTCCCGCCTCAGCCTCCCAAAGTACTGGAATTACACGGATGAGCCACTGTGCCTAGCCAGGGCTTATTTTGGATTTTGTTTTCAGATGACAGTAGGCAATCTCCAGCCTCACATTGATGAACTCTGAGTTCTGAGCCCAGCCCAACCAGTCTAAAAACATTACTGGCCGGGTGCGGGGGCTCACGCCTGTAATCCCAGCACTTTGGGAGGCCGAGGTGGGCGGATCATGAGGTCAGGAGATCGAGACCATTCTGGCTAACATGGTGAAACCCCGTCTCTACTAAAAATACAAAAACAAAATTAGCCGGGCGTGGTGGCAGGGGCCTGTAGTCCCAGCTACTCGGGAGGCTGAGGCAGGAGAATGGCGTGAACCCGGGAGGCGGAGCTTGCAGTGAGCCGAGATCACGCCACTGCACTCCAGCCTGGGCGACAGAGCAAGACTCCGTCTCAAAAAAAAAAAAAAAAAAAAAAAAACCATAAAGAAAAAAGAAATAGCAGGGTAAGAAAACGAAGAGGAAAAAGAGGACCCAAATGAGAGAACATTGGGAAGGGTGCTAGTTGGACACGGGGGAAACTGGACCCCTGGGTCTAATTCACAACCCTGTTTCTCCATGTGCATGTGGCTCTGCTTCTTGGGGGCAGGGACGACAGCAAAGAAGGACAGGGGGTGGTGTGAGCTGTTGGGTTAGAATGATAGGATCAAAGAGGCCTTTTCCCAACCCTCTGTTTAAAAGGTTGGGAAGTAGTGGCCAGTCACCTTCTTCACAGCATAGCTCATAGCTATAACTTGTGAGATATATGTCAATGTGCCTTCCATAAGCATATAAACATGAGTGTGTTTGCTGAGGTAGGTGTGGGAATCTGTCAGTCAATGAAGATATGTTGTGTGAACCAGCTGATGGTGCATGTTTGTGCTTGAAAGCCATAAAGTTCTATGCAAAATCTATGGGTGGCACTGTTGCACAATGCTAGTGGGTGTGTGGGTATGGGGGTGTGATTAACTGTTTACAGGCTGTGTATAAGTGTGCATGGATGTCTGAGTGTGTGCAAATTAAAACGGAAATATGTGCCAGAGTATGATACAAAGTACAGGAAAGTACTCGGGCTTTGGAGTCTGTCTGACTTGGTCTTGAATCGTTGGCTCTGTCATTAGCCAGATGTATAACCTTGGGCCAGACACTCAATCTTCAATTCCCTCAACTAGGAAATGAGGTTAATAATAAGTACCTTTCAAGATTGCCGTGAGGACTAGAAACGATACCATATAGACAAAGCTTTTGGTGTCATAGCCCACGCATAGCAGGACTCAAAAGTAAGCAGCTATTTTCATGCACTGTCAGTATACCTCTGGTGGGTACAGGGACAAGAGGGAACAAAATGTGACCTGTATATAAGGTGTGGGGGAGGACGGGTATGTGTGTGTGTGTGTGTGTGTGTGTGTGTGTGTGTTTACAAAACAATTTATTCTCCTTCTCCAAGGAACCCCCTATTCAGACAAGAGCAGGAAGGTAGGAGGGGACATACAAGTGTCCACAGACACCTCGGGTTTCTGGGTCCTGGATCTAAGTGAGTAAGGGGTTGAGAGGCCCGTAGGAGCTGCAGGAAGCCAACCGCCTGCCCGAGCTTCCTTTTTTTTCCCCTCCGCCCAGCAACCGTTGAATACCGCCACCCACATCCACTCTCCACCTCCACCCTCACCCCTCCTCCACCCCTACTCAGCTTTCTATTCAACAAGTGAGAGCAAGGGCGGAGAAGAAAGCCGACGGGGAGAGGATTGCTTCCCTTTCTTTTCCCATTCCCCCTTAAGACGAACCAGGAAGTAACCGCAAGAATCGGGCCACCTTAACAGTAGAGTAATGGTTTGGCCTCGCGCCAAGTCCCACCTCTGTTCCAGCTCCTGCTCCTCCCCTCTCTCTTCCCGCACTGCTTGGGGAGAGCTGGTGAGCAAGAGTCTGGCCCGAGTTAGCTAGAGCTGTTGCCATGACAAGCATTTTCTTAAGAAAGCTCTGCTGTTGAGATCGTCCAAAGCTGGGGGCTGGGAGGGGGACACGAACTTCGTGGGGCACCATCCCTCCGAAGAGAGCAAGATCAGAGACACCCGCCCAGCTCTCCTGCACCCTTTTTCTTTCAGGAACCTGAGAGGTCCTTCCCATTGGAAGGGCAGGGGGAGGAGACCCAGCCCACTCCCCGGCCTTAGCCGGAAAGGCAAGAGAGCAAAGCCAGCGTCTCTAGCTTGGTTGCCACACTGGGGAGACTGGTGGGTGGTCACCCCACCCTACCCATATCCATGGAAACCCGGAGGGAGAGTCCCGCTTGGAGAAACCTGGATCTTTGCTAGAAAGAGAGGTAGGCTTGCAGAGAATGAATTGACTTGTGATTTGCAAACTTTGTTTCTTTCTTTTCTCTCAATGGCTTCTAAAACTCCCCGATTTTCCTCTTTCTAGCTTATTTCATGCGACTGGGTTTGGAGGATTTTTAAAAATATGTGTGTGTGCACAGATTTGTCAAATACTGTTTTACCTATTATCAGTTCTGAGAAACCATATAGTCGAACAAGTGATTTATCTCTCTTTTCCTAGTTCTTGTCATTCCTGGGCTATGGGGTAGGGTAATGGAGGGTTCTCTTTTTGACACCAAAATTGAGCTCTTGGAAAAAATATTTATCTCCCCTCCCTCAACCCATTCCGTTCCTGCCCTCCCCTTCCCCCCTTGGCTTGGGAATGAGACGCAGGATGGAAAACTGTTGCAAAAATATTTTCCGTGTCTGTTCCCTTTCTCGAAAGCCCAAAAGAGAGATGGAAAAAAAAAAAAAAAAGGAACCAAAGAAATCTTCAGCAGAAAGAGGGGCTGCAGCGGGAACTAGGAGAGGGGCACTTTGGGGCCATGGGGTGGAGGTGGGCTGGGAGAAGTTGGCAGGAGTGGGGAAGGAGAGTGCACGAATTAAATTTCTTTAGCTTTGCAGAGAAACCTCAGCAGTTTCTCTGTGCTGCTTGCAAAACATCCTCGGACTTTCACATGTATAATTAGCTGTGGAAAAAGCTGGGAGTTCCCTCGTACCGCTGTTGTTTGAGTGTGTGTGAGCGTCCAGAACCAACTGTATGAGTGTCTCCGAGGGCACCGCCCCACACATCTCTGGTCCCAAAGGGGAGGAAGGAGAAGGGTGAATTGAAAAGTTTCCGATGTCGAGGCTGGACACTGTGGGGCTGGTGAGTGTTTGGCAGATGGGGTGGGCCACAGGCATCTGTGGAAGGATCCCTGAGCGTCTCGGGTCACTGCCTTGGCTTGCTGAAGAGCTAGGAATTAAGACTGGGATTGTCCTTCCTGCTCTCCCTTCTCTCTTTCTTTTACATACTTGGCTCGCTCTTGGTAGAGGGGGCTGCTGGCATCCTTCCCCGAGTCGAGTCTGGCCTCTTACACTCCTCCACCTCCCTGAGGGTACCCGCCGCTCTTCTCCAACTGGGTGTGGAGGGTGCAGGAGTGGCCAGCCGCATCTTGGGAGGGGAGTGGGCACTCTGCTGCCAGAGGCACCTCCCTCCTGGGCATTCCTGCCGGACTTAACAATAACTTGCAGACGTGATGCCGGCGCCTGCTGGCCGGGCAGGGGGAATGTCAGATGAAGAAATAGGCCGGTACTCAACTGAGGCCCCTGTGGAGAGGGGAAAGGAGTGGGGGAGGGAAGGGAAACAAAATCCCATTCTGCAGCGCCCCCCTCCTCTGTGTGAGGAGTCTGGCGAGGAGTCTAGAGACCCTGGCCCTGCTCCTTAAGCCCCTCCCCAAGCTGCCCCTTCTCCACGCGCTTCCCATTGGAGGCCCTACTGAGCCCTCTACCTAGAGGAAGGAGACCAGGCTCATTCCGGGCTGGGCCAGGCCCAGGAAAGCAGCCTGGGGGTGACGAGGGGCTGGGCCAGGAGCGTTTAGGAAGAAGGGGAGTGGAAGAGGCCTCCTAGCCCATGTGCTGAGTTACCCTCCTTGGCTGAGGGTGGTGGCTTGGGGAGCAGACTCTGGGAGGGGCAGGAAGGATGGTGGCAGCTTGGTAAGGCGTGTTCTGGAAGGTGGGCCCTAAACCCTGAAGCAGACAAATCTGTGGGAATCAGGCTGGGGGAGAGGAAACACCTGCCTTCAGCCCCAGGGCTTGGAGGAGTGGTAAAGGCTACAGCTGAGACCCTGGGGGAGAAGGAAGTAAAACACTTAGAGGAGAGCTCATCTCGGGGCTGGGGATGCAACAGGAACGATTTGATTTTCACTTTGAGGTGTTGATTGATCTGACTGCACCCCTCGGCTAGACAGCTCTTCCCTACCTGTGTTCTGCTCGAGAAGGGAATGAGGCCTTCCCCAGTGGGCAGGGGCCCCAAGACAGAATTAATGCCCGTGTTCTGGAGGGAGGGGATCCATTTCTATGCTCCTCCTCGGGAGTCCCATCCTCCCTGCCACCATCTTGCTGAGGTGCAGCCTCGAAAATCACGCCGCTTTCGCCGCGGCCTCCCATCGTGGAGGCTCAGAGTGCAGCTATTCCTGCAGCCGGCCTTCCTATTTTCAGTAATCTGATTAGGGGTCGATGTTGGTGGGCTCGGGGACGGCTTCTCCGTGAGGTCGTTATTTAGCGCGCACCGGGTCGCCTGCTCCCGCGGCATTGAGCCCGGGGTCGCGGCTAAAGGGGTAATCGGCTCCCGCAGTCTCAGCCCTTCCCCCGGGGCTCGGGGCGGGATTGACTGCGCAACCCTGGGCCCCTCTGCTCTCCGCCGCCTCTGCGACCCCGCCCCGCCAGCCTCTCCGCCGCTGGGCTCCACCCTCCCGGGCTCTGCTGTAGTCTGAGAACTCCGTGGAGAATGCGAACCGAGCTGCGAACGGAGGCTTCCTGCCTCCCAGGTTGTGCCGAGCCTCAGACCCTTCTCCCTTCCATTTACCACCAAGTCTCTAGATTCAAGGTCAAGTCAAAGGAGCCCAGCCCGTCTTACCCCTGGGACTCCCAGCGCCCAGCACGGAGCCTGGGATGTTAGAGCGCTGGGTCAAGGCATGTTGAGAGAAGTACGGGCAGTTTGGGGGCCTTGGAATCAGCCTGACGCCAGCGAGTTCCTAACCCGCCGTCAGGCCTCCAGTTTCCCCTCTGCACAATGGAAAGCCTGCTCTCCACGGTTGAGGTGACAGGGCGTGGCTAGGCAGATTTGTCACACTGCTGTGGTCTTTGTCAGAAGAAAATCAAAATGAGAGGGCCCAGTTAAGGGCAGAAGGAGAGCAGTTAGAATTTGCCGAAGGAGTGGGGGCTGGAAGAGGTAAGGTGATGTGTAGGGGCTGGATGTCCTGGGCCAGGATATCGGGAGGCTTTACTCTTCCCCACTCCCACTAACCGGAGGTCCCGAGAGGAACGGGGTCTGGGCTGCTCCCTGCCACCTGTCAGCAGGTCAAGCCTTCCACCGGAAACTGCCCCTTATTCAAGAATTTAGCTTCTCTCAAAAACTCCAAAACCCCTTTTCTCTCTCTCTCTCTCTTTTTTTTTTTTTCAATGCTCCTGGCCTTGGACCCAGCACCCAAAGACATGGATTAGCCCTATCCACTAGGACAGAGCATTGCAGACCCACTAAGCCTTGGAGAGAGAAAAGGATGTTGTTCATTCTTAGTCCCCAGAATGACCAAGACAAACCCCGTTAGCCAAACCCCTAAAAAACTGTTTGGCTTAGGTTAGATTAGCTCCAAGTGTTTGACCTTGAAGGGGAACACCCCACCCAGAGTCTTAACTCTCCTTCTCTGGAAGGATTCTTCAGGCAATCTGAATTCTTCCCCCGAAGGGCACCCCTCAGACAAGGCTCCCTACCCAGCCCAGTTCCCTGCTTCTCAGATAAGCATTGATTCCTGTCATCCCAGTGGGTATTTGGTGGGTAGGGGTGAGAAGGAAAGAGGGATGAGAAAAGCAAGGCCTCTGCCTTGTCAGACTGGGATGACAACCTTTCTCCACTCATGTCCCCTTTTCTGCAGGTCATAGGATTAGAGCAGGCCCTGGGGCTGGAGTCCAAAATGCTTGTGTGGAATGTTTTGCCCTTGGCTTCCTCTGCCAGTATCTCTCTTTGTGTCCTCTTTCCTCTTTCCCTTGTGTGAGCCATTCTTGTTCCACTGACTTATTTCCTCTGTACATGTTAAAACAGAAATGACAGGGACTTTCTATTTCTGCCTCTACCTTAAGCCAGTCCTCTGTGTTCAGCCTACATGAACTTGAGTTGAGGAGGGAAACCAGGCAGGATCTAGTGAGGACCAGAGCCAAGGGCTCTGGGTCAGGGAAGAGGCTTGAGAGGCAGTCTATGTGTGAAGGGATAGTGGAGAGGCCAAAGGAAAGGAAAGGATTGAGAACATAGGTGCCAAGGGGCAGAGCCTCCATTTCTACCTTTCCTCACCCCAGTTCCTCTCTGCCTAAGATCCTCAGCCTCATTACTCACCTCTGCTCTAGTTTCCCAAGTTTCATGCACAAATCCCTGGGACAACTCAGGGAAGATGAACTGGGATGGGATTAATAAGACCCGCTTCCTCTTACCTTTCTGCCACTTCACTTGGGGTGTGGCAAAGGGAGTTTGGAGCAGTGCGTTTATTGGTAGGAAGGTCAAGGACTCTCAGCTAGGTTCAAGGAAAGTCTTAGCTTAGAACACCTCATAGCAAGGTCTATCTAGGTTGCGAAATCAATGCCAGGAGTACAAACGAGTAGTATACCCTCAATGGGGAGGAAGTTAGCAATATCTAACAAAGCTACGTACACATTTACCCAGCAATCCTACTTCTAGGAATTTATTGAGAAGGTGCTCATTCACAAATATGGAAAGCTACTTACAAGGTGATTTTTGTTTGTTTGTTTGTTTGTTTGTTTGTTTTTTGAGACAGAGTCTCGCTCTGTCGCCCAGGCTGGAGTGCAGCGGCGCGATCTCAGCTCACTGCAAGCTCTGCCTTCCGGGTTCAAGCAATTCTCCTGTCTCAGCCTCGTGAGTAGCTGGGATTACAAGTGCTAGCCACCACACCGGCTAATTTTTTGTATTTTAATAGAGATGGGGTTTCACCGTGTTGCCCAGGCTGGTCTCAAACTCCTGAGCTCAGGCAATCTACCTGCCTGATCTGGGATTATAGGTATGAGCCACCAAGCCCGGCCACAAGGTAGTTTTTAAAGGCATATTTACAATAGGAAATCATTGGAAACTACCCAAATGCCCATTCTTTAAACAATGGTTAAACAAACAATGGTACAGTCCATACAATAGAATCCTAGGTAGCCAAAAAGAAAAAAAAAATAATGACTAGGAGCCCTGTGAACTTATATGACATGATTGTTAGGATATATTATTAAGTGAAAAAACCAAGACATAGTACAGTATATAGTATGCCACCTTTGGGATAAGAAAGCAGGAGAAGTAAGAAATTTTTTTTTTTTTTTTTTTTTTTTTTTTTTTTGAGACAGAGTCTCGCTCTGTTGCCCAGGCTGGAGTGCGGTGGTGGGATCTCGGCTCACTGCAAGCTCTGCCTCCCGGGTTCACGCCATTCTCCTGCCTTATCTTCCCGAGTAGCTGGGACTACAGGCGCCTGCCACCACGCCCGGCTAATTTGTTGTATTTTTAGTAGAGACGGGGTTTCACCATGTTAGCCAGGATGGTTTCGATCTCCCGACCTCATGATCCGCCCACCTCGGCCCCCCAAAGTGCTGGGATTACAGGCGTAAGCCACCACGCCTGGCCTAATTTAAGTACTTTTTAAGCTTCATACCCTGATTCTATATTCATATTTTAAGTTAAAAAAAAAAAAAAAAAAAACCACCTACAAAGAAATCTTGACCTTTACTTTGTAGAAATGTTATTGGTTGTGGTATTTGTGTCATAAATTGGAAACTGTTTCGTTTATTGTATGATAGATGAAATGAGTAACTATGGTGATATTTCTGGAAATCAGGGTCTCACTATGGAAAAAGAGAGATATAAGTATGGAATGGGGGAAGGGGAAAAAGAATCTTTTGGGGTTTTTTTGTATATCTTGTGGGTCTGTCCACTGAAAGGACTGTGGAAAGGAACACACCTAGTACCTGGATTTTTATTTCTAAGTACAACTTCCCACGGGGGAGGTTGTAAGGAACAGTGCTCCTTGAAAAAATGACTAATTCCAAGTCTGAGACTGGGAAAGTATAAGTGAACTGTGTTGTGCCAGAAACTAGAGCATGCTCATGTCATGACATGTTGTCACAGGAGCTGGCTTAAAGGGTCTCCCGCCAACCAGATGTGAAACACATTAAGCATTCCAAAGGATAATGGTAATAGATTGTAACACATTGAATATTAAAAATTCCTTGAGTCTATTTTGACAGTTGACATGGACAGGGAGGAGCAGGGAGGGAAAACTCTGAACAGAAATGCCAACGAGGCCAGACACAAGGCCTCACTCTGTAATCCTACCACGCTGGGAGGCCAGGGCAGGAGGATCGCTGGAGCCCAGGCGTTTGAGGCTCCCATGAGCTCTGATCATGACACTGCACTCTAGAATGAGTGATAAAGCAAGACTCGGTCTCAAAAAATTAAAAAGTAAATGCCAGTTGGGCGCAGTGGCTCATACCTGTAATCCCAGCACTTTGGGAAGCCCAGGCAGGTGGATTACTTGAGGTCAGGAGTTTGAGACCAGCCTGACCAACATGGTGAAACCCTGTCTCTACTAAAAATATAAAAATTAGCTGGAAATCGATTGAACTCAGGAGGCAGAGGTTGCAGTAAACCAAGATTGTGCCACTGCACTTCCAGTGGGAGACAGAGCGAGACTCCATATCAGATAAATAAATAAATAAATAAATAAGTAAATGCCAACTAATAAAATCTAGTAGTAATGACAAAATTTTTCTTTAAATTTAATTTTATGTGAGGCTGAGGTGGGTAGATCACCTGAGGTCGGGAGTTTTAGACTAGCCTGACCAATATGGAGAAACCCCGTCTCTACTAAAAATACAAAATTAGCCGGGCGTGGTAGTGCATGCCTATAATCCCAGCTACTCGGGAGGCTGAGGCAGGAGAATCGCTTGAACCTGGGAGGCGGAGGTTGCAGTGAGCCAAGATCACGCTATTGCGCTCCAGCCTGGGCAAGAAGAGTGAAACTCCGTCTCAAAAAAATTTTTTTTAATTTAATTTTTAATTGAAAAATACTAGTTTCATATATGTATGGGGTGTAATGTGATGTTTTGATATATGCATACATTATGGAACGATTAAGTCAAACTATCAACATATCCATCACCTCACACATTTATCAGTTTTTGTAGTGTAAACATGTAAAATCTCTCTTAGCAATTCTGAAACATGCATTACACTAACTATAGTCACCATGTAGTGCAGTAAATCTCAGAAACATTCCTTCTGTCTACTGAAACTTTGCATCTTTTAGCCAACATTATCTTTATTTACCTACCTATTTTTAGAGATAGGGTCTCACTCTGTCAGCCATGTCGGAGTGCAGTGGCCCATAGCCTTGAACTCCTAGGCTCAAGCGATCCTCTTGCCTCAGCCTCCCAAAGCACCAGGATAATGGGTGAGCCACAGTGCCAGGTTGGAACTTTAAATTGACCAGTTTGCAGCCTCTACTATAATAGCTGATTTAGTCTAGCGTTTAATGGATACTAAAACCATTGGGTGAAAGATTGGTCTTAGCATATCTTAGTTTGGGCTGCTAAAACAACATCATAGACTGGGTGGCTTGAGCAACAGAAATGCATCTCTTTGTTTGTTTGTTTGTTTTTGAGACCGGGTCTTGCTTTACCATCCAGCTGGAGTGCAGTGGCACAATCACAACTCACAGCAGCCTTGATCTCCTGGGCTCAAGCTATCCTCCCACCTCAGCCTCCCAAGTACCTAGGACTACAGGCGCATGCTATCATGCCTGGCTAATTTTCATATTTTTTGTAGAGACGGGGTTTCACCATGTTGTCCACATTGGCCTCGAACTCCTGGGCTCAAGCAATCCACCTGCTTCAGCTTCCCAAAGTGCGGGGATTACAGGCATGAACCACCGCACCCGGCCCCATTTATTTATTTAATTTTATTATTATTATTATTATTTGAGATGGAGTTTTGCTCTTGTTGCCCAGGCTGGAGTGCAATGCTGCAAACTCAGCTCACTGCAACCTCCGCCTCCTGGGTTCAAACGATTCTCCTGCCTCAGCCTCCTGAGTAGCTGGGATTACAGGCATGTACCACTACACCCGGCTAATTTTGTATTTTTAGTAGAGACGGGATTTCTCCACGTTGGTCAGGCTGGTCTCGAACTCCCAACCTCAGGTGATCCACCCTCCTCAGCCTCCCAAAGTGCTGGGACTGCAGGTTTGAGCTATCACACTCAGCCCCCATTTATTTTTGAAACAGGGCCTTGTTCTGTCACCCAGGCTGGGGTGCAGTGGTGCAGTCATAGCTCACTGCAGCCTCAAACTCCCAGGTTCAAGCAATCCTCCCATCTCAGCCTCCCAAGTAACTGGAGCAGGTGCATGCCACCATGGCTGGCTAATTTTTTTGTTGTTATTGTGGTTTTGTTTTTTTGTAGAGACGGATGACATAGGAAGACTCCACCTCTACAAAATAAAAAATCAGCTGGGCATGGAGGCTGTGCACCTGTCTGTAGTCCTAGCTACTCAGCAGGCTGAGGCAGGAGGATAACTTGAGGCTGCAGTGAGCCGTGATCATGACACTATACTCCAGCCTGTTGACAGAGTGAGACCCTGTCTCAAAAAAAAAAGGTGAAACTAAGTAAAGGGTCTGCAGTTGTTTATTGTGCTATTTTTTTCAACCTTTCAGGTTTGAAATTTTTCCAAATACTTAGCCAGAGAGAGAAGTCCATGCCAGAGGCACTCCTAGATTCCTGGTTTCTTCTCACCTTATCTGCAAAACTCCTGACCAATAGGAGTGTCTTTTCTAAGCTCTTGGGTGCTGAGAGTCCCCATGGAGCACACAGAGGGATCTTCTGAGAAAGTAAGGTCCTTTAGGAAGCCTACCTTCCCACGCTCACTGCTCCCCACCCACAACCTCTCCTGTCCAGACAGGAGCACCTGGGCCCTGATGGGTGGGCCACAAAGGGAGGCAGGATGACAGGCATTCTCCCACCATGCCATGGGGCCAGCTGAGGGAACCTGGGGACTGAGGGCTTCCAGAGTCACCCACCTAACTTTTGAGGAGAGGGGTCCCAGGCTGTAAGAGAAGAAATTCACCAAACAGCCCAGAGATTGTTGCTGACCAAACCTTTAGCATCCCTTAGAATTCTCTAATTAGGTGATTCTGAAAGAAACCAGCAAGCAGTGCCTGCCTGGAGCCTTCATGCCTGAGCTAAGCAAGGCCTTCTAGGCACTCCCTTGGCAAGGGCAGCACACCTGGCTGTCCTGTCATTGACCCAAATCATTGTGCTACCCACCCCCACCTCCCCATCCTGATCGTCGCTCTGGAGAGAGATTGAGTTTCCAGGATGGCTTCTCTCTCTCTTTTTCTCCCTCTCTTCTCCTGGAAACCCTGGGGCTAGGCCCTACATGACTCAGGGCTCTTTTTACGTAGGCTCATGTAGGCGACGGCTATTAATCCTTTAGTCAATTCCCCTTCTGTGTTGGTGAGGGAGCCTGAAAGAGCGGGAGCCAGGAAGTTGGAAGGGGGCAGACAGGGAGGAGTTTGTTCTAGTGGGCTGCCAGGCTTGCCAGAAGAGCACGGGACTGGGAGTCAGAAAACTGGTAATCTGGACTCTTGTCTGCTATGTAACCTTGATTGAAGCAGGGGATATCTCTGGGCCTTCATCAACTGCACTGTTACATGAAACCAAGTTTGGACATACAGACATTCCTGATTCAAGACCCTCCTCTTCTATAGAAGACAAAGGAGTAAAACTCTCAATGCCCAAACCAAACTCTTTTTATCACAGATAGAGTCTAGCACAATGTAACAATTTGCAGCCAAGTCCCATCCTTCTGCCCAGGATGACCAGGGGAAAAGAAGCCAAAAAGCATATTGTGCTTTGAACTGCCACCATTGATGTTTGGGAGTAGAACAGGTTCTAAGATTTCCCACCTCCACCTGCCGGGAACTTCAATTAGGAAGTACCTTCCAAGGCCGTAATTCTGCTATGTCCTAGGCCAGAAACTAAGGAATATTAGCTAGAGGTAGAGAAATTCAAACTTTCACAAAGTTTCCTAGGGCACATAATCCCCCCAAAAGTTATTATATTGAACCATATGAAAATGCCAATATACGGCTGGGTGCGGTGGCTCACGCCTGTAATCCCAGTACTTTGGAAGGCCGAGGCAGGCGGATCACGAGGTCAGGAGATCGAAACCATCCTGGCTAACACGGTGAAGCCCCGTCTCTACTAAAAATAGAAAAAATTAGCCGGGCGAGGTGGCAGGTGCCTGTAGTCCCAGCTACTCGGGAGGCTGAGGCAGGAGAATGGCGTGAACCCCGGGGGACGGGGCCTGCAGTGAGCCGAGATCGCGCCACTGCACTCCAGCCTGGGCGACAGAGCAAGACTCCGTCTCAAAAAAAAAAAAAAAAAAAAAAAAGCCAATATACAACCACTTTTGACCTACAAAGGCAATTTCATGTAGCTCACCTAACAATATTATTCGACACTGGAATAATGTCAGTGGCATTACAGTCAGTGTTGTGAGCTGCAGAGATTAGATTTTCATCTGAGCTGTGGGTTGGATTAGAAATTCAGGCAAAGTTGCCAGCTGCTAGGCCAGCTTACCCTCCTTGCCAATCCAGACTTTCAGCCCTAGAGGTAGACATGTTGGCAGAGCCCTTGTTTGGACTCTGGTTGAGATTCTAGCATTAGCCTTCCTGGCAACTGGCCAGGGAAGCTGCCCAAGGTAGAGAGGAATGTATCATCCATCTATAGTCTGCTCTTCTTGTGTCCCGAATGCCCTGCTTCCTATCTTGGGAGCTGAAGACAGAGGAAAATTTAAGAAAGGAGGAAATGGAAATACTGGCCCTATTCATCCTCTGTCTAGTGGGATACAAGAGCGGGAACACACACTTGAAATCTCATCTGGTGCAGGAACACATGACCTAGTGATGGCTGGTAACTGCTAATAGGATGGCTGGGGGCTGAAGGGGTGTTAGTGGGAATGGGGAGACTAGAATTTGGCAGGGCTCAACTGGAAATTATTCATGGAGGAGGTGATTGCCAAACAGGATTTTAAAGAGAAAGGATAGATTTGATGGAGGAGGGGAGGGGAGATGGGGAGGAAGGGGTGTGCTGCTACCACCCGACTGAGGACACTCAGAGCATCCTGGAGAATCGGATACTCTGGCAGGTGAGGGAGGCTGTCTGATCCCACTCGCTGGAAGGCCTCCAGACTTTGTCTGAGCCAGTACCGGTACTGTGGGCAGGATGGCATCTGGCCTCAGCAGCGGCCTGCCGCCTGTCTGCTTTCCTGGCACTTATGGACCATTAGGATGATTTTTTGATGTTTTCTCCCTGCTGTCCATATTACAGCCTTCTTTGTGGGGAGCACTCGTACGACATCTGTTAGGATGCAAGGACAGGCACAGCAAGCAGCAAGCATCCATTCCAGGAGCTTTCTGACCTTGTACAGGGGAGGACGGTCACCAGGCTTTGGGCTTGTCACCAGGCTCATTTTATTGAGACAGAGCATTTGAGATGGACAGAGAACTGGCACCTCGAGACTTGCCCAAAGACACTGGGTTAGTTTGAGGCAGAGCTGGGGGTACAGCCTAGTTCTCCCCACTCCAAGACTGGGACCTCGACCCCATCACTGCAACACTGTGTGACCAGATCAACACCAAACTTCCCTGGTTCCCAATGTCTCTACCCACATGGCAGAGAGAACTATCCCCGTCCCTCCAAGGATGATGTGAGGTCATGTGCTAGGAGCAGTTTGGAAGACAGATTCTAGAAACCATAAAGGTGCTGGTGGCATGATTGTTATTGTTGCTGTTATTATTAACAATTAAGATCCTTAGCACACAGAAAATGCAAAGAAGTATTTGGCACTGCCCGTATCACCGTGCAGCTCCTAACAGTCCCCTCCATGGCTCCTCCTCGCACACTGGGCCTTGAGCTGAGAAAGGCAGAGTAATTGAGAGGGGAAGCAGAAGTCCTGGGAAGAGGTGTGCAGAGATCTCCTCCTGCCAGGGTATTCTTGGCCCTACGCTTTCCTCAGGGTGTGCCTCCTCCAAAAGGTCAGAGGAAGTGCAGAGGGGAAGGAGGGGAAGCACTATTAACTCCATCCTTCCTTAGCAGCTGACTAAGTCAGGTTGGCTGCTGAGCTCTGATTTGGGATCTAAGAGTCAAGAGGGCGGGGCCACCATAATGTGACAGCACAGGCTGATTTGATTGCCAGAGCCAATCTGTCATTCATTTGCTTGTTCACTTATCCGTTTATTTATCCAACAAACATGAAGCGAGCACAGACCATATGCCAAGCACTATGCTAAGGGTTTGGGAAGAAGTGGTATCCGGGAGGCAAAGGAAGGGCTCAGCATCAGTGATGTTAAGCTCAGGGATGATTGTCCCAAGCCTGGGGACTCACAGCAAGCCCCGCTTGTTGGTAGTGCTCTAGGGAATTTGCATCTGTTTCCCTGGAGAGCACATTTAACCCTTGACTTCAGGGAGGTAAGATCTAGACCCGACGCACAACTGAGCTGGTAGGGGCTTTAGATATCATTGCAGGGCAGCCCCCGGTGTTAGCAGTGAGACCATGGCCTGAATGGTAAAGGGCTTGCGCTTGTCCTTTGCTGAAGAAAGCCTTCTCCTGGACCAGGGCACGGTTCCGAAGCTGGGTGTGGGTCCAGCCTGGTTTATTCAGCCGCTCGGCTGGCCTCCCAGTGTTACCTGACTTTACCATCCCCTGCTTATATCCGGAGCCTCTGCCTCTGATGGGGTGGAGATGTTCTGTTGCTGGGATGCCCAGAGGAATCCAAATGGTACCGAGAAATAGAACAATACCTCTCCAGAGAAGCCCTCCAGTTCCTCCTCTGGTCTTTACCTCTCATTTCAGCCTCTTAATCCCTATTTTCAGAGGCAATGTGGTATAAAAGATAAAGGAGTGGATTTAGCTTCAGTTGGTACATGCTGTACACATCTACACCTAGCCTGAGTTTTGCCCTCTTTAAAGTTTGTATAATATCGCCTTTCATTACTTACCCCATAGAGTGTTATGACAGACAAATAAGGTATTGTAGGTAAAAGCATCCCATAAACATTAAAGTGCTAGATATACGTAAAGCTTATTATTCCGGTGACCCCCTCTTCCTATTCCCCACTCTTCATCTCAGTTCCTTCTCTTGACTGCCCAACCCCTTGACCCCACTCCCAAGAACATCCTCCTGTTCTCTGTGTGTTCCCACTCCTGCTCTCACTGCATCCTCCCTCCTTGCTTAGATCAAGATCTAAAACACTTGTTGCATCCTTTTTTGAGACAGGGTTTCACTCCCATCGCCCAGGCTGGAGTACAGTGGCACAATCATGGCTCACTGCAACCTCAACTTCCTAGGATCAGGTGATTCTCCCACCTCAGCCTCCCTTGTAACTGGGACTACAAGTGCGTGCCACCATGCCCAGCTAATTTTTTTTTTTTTTTTTGAATTTTTAGTAGAGATGGGGTTTCGCCATGTTGCCCAGGCTGGTCTCAAACTCCTGGTCTCAAGCAATCTGCCCACCTTGGCCCCCCAGAGTGCTGGGATTAGAGGTGTGAGCCACTGCGCCCTGCTCTTGTCACATCTTAAATAACAATGACATTGGTAGAAGTAATAATCTGAGCTAACATTTATTATTTATGTGATAGGTATTAAACTTGAATCATCTCATTTAATATTCTCAGTGAACAGTGAGGTCGATATTAGCATTGTCTTCATTTTCCACATGATAAAGATGTTCATAAACCATAAGGCTAAGATGCACCCTTAGTTTAGCCCATTTATAGATTTCCTCTTTCCATGGCTGAGTGACTGACTGGTTGACAAGAACATGGGAAGTTTCAACAGCATTTATTGAATGTCGACTAAATGCCAGATGCTTCCAAATTATGTCACAACAACCACCTTCTGAGACAGGTACAGGCTTTTTCTTGGAGATCATCTGGTTGTGAGAACAGAAGCCTACTCAGAGAAGCAAAAGTAAAAGGGAGCTTTATTAGGCCATTACATTAGGCCATTACAGGGAAATAGCACAGAACTTAGGTGTGGGAAGTGTAGCCACTCTGTGAGCCACACCTACATCCTGGAGCTGTAGCACTCTCTTCTTCACAGATGGGCTCCTGCTCTTTCATCCACAAGCACAGGACCCATTGTGGGTGAACCAGGCAGTAGGTTCCATCTCTCAGTCCATGTGGCCTTCCCACTTAGCTCTCCAAAGTAAATTAACTCAGTCTCTCAGTCCAAACGCCAACAGATGCTGATTCCAGCTTAGATCTGATGTCCTCTGCACTCCAGTGATCTGTGGCTTGTGGCAGGGGAGGGAGACTAATCAGGCCTATCTTTTCCATCAGGTCTAGGGGTGGGAGCAGACATTTCTAGAGGGAAAATTCATTGGCTTTAGGTTGATTCAACCCAACTACATTCTTCACCACACCAGACTCTCTCTAGGATATCTTAAAGATAATGCTCTGGTTGAAGCCCCTAAATAAGAGGGCATGCGAGTTGTCCCAGAATCTGTGGATTCAGCTGGGACTGGAAAAATAGCACTAACCATTTTTGAACCCCGCTTTGTGCCAGCCGATTAATATACATTATCTGTAATCCTTACTACACTCTTACAACATGCTATGGTTCCCATTTTACAGATAAGAAAGCTAACACTCAGTGAGTTAAATAGCTTGCCCAGAGATCATCCGGCTCATTAGGGTTGGGGCTGATATGTGACCCAGGCCTGACACCAAAGCTCACGGCCCTTCTAATACACAAAAAAAGGTTATTTACTCTCCTGGAAGATAAGCTCCATGAGAGCAATGGTCTTCGCCTTGCTCATTGATATATCCCAAGCGCCCAGAACAGTATTTGGCACATAGTAAGTACTCAATACAAAGTTATTGAGTGGATTTTGCTTTGGTAACTTTTGTACTCCTAGGCTTCCCAATGTCAGAGGGGAAAATGACTCAGACAGTGGGCCACTGAGACCAGTGGGGTAACCCTCTGGGTGTGCTTCTGGTCCCTAACCCCCACAGCCTACTGTGTTTTGTTTTTGTTTTGTTTTTTGTTTTTAGAGACAGGATCTCACTTTGTCGCCCAGGCTGGAGTGTAATGGTGTCATCATGGCTCACTGTAGCCTCCAACTCCTGGGCTCAAGGGATCCTCCCAACTCAACCTCCTGAGTAGCTGGGACTACAGATGTGCACCACCACACCCAGCAAATTAAAAAAAAAATTTTTTTAGAAATGGGTCTTGCTGTGTTGCTCAGGCTGGTCTCAAACTTCTGGGCTCAAGCAATCCACCTACCTCTGCCTCCCAAAGTGCTGGGATTACAAGCGTGAATCACTGCACCTGGCCTCACAGTCTACTTTGATGGGGAACATTAGGAGCAATATAGAAAAGTCTGAAAGAAAGTATGATCCTGGATTTATCTGTGTTTTCTGTTTGTATTTCTGACCTAAGCCATTTAGCCCTGTAAGAGGAGCAGATGAAAAGAGATTTCCTTAACACTGGAAAATCCATTTACTGGGACTAGGAAACAGGATGCTGAAGTCTTATATTGATATGGCAAAGAATGCTAATTTCCACTGGGTTTTCAGCCCCGGGGGTCAGAGCTTACCAAATCCTGAATCCATTCCTGTGCCTTTCTGTATAAAAATGCCCTGTGTCCTAAATCACCTAGTTGGCCTTCCAATCCCAGCAGGTGGTATTATATAAAAGTGCAGATTTGAGGGAGTCTGATGGAACTGGGTTCAAGTCTGGCTGGCCAGCTGTGTGACCGTGGACAAATTATTTAGGCTCTCAGACTCAATTTCCTCTGGAAAATATGAACACACACAAATGAAGAGTGATACATGTTCTGAGTGCCTGGCTCACTACTATGAGCCAGGGTAGTCATCGAATTTTAATTTTTCCTATCTTGTCCCTCCATTTCTCCCTTCCTTTTCCATGGAGCCTGGCACCAGCCTGCCCACCTGCTCCCTGCTAACCTTTGGGCTCAGTACATTTATAAAAGGGTCATAGCCCACTGTCTCCCAGTAATGAAAGGCCCAGAGGCCCCAGCCTCCTGCAACTCTCCATCAAAGGGCATGCAGGGGCTCCATCATTTCCATGAGACAGGTTACCCTCTTGGTGCCAGCTCTAGGGCTTTGCTTGATATTTGAGCAAGAAGAGTCCTGGTGAAATAAGGCAGAGTGGAGGGTAGAGAGCTGCAACCATCTCACCTTGTTTACTCGTGCCCTGCATTCCTCCCCTGGGAGTAGCGGCTGTAGAAGTCAATGCTGGGAAATCTCTTGTTGATGGAGGGAGTCAGACTGGGTGACAACACTACTTGTTTTTGTAGAAGCTGTAGCCCAAGGGTGCTATCACTATTTGGTCACCCAGATCAACTGTCAGCTGCACTGGAATTGAGCTGCCCCTGGATAAACAAGCAAGAGAGTCTCAGGCTGGAATCTCCCCTGCTTTTCCCAGCACACACCCACGCAGAGACTTTAGCTGGCAAGAAGTGGCAGCTTAGCCAAGATAATGCGTGAACCAGAACTTGCCTTTCCTGGCTGGAAGGGGCTTGGCATTAAGTGCAGTTCTTGCTCCTGCTTCCTATAGATCACTTAAGTGCTCCAGGCTCTTTTGGAACAGGGGGAATTCTCTGGTCCCCTCCCAGTTTCTCAGGGATGGCATCCAATGATGGGAGATGGTTTCAGAGGCAGTGACTTACAGACAAGGGTGTGAATATTAGCTGAGAGTTCATGTGAACAGGCTTATGGCAGCATGGTTTCTGAGATGCAGCGACTTGTTGGTTTTGGCTGCAGCGTTTTCACTGAGCCCACTCATCAGCCTGCAAGCTACTTGAAAGGAGAGTGATGCTTTAGTCATTCCTATATACTCGGTGTTTAGCACAGTCCTTGGCTCATAGAATGAGGATCAGTAAAGAACGGATAGATGGGCTGGGTGTGGTGGCTCATGCTTGTAATCTCAGCACTTTGGGAGGCCGAGGAGGGTGGATCACCTAACATTAGGGGTTCGAGGCCAGCTTGGCCAACATGATGAAAACCCATCTCTACTAAAAGTACAAAAATCAGCCAGATGTTGTGGCAAGTGCCTATAGTCTCAGCTACTCAGGAGACTGAGGCAGGAGAATTGCTTGAACCGTGGAGGCAGAGGTGGCAGTAAGCCGAGATCATGCCATGGCACTCCAGGCTGGGCAGCAGAGCAAGACTCCATCTTAAAAAAAAAAAAAAAAAAAGAATGCTTGGATGGATGGATGGATATAAACAAATAGAAATTTTTCTCTAAACAAATGGACCACAGTGAACTTTACCTTCTTCCTTCCCAGGGCCACCCTCCCTGCTCAAAACCTCATCATCTCATGCCTGAATAATTGCAAAGCCTTCCTAATGACAGGCAGGGTGGTCTAGAGAAGTGAGTTCCAGACTGGAAGTTGGGAAACCTGGAACTTGAGCCACTTAAGTTGTTCTGTCACTTTTGGGAAATCACTGAACCTTTCTGGGCTTCAATTTGTTCAGATGTAAAATGAATAGTTAGGGCTAAATGTACTTCTAGGATGTTTCAACTCTAACATTCTCTGCTTCCTCCTACCCAAACAATGCTGCAGATTAATTATAGTTGGGTACCAACATTTAAAAGTAAGATCTCACTGCTGTCTTGCTCAGCTGGGCTTCAGTGACAGAGACTGGGGACATCTTCCTAGGAAGTTGGTGACTGGAGTTGAAACAATGGCCAGTTCCCCAGGAGACTTGGCTTAGGAATTGGTCTCCTAGAATTATTGAGCCCTTATCTAAGGAAGCTCCACCTTTCACTCTCCCTCTTCAAACTCATGCTGGGAGCTTGTGAGGCTCCCTGCAGCCCCGCTCTGTATGACTCTATGTGGCCACTATGCCAAGGTGGAGAGGAGGTCTGGACTGCATTTGGAATCCTGGTAATGGTGGTGATTCTCTTTTTACTTCTTTCTGGTGTCCAACATCCTCTAATGTCACTGGCACAAAACAGGTCAGGCTATTGGAAGGCCACACTGCTTAACAACAATGTCAGGAGATCCAGGCTCTCAGCTGTATTCAGATTAGTGAAGTGTACATTCTCCTAACTTGCTCAGCTTATCTCCTGCACCTAGTGCTATAAACAGTTGTGTTTCAGAGCTCCCCAGGCTGGCCACATCCATAGTTCCAATCCCCAAAGTCCCTTGTCTAAATGGGGTCTAACTTCTGCCCCAGTTTAACCCAGGGCTGTTTCTGACTCAGCCCCTGTCATCCTGCCTGGGCTCTAGGCAACACTGCCTCTCTAATGCCCTAGCCAGACAGAGCATTCCTGTTTACCCAACTCACAGACTCTCCCTACTTTCTGGGTTATATGCTTTTCTTCTGCTAGTTGCTTTATAGCTTGGTCCATTATTCTGTGATCTAATCTACCTAGTTTTGTGAGGGTTTTTTTTTGTTTTGTTTTGTTTTTCATTTAAAAAGCATCTATATTTTCTTTCATCAACTTTGCATTTATCACAGTCATCACTCCTCATTCAACACCCTTCCCAGCTTATATTCCCTTTTCTTTCTTTCTTTCTTTTTTTCTGGAGATGGAATCTTACTCTGTCACCCAGGCTGGAGTGCAGTGGCATAATCTCGGCTCACTGCAACTCCACCTCCTGGGTTCAAGCGATTCTCCTGCCTCAGCCTCCCAAGTAGCTGGAATTACAAGTGCCTGCCACTGTGCCCGGCTAATTTTTGTATTTTTAGTAGAGACAGGGTTCCACCATCTTGGTCAGGATGGTCTTGAACTCCTGACCTCGTGATCCATCCGCCTCAGCCTCCCAAATTGCTGGGATTACAGGCGTGAGCCACCGTGCCCGGCCGTATATTGCCTTTTCATAGGAACATTGACATAGTTAAACCCTACCTTATCATATGATCATTCTTGTTTCAGTCACTTTTAGAGACACCACATTTCGAGGAGGGCTTTTGTTGTTTTCTCGGTGTACTTTAATCCAAATGGCAAATTTTTAGCCAGGTGGTTATTTTTTAAGAATATTTACTTTTTTTCCAGAGTATAAAAGTAATATGTAAAAAGGATCTCACATATACTGAGCACTTACTATATTTCAGGCACCAAGACACATGCTAAAACTGCATGACCTCATTCCCTCCTCATGACAATCCTAATAAGGAAGGAGTCATTCCTATCTTCCCTTTCAAAAAAAGAAACTAAGGCTCAAAGAGATAAAATACTTTTATCCAAGTTCCCACAGCTACCAAGTGGTGGATGTGGAATTCAAACCATGGCTCTCAAACTTCAGAGTCCAAGGGTGTGGTGGCACGTGTCTGTAGTCCAGCACTTTGAGAGGTTGAGGCAGAAGAATTGCTTGAGTCCAGGAGTTTGAATCCATCTTGGGCGATATAATGAGACCCCCATCTCTAAAAAATAAAAAATATAAAAATAAAAAAACAGTCGACCAGGCACAGTGGCTCACGCCTATAATCCCAGCACCTTGGGAGGCCAAGGCGGGTGGATCACCTGAGGTCAGGTGTTCAAGACCAGCCTGGTTAACATGATGAAACTCCATCTCTACTAAAAACACAAAAATTAGCCAGGCGTGGTGGCACATACCTGTAATCCCAGCTACTTGGGAGGCTGAGGCAGGAGAATCACTTGAACCTGGGAGGCGGAGGTTACAGTGAGCCGAGATTGTGCCACTGCACTTCAGCCTGGTGACAGAGCGAGACTCCATCTCAAAAATAAATAAATAAAAATAAAAAAAGATTCTGAGCTATGTACTGCCTCTACACAGGATCATCCTAGAAAGTGTGGAATATTCAGAAAAGCATGAAGAGAAAACTAAAACGTTCACAAGTCCAGACATAACTGCTAACATTTTGGTGTAGTCTCTTTTAGTCTTTTATATACGTGGGTGAGTATATACATTTTTTAAACAAAATTGGGAACACGTTGCATAATAAGATTTTGATTTAATTTTTTTTTCCTACCCAATACTAGATCATGAGCATTTTCCCACATCATAAAGAATTGGTCACAAGTCAGCCCCAAACATAGTCCAGTGGAATCCAATGATAGCAGGCAACCAGAGGCAAAGTGTCTGTGGTTTTAGAAGGGAAATAAAGAAGCTGATGGGCTGGGCACAATGGCCCATACCTGTAATCTCAGCACTTTGGGAGGCTGAGGCTTGAGGCCAGGGTTTTAAGACCAGCCTGGGCAACTTAGTGAGACTCCGTCACTTAAAAAAATAAAAAATAAAAAAATTAGCCAGGTGTGGTGATGCATACCTGTAGTCCCAGCTACTCAGGAGACTGAGGCAGGAGGATCCCTTGAGTCCAGGGCTTTGAGGCTGTAGTGAGCTCTGATTGCACCACTGCGCTCCAGCCTGGGCAATAGAGCAAGAACTTCTCTCTAAAAAAAAACAGAAAATAACAACAACAACAAAAACAAACAGCTGGACACAGTGGCTCATGTCTATAATCCCAACACTTTGGGAGGCAAAGCGGGAGAATTGCTTGATCCCAAGAGTTCGAGACCAGCCTGGGCACCATAGTCAGACCCCATCTCTACAAAAAGTATGAAAATTAGCTGAGCGTGGTAGTGCATGTCTGCGGTCTCAGTTACTTGGGAGGCTGAGGTGGGAGGCTTGCTTGAGTCCAGGAGGTTGAGGCTGCAGAGAACCAAGATCGTGCCACTGTACTCCACCCTAGGCAACAGAGGGAGACTCTGTCTTAAAAAATTTAAATATATGAAGAAATGATTAGGGAAAAAAAAAGTGCTGATGACCATAGCCTTTGCTTTGGAAGCTGACCACCTGGAGCCAGCCTAGGTGGTGCACAGGGTCTGATCCTGGGATGAGAAATCAGACAGGGGAGAAGGCTTGGAACTCTTGGGTCACCTTTGGGAGGTACTTTCCTCTGTGTGTCTGGATCTCACATGAAGGTGTGAGAAGATGGGCAGGCCAACTTGTGTTTGAAGTGGGAGTCAAAATGTAAAGTGGCTTTTACACAGGCTCAGCTAAAGGCCAGGCTTCTAGAATAAGATGTGGAACACCCTAAATAAAGCCCCCTGTAAATCTGTGAGTGAGATTACTCATTCATGGTGGAGAGGCTGGCTCCTGCTGGTGATTTGGGTTCTCATGCTGGCCTGTGATTGGAGAGAACCATAAAGATTTCCTGCCTTCATTCTCTTAAATGTATATGTGTGAAAGAGAAGCTAAGTATATTTTATCTGCAGCTATATTTTTAAAGAAAAGAAGTGTTTTTTTAAAAAAAAAAAAATCCAAGAATAGCACAAGAAGGGGCAGAGAGAAAGGAAGATCTGGAGGCTGTCACCAGCCAAAAGATAATTAGCAACCATGCAGCTGGGGACAAAGACAATGTCTAGTGTCTATGATGGGACACTAGATGGGAAAGTCCCTGTGCTTGTGGTGGGCCACTTGACACCCCTTGGCAGTTAGGTGGCTTTGGAATGACAGCCCGAGGTGCCAGCCTCTTGGAGGTTGTACCAACTGACTGCTACAAATTCAAGAGTGATAAGGAGTCCTGGTGGCCTCCATGACAGATACAGGTTTGTCCAAGGCACCTGTTCCGTGCAGGATCCAGGGCCAGGACATGGAGTCTTGCGTTCACCCATGAGCTGGTACCACCTTTTGCCATGACTCTGGGGAAGGCTTGGGCTACTCTGTGCTCATAGTTTGTCCCCTGGCCCATACCAAGGTGTCACCCCTCCACCTTCCTCCTTTCTGGGCATCTTGAGGACAGAAATGAGAAAAATGGAGAGAGATGCTTTGGGTTTCCATTATGAATATAGAGAGTTTTTCATCATTACATTGGTTATCTCAGAACCTCAGGGGTAACCAATGTAATGCAACGCATGGGAAGGAAATGGGGTATTATTGTTGAACATGCCACTTAACTGCTGCAGCCTTTTCACTCTCCTTAAAATATCAGATAATATCCTCTTGAATACCTTACAGGGTAAGGTAAGTGACAAGAATCACTTGAAATACTGGATATGAAAGTGCTTTGTATATCATGGAGTGCCTACAAATATACAGATTCGTATTTATGGAGATTTTTGCATGGGAAAGTCCCTCCTTACTCCCCTGAGGTTGGGGAGACCATTCATTTCTCCAGCTCCTATAAAATTTGAGTCCTCTTTCTTGAGTAGGGTGGCTTCTCTCCACGCTGTAGAATGGGAGAGTGAATTCCAGTAAGTGAGAATGATGTGTTCAAAGTGGGTGAAAAATCTTGGAATCTTGGGGCATTAAAAAGAATTCCTTAATTTATTTCCACTCTTGACCAAGCTAGTAGGTAACAGTGTGACCTTGAGCAAGTCACTTAACCTCTGAGCCTCACTTTTCTCATTCGTCATTAGTTTGTATCCATAAATGATAGTTATGATAATCTAAGGAGAGAGTATGGAATCTAAATGGAGGTGCTTTGAAAAGTTAAAAGTGCTTCACTTTAGGGTGGGCGTAGTGGTTCACGCCTATAATCCCAGTTCTTTGGGAGGCTGAGAATAGCTTGAGCCCAGGAGTTCGAGACCAGTCTGAGTAACATGGGGAAACCCCATCTCTACCAAAACCAAAACAAACAAAACAAAAAAAAATAGCCGGGCATGGTGATGCATACCTGTAGTCCCAGCTACTCAAGAGGCTGAGGTGGGAGGATCACTGAGCCCAGGAAGGTTGAGGCTGCAGTGAGCCTTAATCATGCCACTGTACTCCAGCCTGGGCAACAGAGACCCTGTCTAAAAAACAAGCAAAAAACCAAGTGCTGTACTTTACAGACCAGAAAAATTGAGGTCACGGAAACTCCACAGCCCCCACTCGTACCCGGCCAGGCATGTCACACTCTCCACTCTGGGGCCCAGGGTCCCCATACGCTAAGTAGGGTGTGCTCCAGGTTACCTCCCCTTCTTCCAGAGCTGCTGAGGGCTAATGAGAACACTCACTTGTAGACGCTGTAATAGCCTGTTTTGAAGCATCTCAGATTTACCCCAGCCTTCCCTTCCATGGTGATGTAAACGGAGTGGCTTTCACGCACACATCCCAGAAACAGCCCAGTTTTTGCCCTTGTCCTCTGACATAATGCATGCATTGATCAATAGACATTTATCAAGCATGCCTGCCCTGTAAAGCTTGGAGCGAGGCCCTGGTCCCCTGGGTTTTGGCAGCTCAAGGACGGGCGCTCCCGGGGAAGCTGTGCTGAGAAGTCGGCTGAGCCACTGAAGCCACAGGGTTTGGTTTCAGGGAGGCCAGGTGAGGGGCAGGGTGAGAACTGGGAGGGTTCCCCAGGTGTGTTCCCCGGGTTGTGGTGTGGTGTGATGTGGTAGGGGACAGGACGAGGGTCCCTGGGGAGGGAGAGAGGTGCTTGGCTGGCTGGGTCGAGTGAGTCATCGGCCCCCTCTGAGCAATCGCTGCTGCCCGGGTGGAGTCGGCCCGCCTTATTTGGGGCTTCTGTGCTGAGCCAGGCCTCCAGGGCTAACGCGTTTGTTTCCCCAGCTGCTTCCCGGGCCGCGCTGGTAGCCAGCTGAGCCCGGCGCCTGCGGCTGAGTTGCACCGCGCAGAGGCCGGGGGAGCTGCAGGTCCGAACTCGGCCGGCCCCGGGCGAGGGCGGGCGGGGAGCGGTGCGGGCTAGGGCGAGCGAGGCTGCCACACCCCCGGGACTCGCTGGTGCGCGGCTCAGCATGCCGGCTGCGGAGGTCCCGCACAGGGCAGCTCCCAGGCCTCCTGTCCCTAGAGCAGTAAATGCAGATCAGCACTTCTGCCCCTCACTGTACTCCCACTCTCATCCCCTTCCTCCCTCTACCACCACCAAAAGGCCAGAATTTTTAAGTTGATTGATATTTTTTTATTAGGATAATAAAGTCAGATGCAGTATATTGAGTATGTTTTTTTGTTTCGTGTTGTGTTTTTGTAGAGATGGGGTCTCACTGTGTTGCCCAGGCTGCCCTCTTAATTCCTGGGCTCTAGTGATCCTCCTGCCTCGGCCTCCCAAAGTGCTGGGATTACAGGCATGAGCCACCGTGGCTGGCCTTGACTGTGTTGTTAAATGGCTATTTTAGACCATGAAATTTTCAACAAAAGTTCTTATTTAAGAGTCTTGATATTTTTAGATAGTTCCATGGCTGTCTTTGATCATACAAGTTAAAAAATGTTGCTGGTAGAAATAGGAACCATTTTTTTTCTTCTCTCTCTCTGTCTCTGCCTTTCATTTCTAGTTCTATCTCTTTTGTTTATTTCTCAGATGCACAAAATTGGATGAGTCAAAATCTACAGTTCATTTTCTTGACTGGTTTATGCATGCCTCTCTTTTACTGCTTATTTATATATGCTATTAATGTTTTTTATTAACCTAATGAACACACTTGAACCCACCACCCAAAAATGAGATCACTATCATTTATTTGCATCCACCTATGACCCCTATCCCATCTCCCCACCTCATCACCCAGCCAAACCACTGTCTTGGGCTGTAATGTTGTATTCACCATTCTCTTGATAACCATATGTATGCCTAAAGAAACATATTATTTGTACTTGCTTTATATGCTTTATCTAAAAAATATAGTAGCTGGGCACAGTAGTACGCACCTGCAGTCCCAGCTACTCAGGAGGCTGAGGCAAGAAAATCACTGAGTCCAGGAGTTCGAGGCTGCAGTGAGCTTTGATTGCACCACTGCACTCCAGCCTGGGTGACAGAGTGAGCCTGTATCTAAATATATGAACACACGGCTAGGCACGGTGGCTCATGCCTGTAATCCCAGCACTTTGGAATGCCGAGGCGGGGGATCACCCGAGGTCAGGAGTTCGAGACCAGTTTGGCCAACATGGTGAAACCCCGTCTCTACTAAAAATAAAAAAAAAATTAGCCAGGCATGGTGGCGGGACGCCTGTAGTCCTAGCTACTCAGGAGGCTGAGGAGAGTCTCTTGAATCTGGGAAGCGGAGGTTGCAGTGAGCCAAGATTGTGCCACTGCACTCCAGCCTGAGTGACAGAGCGAGACTCTGTCTCAAAAAAAAAAAAAAAAGCAAAACAAAACCCTTTAGAGACAAACAAAAACAGAGGTTTCTACCAACAGACTACTCCACTAAAGCAACTTCTTCTTTTTTTTTTTTTTCTGACACAGAGTCTCACTCTGTCCCCTAAGCTGGAGTGCAGTGGCACAATCTCAGCTCACTGCAGCCTCCGTTTCCCAGGTGCAAGCGATTCTCCTGCCTCAGCCTCCCAAGTAGTTGAAATTCAGGCACACGCCTCCATGCCCGGCTAATTTTTTTGTATGTTTACTAGAGACGGGGTTTCGCCATGTTGGCCAGGCTAGTCTTGAACTCCTGACCTCAAATGATCCTCCCACCTTGGCCTCCCAAAGTGCTGGGATTACAGGCGTGAGCCACTATGCGAGGCCTACTAAAGCAACTTCTAAAAGAAATAATTCAAAAGAAGAAAAATTATAAGCATACCTTATTTTATTGTACTTCAGACACTGCCTTTTTATTTTATTATTAAACAAATTGAAGGTTTGTGGCAACCCTGTGTTGAGCAAGTCTGTTGACGCCATTTTTCTATCAGCATGTGCTCATTTCATGTCTCTGTGTCACATCTTGGTAATTCTCTTGATGTTTCAAAGTTTTTCATTATTATTATATGTGTTATGATGATTTGTGATCAGTGATTTTTTGGTGTTACTAATAGAATTGTTTTGGGGTGCTACAAATGGTGCCCATATAAGGCAGCAAACAATCAACAAATGTGTATGTTCTGACTGCCTCATTGACCAGCTGTTCTTCATCTCTCTCTTTCTCCTGGGGATTCCCTATTCCCTAAGACACAACAATATTGAAAGTAGGCCAATTAATAACCCTACAATGGCCTCTAAGTGTTCATGTGAAAGAAAGAGTCACAGGTCTCTCACTAGAAATCAAAAGCTAGAAATGATTAGGCCTATTGAGGAAGTCGTGTTGAAAGCTGAGATAGGCCCAAAGCTAGGCCTCTTGTACCAGTTAGCCGAGCTGTGAATAAAGGAAAATGTTCTTGAAGGAAATTAAAAGTGCTACTCCAGTTAACACACAAATGATAAAAAAGCAAAACAGCTTTATTTGCTGACAGGAAGGAAGTTCAAGTGGTCTGATTAGAAGATCAAACCAGCCACAACATTCCCTTAAGTTGAATCCTAATCCAAGGCAAGATCCTAAATCTCTTCAATGTTGTGAAGGTTGACAGAGGGGAGGAAGCTGCAGAAGAAAAGTTAGAAGCTAGCAGAGCTTGGTTCTTGAGGTTTAACGAGAGAAGCTGTCTCCACAACGTAAAGGTGAAGCAGCAAGTGCTGACATAGAAACCACAGCAAGTTAGTCGGAAGATCTAGCTAAGATAATTGGTGACAGTGGCTATGCTAAACAACAGATTTTAATGTAGGCAAAACAGCCTTCTCTTGGAAAAAGATGCCATCTAGGACTTCCATAGCTAGAAAGGAGAAGTCAATGCCTGGCTTCAAAGTTTCAAAGAACAGGCTGACTTTCTCATTAGGGGCCAGTGCAGCTGGTGACTTCAAGTTAAAGTCAATGTTTGCCATTCTGAAAATCCTAGGGTCTTTATGTATTTTCCACCCCTCCAGGTTCAAGTGATTCTTCTGCCTTAGCCTCCTGAGTAGCTGGGATTACAGGCGCCCGCCACCACGCCCTGCTAATTTTTATATTTTTAGTAGAGACGGGGTTTCACCATATTGGCCAGGTTGGTCTCAAACTCCTGACCTCAAGTGACCCGCCCTCTTTGGCCTCACAAAGTGTTGGGATTACAGGCGTGAGCCACCACGCCAGGCTTCTAGGGCCTTTAATAATTATGCTAAATCTATTCTGCCTGTGATCTATCAAAGAAACAACAAAGCTTGGATGACAGCTCATCTATTTACAGCATGGTTTGCCAAATATATATATATATATATTTTTTTTTTTTTTTTGAGATGGAGTTTCGCTCTTGTTGCCCAGGCTGGAGTGCAATTGTGCGATCTCGGCTCACTGCTGTGTCTGCCTCCCGTGTTCAAGCAATTCTCCTGTCTCAGCCTCCCGAGTTGCTGGGATTACAGGCGCATGCCCCCATGCCTGGCTAATTTTTGTGTTTTTAGTAAAGACAGGGTTACATCATATTGGTCAGGCTGGTCTCGAACTCCTGACCTCAGGTGATCTGCCCACCTCGGCCTCCCAAAGTGTTGGGATTACAGGCGTGAGCCACCGTGCCTGGCCAGTTTACCGAATATTTTAAGCCCACTGTTGAAACCTACTCCTTTCAAAATACTACTGCTCATTGACAATGTACCTGGTCACCCAGGAGCTCTGATGGAGACATACAAGGAGATGAATGTTGTTTTCATGCTTGCTAACACAAAATCTATTCTGCAGCTCATGGAACAAGGAACAAACTTGACTTTCAAGTCTTATCATTTAAGAAGTGTATTTTGTAAAGCTATAGCTGCCATAGACAATGATTCCTCTGTTGGATCTGGGCAAAGTGAATTGAAAACCTCTGGAAAGAATCTACCATTCTAGAGGCCATTAAGAACATTCAAGGGCTGGGAATGGTGGCTCATGCTTGTAATCATAGCATTTTGGGAGGCTGAGGCATGAGGATCACTTGAGCCTAGGAGTTTGAGACCAGCCTGGCAACACAGGGAGACCCTGTCTCTACAAATAGTGAAAAAGTTAGTCAGGCATGGTGGTGTGCTCTTGTGCTCTCAGCTACTCAGGAGGCTGAAGTGAGAGGATCGTTTGGGCCTGAGAGGTCGAGGGTGCAGTGAGCCATGATTGTGCCACTGCACTCCAGCCTGGGTGACAGAGTGAGACCTCGTCTGGGAAAAAAAAAAAAAAAAAAGGAAAGAAAAAGAATATTCATGGTTCATGGAGGAAGTCAAAATATCAACATTAACAGGAGTTTGGAAGAAGTTGATTCCAACCCTCATGGCTGACTTTGAGGGGCTCAGGATTTCAGTGGAGGAAATAACTGTAGATGTGGTGGAAATAGCAAGAGAACTAGAATTAGAAGTAGAACCTGAGGATATGACTGAATTGCTGCCATCTCATGATAAAACTTGAACAAATGAGGAGTTGCTTTTTAGGAATGAGCAAAGAAAGTGGTTTCTTGAGATGAAATCTACTCCTGTTGAAGATGCTGTAAATACTGTTGAAGTGACAACAAAGGATTTAGAATATTACATAAACATAGTTGATAAAGCAGCTGCAGGGTTTGAGAGGACTGACTTCAATTTTGAAAGAAGTTCTACTCTGGGTAAAATGCTGTCAAATATCAGTCCTTCATGGGGATGTAAAAAAAAGAGGCCAGGCATGGTGGCTCACGTCTGTAATCCCAGCACTTTGGGAGGCCAAGGCAGGCGGATCACCTGAGATCAAGAGTTGGAGACCAGCCTGGCCAACATGGAGAAACCCTGTCTCTGCTAAAAATACAAAAATTAACCAGGTGTGGTGGTGCATTCCTGTAATGCCAGCTACTTGGAAGACTGAGGCAGGAGAATTGCTTGAACCTGGGAGGTGGAGATTGCAGTGAGCTCAGATCATGTTCACTGCACTCCAGCCTGGGCAACATAGCAAGACTCCATCTCAAATAATAATAATAAATAAAATAAGAAACGAAAGGAAGAAAAGGAAAAAATGCTGTCAAATAGCATCATATGTTATAGAGAAGTCTCACTAAAGAGTCAATCAATGCAGCAAACTTTATTGTTGTCTTATTTGAAGAAATTGTCACAGCTACCCCACCCATCAGCAAGCAGCCATCCACATTGAGACAAGACCTCTCTACCAGCAAAAAGATTACCACTTCCTGAAGGCTCAGATGATCATTAGCGTTGTTTTTTGTTTTGTTTTTGAGACGGAGTCTTGCTCTGTTGCCCAGGCTGGAGTGCAACGGTGTGATCTCGGCTCACTGCAACCTTCGCCTCCTGGGTTCAAGCGATTCTCTCAACTCAGCCTCCCGAGTAGCTGGGATTACATGTGCCACCATGCCCAGCTATTGTTTTTTTTTTTTTTGGTGATTATAGATTAATGTAATATACCGCCATCCTTAAAGCTACAACATATCACAGATCACAAAAGTGCTTTCACCAAGTTACAACCCTAACACCTTACTTTTTTATGTCCTCTAACTGCAAATAAATTTCTCCTCAGAGAATCAGTGCAGTCTTCTTTATCCTTTTAAAACTTAGCTGGAGTTGCTTAAACTAATTCTTAATACCATTCTGAAACTAGAAATATACTGTTTAGAACACAGAAATGCTAAGAAAGTACAAAGACTTTAGTTTTTTTTTCATTTTCATGATTCAAGTAGAAAACAGTGCCTAGTAGGTATTATTCTACATGGTAAATGGAAGAAAAAAATGTTTAGAATGTGAATTCACTAGACCTTTGCTGTATTCAGAAGTTAAGGATTTCACAGGTGAAAAGATTTCTCTAAGAGTTCTGAACTTTGTGTCTTCTCACATACTTTTAGTGTAAACACTGTAAACTTAACATCTGTATTAATGCTACCTTTTTAGGATTAATGATTAACGAGGTAGAAGATACTTCAGTTAAATTCTCAGACACATAATTAAGTGTGTGTTAACCTTTTTGAAAGGCATTTTCAACGGAACTGGTGGTTTTTCAGGAAATTGCTGAATACCCACGCATAAATGCAGATATTGATGAAGTAGGATATTTGTATATTTGCTTTTTTTCAATCATTCAATTTTATGAACATGGGGTCTAAGCAGATTTCAAAACAAAGACCATTTATAAAACTGGACCATTTTAATGTTTACAATGTAATAAATCTCTTGATTGCAGACATATATGGCTGTTTGGTAGAAACATTACAGTAACGGCAGTTTTTTCAGTTGGTGTGTAGTCCTCAATAATTATATATGAAATTGCTGTCAAACCAGTAAGACTGCATTTATGCATCCATCATTTTCAGGACTGTTGGTAACCTGAGCATATTTTCTCCAAATAACTTTGCCTCCTTGTGTCACAAGGCCCAATTCGCTCACATTTACCTCAATGACAATATCTTTGGTAATAACACCCACAGTTGTATACAGTGGGGATGAGGGATTCTTCTTTACACCAAGTATTGGTGGGCAAAAGGTGGCTTTCAGTTCAAGATGTAATACATGGGCTTTCTTGAAATGCATATTGGCCTGATGAGTCTTTCATATTTAGGTGGTTTTCTTGTAAAGCCATCTCCGACAAAGCAGAGTTTAGTAACCACCCTCTTCCATGCCTTCTTCTTTCTCTTTCCTGTTCAAACAACTTTTAATACATCTGTTTCTCCCTGGGCACGTACTTTAGTCGGAGGGACTTCCCGTTTTCCCACCTTCTCTTTTCATTTCTGTTTAATCATATTGGAAAGTACTTTGGCTTGAGATTGTCCCTCTCTGTCCAGCAGATAGGCAGGTACTGCTCCCTGTGGAGTCTTTTCATCCTTCTTTTGTTTGGTGTTTCTCTTTTCATGCATCTTGATAGTCTTTTTCATTTGTATTTTCTCAGCATGACACTGTTTAAGGTAAAGCTTAGCCTTCAGACCAATCATTTTCTTTGCCTTCTTTGAACGTTCATGAGCCTCTCGTTCATAAGCCTCTCGACTTTCCTTCTTTCTTTTTTTCTCATGGTAATCCTAACGGTATCCATAGTGTTTATGGTGTAATTCAATATATTCGTTCTGTGGCATGGTGACAGGCGCAGAACCACCAGGAGTAGCCCCTGAGGTGCGAAAACACTCTCAATTTTAAGGTCTCAGAGACTCCGCGCAGGCCAGGACAGGAAAGGGTCACCCTTTTTTAAAAATATTTTTAGTAGAGACAGGGTTTCACCATGTTGGCCAGGCTGGCCTTGAACTCCTGACCTCAAGTGATCCGCCCCTCTCAACCTCCCAAAGTGCTAGGATTACAGGCGTGAACCACGGCCGATCATTAGCATTTTTAACACAAAATATATTTTAATTAAGGTAGTCACATTGTGTTTTTTAACCATAAAAACACTTAATAGACTATAGTATTGTGTACACATAACTTTTATATGCACTGAGAAACCAAAAAAATAATAAATAACCAGGAACTTGCCTTATTGCAGTGGTCTGGAATCGTACCTGCAATGTCTCCAAGGTATGCCTGTACTAAAAGGAAAGTCTAAGATTCAAGAAGGGATGATGGACTGAGCACTGTGGCTCATGCCTTATAGTCCTAGCACTCTGGAAAACCAAGATGAAAGGATCTTTTGAGCTCAGGAGTTCAAGAACAGCCTGGGCAAAATAGAGAAACCTCATCTCTAATAAAAATTAAAAAAAAAAAAAAAAGCCTGGCATGATGATGCAGGCCTGTAGTCCCAGCTACTTGGGAGACTGAGGTGGGAGGATCACTTGAGCCCAGGAGATTCAGTCTGCAGTGAGCTATGATGGCACCACTGCACTCCACCCTGGCCAACAGAGGGAGACCCTGTCTCAAGAAAAAAAGAAAAAGAAACGAAGATGGGATGATGAGCAAATAAAATGGTAAACATGGAGTGAAATCTATATATTGATGTCAAAGACAAGAAATATCAGAAATATAACAATGTCTAATTGATAGGAATAAAATGAAGGTATAATTTAAATCCTCAGTAACTATAGCATATAAATTGGAAGGTGAGGCCAGGCGCGGTGGCTCATGCCTGTAATCCCAACACTTTGGGAGGCTGAGGCAGGTGGATCACAAGGTCAGGAGATCGAGACCAGCCTGGCTAACATGGTGAAACCCCGTCTCTACTAAAAATACAAAAATTAGCTGGGTGTGGTGGTGCGTGCCTGTAATCCCAGCTACTGAGGAGGCTGAGGCAGGAGAATTGCTTGAACCCAGGAGGTGGAGGTTGCAGTGAGCCGAGATCGCGCCACTGCACTCCAGCCTGGGTGACAAAGTGAGACTGCGTCTGAAAAAAAAAAATTAGAAGGTGAATATAGTAATTGGAGTTTAAGTGTTCTAAGGTCCTTATGTTTTCTAGGGAAAAAATTAAAGATATTGATTATTAGAAGTCTTTATGTTAAGATTTCTAGGCTAATACTAAAAAACTTGGTATAATATAACTTCCAAACTAGCAGACGGGAAGAAAAACGAAAAGGAAACACAAATGAAAATGATAGAAAATGTGTCAGTTAAAAAAAAATTTATGGTTGTGATATCAAAGAAAATAATAAAGATTACCATTTCTTGAGTAGCTCTTGTATTAATCACTTTGAATCATTAATCTTTATAATTTCATGTAATATATGTCAGAATGACAAGCCCAAAGCAGGCATTTAAAAATTATAGTTTCTGGCCAGGTGCAGTGGCTCACACCCATAATCCCAGCACTTTGGGAGGCAGAGGTGGGAGGATCACTTGAGCCCAGGAGTTTGAGACCAGCCGAGACCACATAGCAAAATGTTGTCTCTACAAAAACATTTGAAAATTAGCCAGGCATGGTGGCACACCCCTGTAGTCCACAAAGGAGGCTGAGGTGGGAGGATCACTTGAGCCCAGAGGCTGAGGCTTCAGTGAGTTCTGATCATGCCACTGCATTCCAGCCTGAGTAACAGAGCAAGACCCTGTCTCAAAAAATAAAAATAAAAATTAGCTAGGCATGTGGGGGAAGCCTGTAGTTCTAGCTACTGGGGAGGCTGATGCGGGAAGATTGCTCCATCCAGCCTGGTTGGCAGGGTGAGACCCTGTTGCTAAAAAAAATATATAAAAAGCTGGGTGTGGTGGCTCACGCCTGTAATTCCAGCACTTCGGGAGGCCAAGGCAGGTGGATCAAAAGATCAGGAGTTCAAGATCAGCCTGGCCAAAATGGTGAAATCCTGTCTCTACTAAAAACACAAAAATTAGCCGGGTGTGGTGGCAGGTGCCTGTAATCTCAGCTACTCGGGAGGCTGAGGCAGGAGAATCGCTTGAACCTGGGAGCTGGAGGTTGCAGTGAGCCAAGATTGTGCCACTGCACTCCAGCCTGGGCGGCAGAGCAAGACTCCATCTCAAAAAAAAAAAAAAAAAAAAAAAGAAAGAAACTTGTCCAAGGTCACAGAGCTTGGATTCCAATCCAAGTATTTGAAATTCAACCCAAGCTACTTTTCCCTTTACCATGTGGTAGATTTTTTCTCTCTAATGCCAAAACATCACATAACAGCCAAGACCATGAGTTTTTTGGACTTGGGTTTATGGTCCAATTTCACCACAAGTTAACTGTAGAGCTTTAGGCCTCAGTTCCTTCAGTTGTTGAAAGAGGATAAAAATTGCTATCACAAAAGGTAGTAGGTTGGAAGATTGTGAGAATGCATGCCATTGGGGTGAGAATGTATCACTTGGGGTGGTGGAGATAAAAAATGAGGTCCCAGTTCAATGTAACAGCCGATGAATAGGCTCCTAGGGAGCAGTAAGAAGAGAACGGAGGTGGGGGGTGGGGGGAGGGCTGGGCACAGTGGCTCACGCCTGTAATTCCAGCACTTTGGGAGACCGAGGTGGGCAGATCGTGAGGTCAAGAGATCGAGACCAGCCTGGCCAACATGGTGAAACCCCATCTCTGCTGAAAATACAAAAATTAGCTGGGCATGGTAGTGAGCACCTGTAATCCCAGCTACTTGGGAGGCTGAGGCAGGAGAATTGCTTGAACCTGGGAGACGGAGGTTGCAGTGAGCCAAGATCGCACCACTGCACTCCAGCCTAGCAAGGGTGAGACTCTGTCTCAAAAAAATAAATAAATAAGAAGAAGAGCACAGGGACTGGGCACGGTGGCTCGCGCCTGTAGTCCCAGCACTTTCGGAGGCCGAGGCGGGCAGATCACTTGAGGTTAGGAGTTCGAGACCAGCCTGGCAACATGGTGAAACCCTGTCTCTACTAAAAATACAAAAATTAGCCGGGCATGGTGGGGTGGCCCTCTAGTTCCAGCTATTTGGGAGGCCGAGGCAGGAGAATTGCTTGAACCCAGGAGGCAGAGGTTACAGTGAGCTGAGATCGCACCACTGCACTCCAGCCAGAGCAACAAGAGAGAAACTTCGTCTAAAAGAAAAAAAAAACTTTCCCAAGGTCAAATGGGTAGTGATGGTGGTGGTGGATCTGGGATTTGGGCTGTCTGTCCACAGAGCTTATGCTCTTAATCTCTGCACCATACTTTAAGAGGTGAATGATCACTGAGAAGGAGAGCTCTCATGTCTGGAAAGCACCTCAAAGGCAATATTATGAAAAAAGTGTGGCTTCTGCCAAAGTTGGGTTTGGATTCTGGCTTGGCTTCTTACTGTGTGAGCCTAGACAAAGTATTTAGCCAGTTTTCTCCTCTGTAAAATGGGAGTGATATGACCCATATCCCAAGGTTGTTGAGAGGATCAAATGAGATACTAATACAGAGTGATCAAAAAGCCTGGAGACTTAGTTCCCCATCTTGGGTCAGGAAAGCCTTAGCTGTACCTGCTGTAACCAGGTGCCTGTGTTCTCTGAGCTGATGATGGGGTGACTTTGGGAGAGGAGAGGATGAACACAGATGCCTTTCTCCTGCTCTTTGAAAAGGTGATTTGTCTACCCTATGCCCACCACCCTCAATGCACTCCCACCATTGTCTCCTACCACACACAAGCACGCTGCATGGTATTCAGAAAGCCCAGTCTGTTTCTCCACCCCTTTGCCTTGTCACTCAGCTTTGCCAGGTCCCTTGAGTTCTTTGATGTTGTGCCAGGCTCTGTGTGGGCTCCCAGCCCTGGGCATGTCTGTGGTGACTGACCTGTGCCCCACTGGCCTCCACCTCCATTACCACAATGGGTCTGAGCTCTTGGTGACAGCAGCTGCTGGTCCACATCTGGAATTTAGCTCTGCTCTTCCCTTCTCCACCCTTCTCACCTGTCTATACCAGGATGACTCTTCCATCTGCTCTTCTTCCTTCTCCTATTTTTATTTATTTATTTTACTGTGATAAAATATACAGAACATAAAATTTGCCATCTTAACCTTTTTTTTTTTTGAGATGGAGTCTCACTCAGTTGCCCAGGCTGGGCTGCAGTGGCACGATCTCACTGCAAGCTCTGCCTCCCAGGTTCACACCATTCTCCTGCCTCAGCCTCCCGAGTAGCTGGGACTGCAGGCTCCTGCCACCACACCCGACTAATTTCTTTTTGTATTTTTAGTAGAGACAGGGTTTCACCGTGTTAGCCAGGATGGTCTCGATCTCTGGACCTCATGATCCACCCGTCTCAGCCTCCCAAAGTGTTGGGATTACAGGCATGAGCCACCACTCCCAGCTTATCTTAACCATTTTTAAGTAGACCGTTCAGTGGTACTAACTACATTCCCAATGTAGGTTTCCCATCGCCATCATCCATGTCTAGAACTTCTCCTTCATCCCAAACTGAAACTCTGTACCCATTAAACAATAATGCCCATTCCCCACTCCATCCAGCCTGTGGTAACCTCCACTCTACTTCCTGTCTCTATGAATTTGCCTATTCTACATACTTCATATGAATAGAATTATACCGTATTTGTTTGTGTGTGTGTGACTGGCTTATTTCACTTAGCATAATGTTTTCAAGGTTCATCCGTGTGGCAGCATGTGTCAGAACATCCTTCCTTGAATAATAATTCCATTGTATGGATGTGCCACACTTGTTTGTCCATTCATCTGCCCATGGAGGCCCTCCTTTTTTAAATCACATTTTTTGGGTATATCATAATTTGCAGTAATATGAAGAGAATAGCCTACTCTTTCCTTGTAGCAGGAAACTGAGGAGGGTCACTCTCCCAGATAGTGGAAGGCAGGTGGAATTGAGTGTGCTGTTTATAAACTCTGTCCTGAGGTTTTACTCTTCCAGAGGTCTCTTTTCTCGACAAATACTTAATGCGCATGACATCACCTGAACCCAGAAGTGCTAGCTAGAGAGAAGTGATTATCTGGGGCCAGAACCTTGCATTTGCTTGCCTTCCTAGGGAAAGACCCTATTGTTAACCCTGGAGATTCCCTCCTTTCAGTGCTGAAGGCCTTTAAAGGGTCTAGAGACTGTAGAGCAACATTTTGTTTCCTGTTTATATTTTTTGGGTTTGTGTTTGCTTTTGTTTTTTGCATTTCTTCCCCTTTTCAGTATTTGTCCTTCCTGGTCCTGATGCACTTCAATATTTCTGGATGTGCTGTACTATAATCATAGGCCTTCTTAATATGGGTGTATCCTGTCTTCTTTATTTAGAATTCTGCGGACTGGGAATTCCCTAAGGGAAAGAGCCCTCTTCCTTTCTTTCTCTAATCTTCCTCCACCCTTTTTTGTTCTCCCTTTTGTACCTCCACAACACACCAGGAGGTGTACCGCCTCCATCTAGACCACAAACTGTACTCTCAAGGTACCCATGGCCAAGAAGAGTGACACACACACACATCACACATACATTCAGCATGTCTCACTGTTACCTCTGAGAGGAAGTAGGAGAACCTATATTAATCCTCTGAGCTCATCAGGACAGGAATCCCCCGCTCCAATGTCCTGGGTTGGGCCTAGAATTATCCCACTATTTTCTACAGGCTGCTCTCTCTCTCTTTTTTTTTTTTTTAAGCAAGGTCTTGCTCTGTCACCATGCTAGAGTGCAGTGGTGTGATCATAGCTTACCGCAGCTTCAAACTCCTGGGCTCAAGCAATCTTCCCTCCTCAGCCTCGTAAGTAGTGGGGACTACAGGCACATGCTACCACACCCAGCTAATTTTTTATTTTTTGTAGAGACGATGTCTCACTGTATTGCCCAGGCTGGTCTCAAACTCCTGGCCTCAAGCGATCCTCCTGCCTCGGCCTCCTGAGTCTCTGGGATTACAGGCATGAGCCACTGTGCCCAGCCTCTTCTCTCCAATTTCTTTTAGGACCTTGTAGTATGGAGTATGCCTTAGCTTCTTCTAGGCTCTTCCTGTGGTTGCATGGCCTTAACTGAGTGAGTCACTTCACCTTTAAGACCATATGCTCTAAAATCTGTCAAAGAATGATATTGTCAGTCCTGTCTATCTTAAAAGATTGTTGCAAAGATCAAATGTCAGAGTGCTTTGAAAACTGTGAAGCATTATCCACATGTGAGTTCTTAACAGAGTTCCTTTACTCTCACGAACTCTTTCTGTCTTTTTACTTAGTCTTGCTGATACCACTTAAAAAGGAACCTCAGACAGATAGATTCCCCAGATATAGCTGCAAAAATTAGAGATTCTGGAGAAGTCTGGGAATGGGGAGTACCAATGTCCTCCTGGTACACAGAGCCAAGGGTCCAGATCCAGGACTGGAAAGTATAGGAGCACGGTGGCCAGAGGCACGGGGAGGCTCTGACAGAGGGGCAGAAGCAGTTTGCCTCCACTGTTCAGTGGCTTCTTAAGATACTTGATCTTCATCCAAGGGCAAGGGCCTTTGCACATGAAAAAAGTAATAATCCTTTCAACTTTGGTATGGGGTAGATGACTTTTTGATCCCCATTTTTTTAGATGAGGAAATGAAGGCTCAGGGAGAATGGATTTGGAGGAGGTTTGGCTGAGAGGCACTGGTGCTACTTGGGAAGGACTTCATGGGACAGCCTGTGAGCTGTGAGGGGCAGGAGCCTGGCCCAGGTGCAGGGGTCCCACGGGGCTGGCCACTTTGACATCTTCAGCTCTGGCTCTGGTGCATCCCCATGTCAAACTGGATTCACTACTGGTTTTCTTCCTGAGATATTTTTCAGGATTTAGTGACCCAAGGGAATGCCAGGTTGACAGTTAACTGCACCTGCTAGTCCTTAAGGTACTTTTATTTTATTTTATTTTATTTTTGAGACAGAGTCTCGCTCTGTCACCCAGGCTGGAGTGCAGTGGTGTGATCTTGGCTCACTGCAAGCTCCGTCTCCCGGGTTCACGCCATTCTCCTGCCTCAGCCTCCTGAGTAGCTGGGACTACAGGCGCCTGCCACCGCGCCTGGCTAATTTTTTGTGTTTTCAGTAGAGATGGAGTTTCACTGTGGTCTCAATCTCCTGACCTCGTGATCTGCCCACCTCACCCTCCCAAAGTGCTGGGATTACAGGCGTGAGCCACCGCGCCCGGCCCTTAAGGTACTTTTAAAGATTTTAGAAAGGTGAATATAGCCCACAGGAGCAAGGCCCATCTGGCAAAACTTAGGGTGGATTTCATCTCCCAAACCACCTCCTTACCTGGTGCCCATGTTCAGGGCACATGCTACCTGACTGTATGTAGCAGCTCTGGAAAGAGAAGGCTCCCCTCTGCTCAGGCTGAGCCCTTAGTGGGAGGCCCACGCTGTGATGAGCTCTCTCCTGCAGCAGCTTGATGGCCACAAGCTGGCGGCAGGGGAAACCCTAGAGGTTTTGGGTAGGCACAGGCTAGCAGGCGTGGGAGATGTTTCTGCCCTTCCTTTGACACCCAATACAGATTTCTTTGCCTCAGGTGTCTCTGCCCCTGTCCTGCTTTCCTGTCAAGATTGTGTAGCCTTGGCCGGGCTCAGTGGCTCACGCCTGTAATCCCAACACTTTGGGAGGCCGAGATGGGCGGATCACGAGGTCAGGAGTTCAAGACCAGCCTGGCCAATATGGTGAAACACTGTCTCTACTAAAAATACAAAAATTAGCCAGGCATAGTGGTACGTGCCTGTAGTCCCAGGTACTCAGGAGGCTGAGGCAGGAGAATCACTTGAACCCGGGAGGCGGAGGTTGCAGTGAGCCGAGATCACAGCACTGCACTCCAGCCTGGTGACAGAGCTAGAATCCATCTCAAAAAAAAAAAAAAAAGATTGTGTAGCCTTTTTATCCAGTGCTCAGCACAATATTTTGCTAATAACATGCTTAAATGTAAAATGAGGGGATTTGTTTAGACTTTTCCATCTACGTGGCTATGATTATGGGATTCTTGTTTGATGTAGTTGGTGGGAAAAGCAGAGGACATGCTCCCTGAAAAGACCAGGAACTTACTGGCTAGTATTGTTACTGGTGATAAAATTGTGACAGGTCTGACCTGCCTCCTAGCTTGTGGTCAGCCTACCTGCTTTGAGAAGGTGGTGGAGCATACGTGGTAATTAACCTACAGTGGTGCCACAGTTGCTGCTTCTGGGTAGAGCAGAGCAGTGAGCAACTCTGTCTCCTTTCCAAGCTGGCACCAGCTCAGGAGGAAGCATCCAAGGGGATTCTCATAAGCCACAGAGAACTGCCCATGAGTATGAAAGGGAATTCCTGGGCCAGGTGGCCACACTCAGCTGACAGCTCCTGCTGGGAGGAATGGTAGCATTTTGGTTTCTTAACAATGTTCTCCTCCATCTGGCTCCTTTGAAATGAGAGTTGAAAGGGTCCTGACCAGGAGACCTGCAGGAGGTGGACAGCAAGGCAGCCCTCAATTCTGGAAACAGCACCTCCACACATCACTTCTGGGGATAATTATCTTATCTGCCCTCTTTCAGGCAAAACTCAGAGTCTTTGGAGGGCCTTCGCTTTCCCAAAGCAGCTTAATTTTGGCCCCCATTCTTCGTGCCTCCTAGGTTTTGTTGGGTGGACATTTAACATAGTAGAAAGCTGACTCCTCTTCCTATTAATCTCCTAGGTTTATCTCACCATCTGAATAGGGCCTTATAATCCTACAAATGAGGCCTCTCTCCCTATGCTCACCAGGAAAAATTGAACTCTCAAGACTGTCCATTTTCTTTGCCCTGTTATGGAAACTTCTTTTCCTTTTGCCATATCCCCCTCTTATCTTGGCTCTTGAAACTATTCCCTTAGGAAGAAGAAAGCAGTTCCCTTCCTGCCCTTCTTTTGAACCAAACTTCTGTTTGTGGTCTTGGAAACCATGACAACCTGGCCTAAGAAGCCACTTTGACCATCTTGGAAGTTAATATTTCAGTGCTGTGTACTCACAATTGTGAGCTCTCTAGCACCTTTTTGCTTTTGTTTTGTTTTGTTTTAAGATAGGGTCTCACTTTGTCATCCAGGCTGGAGTACAGTGGTGCCATCTCCACTCACTGCAACCTCTGCGTCCCAGGTTCAGGAGATCCTCCCACCTCAGCCTCCAGAGTAGCTGGGACTATAGGTGCGCACCACCATGCCTGGCTAATTTTTGTATATTTTGTAGAGATGGGGTTTCACCATATTGCTCCAGCTGGTCTCGAACTCCTGGATTCAAGTGATCTCCCCACCTCAGCCTCCCACAATGCAGGGATTACAGGTGTGAATCATTGTGCCCTGCCTCTAGCACTTTTTTCCAAAGGGGGACAGAAGCCCGTGATCTGCTGAGAGGAGAAAGTTTCAAACAAAGCAACCCTAGATAATCCTTCTACAAGTACATTAGCAAAGGAGCAATGTTCCCTGTAGGTTCTAGGGAGTGGATATGGGCAGCATTCGCTGGCAGTCTGGAGTAATGTTCTGGAGTGTGGCCTATACTTATTTTTCCTGTGCTCTTTTCTTCTTTCCTCTTCTCACAATTGCTCAGTTACTCAGTAGACTAGTGTTGGAGGTAGCTATCTTTTCGCTTACACCAACTTTTTTTTCTTTCTTCTCCTGGATATGTTTGTCCTTCTTGCTCGGGTGCTACCTTTTAAAGCCCAAAGTTGGGAATCCAGGGAGCTGCGATGATTAACTGCAGGAGCCCAGTGGAAGAATTCCACAGCCTTAGACGGCAAAGTTTCCATAGCCTCACTGCCGTGGGACTTCCCCCGCATGAAGGCGAGCTCACTTTCTTGGGCCGGCCATTGGAGGAGGGAGGGAAGACAGCAGGCTGGCGTGTCCTCAGCTTCTCTGAGGACTTGGCTGCTTACAGAGAGAGGGCCCAGTGACAGGAACCCTAAAGGGAGGAAAGTGACCCCCTCCCCCCCACACTGAAAAAGATCCCTCTCTGGTGATGAAGATCTTGCTAATTTGGAACAGCTGGCCAGGGTGTGTTAGACTGGAGGAACTGGGGGAAAGCTTGCTCTGGCAATCTTCTGCAGAAACAAATAGCATGAGATGCCTACGAAAGTTTCACTCTGCTTGGATAGGATGTGTGATGCTACTCCTCCTCTGCGAATCCTTGTGTAGTGGTGGGGAAAGAGAGAAGAAAGCAGCCTGTCACCAGGGGTTGGATTTTAGCGTCCATATGTCTATTCCCCACCACGCTCTGTAGGCTCAGAGTGGAACGGAGGTGGAACAGTGGAGCCATCTTGCAGCTTGTAGTTGGGTAGGACTAGCTTATTGTGTTCACTTCTTGAGTTGTCAGCTTCTTTGGGAACCCTGAAAGGAGCCAGGGTCAGATTGTAGTGCCTTTTTAATCTGTCTAGTCTTCTGCCTCCATCAAGCCACTCCCCTATTTATGCTAGATTGGGAGCTTGGCTGAGCATACTACATCCTGACTTTGGTGGTTTGTTTTGTTTTTTTCATTTTTTAGACGGCTGTAGTTACTATAACTGACTTTTGTATTTAATCCATGGGAATATTCTCCTATCCCTCCCCTTCCCCCACCTAGACTCCTCAGTGTTAACTGTTTATCTCTACCTCCAGTGTAGTTAGTTCCCGCATAAATATTTGACTTAGACAAGCAAGCTCCAGATGGACTGGGGAGAATGCAGATTGGCTCATGGAATCTGGTCCCACATGCCTTTGACCCATCATCCGTGACCCCAGTGACACAGATGGGTCCTGGGTTGGTGCTGGCTGTGGCAGCCCCACAAGTGCCTGACTTGCTTTTCAGCACATTCCTGCTCCTTCCACTATGTGAGCCACTGTGGACTAGGACAGGACTGATTGGTTTCAGAAATTATCCAGGCAAGGATCAATCCAATTAAGCTGTCCCTGGAGATGTGGGAAAAGAGAATGAGAGAGATTGAGAGATTGAAATAGACAGATAGATTGGGGAGAAGGAGGTAGGGGAAGGGATACACATAAGTATGGGATAATAAAGTCAGAAGTTTGGGAATGAGGTATAGAGAAAAGTGGGGAGGTGGAAATAGTTTGGTGCTAGGTATTCTTATGATCTTGGTAGCTTAGGGCTTTAGAAATAAAATAATCCAGAAAATATCTTATTTTTTCACTTCCTACAAACCTCCGACCACCATCCCACCATTCTTCCAGGTTTTGCCTTGGAGGTCGAAGTGGTGTTTACAGTGGTATATATAGGAGTTTAGAATCAACTGGGTTGTGTTCACCTTTGCCTCTCCCTAGAGAGTAGATGGATTCCTTCAGTGATGGCTCATTCCCCTTCTATCTGCACCAAAACCTCTGTGACTGTGTCCTGCAGATCAAGGGAGATGTGCCATCAACCATTCATTCAGTCCGCCAATTTTAAGGTGCAAAGAATGCGGGGAGATGGAGCAAGTGCTGAAGGAGTGGTGCCTGGGTCTTACTGATTGTCTCTGGAGACTGGATCCCTTTCCAGGACTTTTTGTTGTTGCTGTTTGTTTGTTTGTTTGTCTGTTTTTTGAGATGGAGTCTCACTCTTGTTGCCCAGGCTGGAGTGCGATGGCGTGATCTCGGCTCACCACAACCTCTGCCTCTCAGGTTCAAGCAATTCTCCTACCTCAGCCTCCCATGTACCTGGGATTACAGGCACGTGCCACCACCCCCTGCTAATTTTTGTATATTTAGTAGAGACGGAGTTTCTCCATATTGGTCAGGCTGGTCTCGAACTCCTGACCTCAGGTGATCTGCCCACCTCAGCCTCCCAAAGCGCTGGGATTACAGGCGTGAGCCACCGTTCCTGGCCTCTTTCTGGGACTTTCATACTTTTCCTTCCCTTGGAAACAGAAGCACACTGGATGGAACAGAGAGAGGTGGCTCATTCACTAATTGCACAGGTTAGGCCAGGCTCTGGAGCTGAGGTTGGGATAGAGAGGTGATGACACAACCTTTCTGCTCACTTGGAAGAAAAATAAACAATACTCTCCACTTTCTCTCGCCTGAGAGACTTCCATCAACAATGACCAGCTGGGGCTGAGTCACCTCTTTGCCTGCCCTTTGTCTCTTTCAACAATGAGCCCTGTGTCCATCACTGTCGGTGCGAGCCCTTTGGAATAGATGTTCTTTCTAGTCCATGAGTTTTGGAAGCTCACTCTACCTTGGGACACTGAAACATGTCTGCATCTCTTTGTCTTTTTATGTATTCCCAAGTAATGGCCACTTGGCTTGAGTTCATACTCTTTTTTTATTTTATCTTTTTTTTTTTTAATTGAGTCTCGCTCTGTCACCCAGGCTGGAGTGCAGTGGCACGATCTCAGCTCACTGCAATCTCCATCTCCCCGGTTCAAGTGATTCTCCTGCCTTAGCCTCCCAAGTAGCTCGGATTACAGGCGTGTGCCACCACACGTGGCTAATTTTTGTATTTTTGGTAGAGACGGGGTTTCGCCATGTTGGCCAGACTGGTCTCTAACTCCTGACCTCAGGTGATCCACCCACCTTGGCCTCCCACAGTGTTGGGATTACAGGCGTAAGCCACTGCGCCCGGCCGAGTTCATACTCTTAACCTAGGAAGAGAAGCATAGCTTATCTGGAACCTTAATTCATAGTTAGTGCTTTTCCATCAGCCTACACCCAACAGTCCAGGACTATACCTTTTTCATCTGTGGACCCTTTCCTCACCTCTCCCTTCTCCCTTCCCACCCTATAGGAACTAGGATGCTGATGATAGTTGGTTTGACAGGTTTAGAAATGATGCCTGCTCTGCTCTTTTGACCTCAAGGTTCTGCCAAGACTGATTTTTATCCCAAGTTCTGATTTCTCCAACAAGAGCTTATGAGCTAACCAGGGCTGTCAGTTAGGACTTTAACCTCTCCTGGGGCACCAGAAGGGTGCTTCCCTGATGGGAGCATCAGTGTCTTCCCCCTTCTCCTGCCCTCTCTCCTCCCCGTGGGGAGTGTTCTCATCTATATCCTTTCTGAGCCATGGTGGCATCTGGGAGACATTCAGTTATCATATGAGATGGGAGGAAATGGAACAGTCTATGCAATTTGCTGTTTTTAACACTGCCCTAACTTTATTTTTATCTGGTTAATATGTCTGTCGGCAGTAAGAGGTTTTTAATCTCCTAATAAGTGTATACCAATCCAAAAGAAGCTGGAATAAGGTGGGGAAAAGGGGTTGATAAATTCCTGCAGCATCTTTATATTCCAACTAGCTGTTTCTGAAAGGTGACTCTTTCTCTTACTCACATGTTGTTTAGTGATTGACGACCTATAGCATATTTATTAGTCAGTTCACGCTTTCAGCTCAGTTGCGTGTGTGTGAGTGTGTGCATGCCTGTGATTAATTACCACATTGACTTGTGACTCCCACTTTCTTGACCTTCATTTTTTTCTTTATTTTGTTTAGATAAAAAAAAATAAGTCTCACTATGTTGCCAAGGCTGATCTCAAACTCCTGAGTTCAAGCAATCCTCCCTCCTCAGCCTCCCAAAGTGCACGATTATAGGCGTGAGCCACTGCACCTGCCTCTCCTGCCCATCTTGAACCACCTATGGCCCTTATTTCTTTTCTTCTTTGCTATTTTATTTTTGGTTGAGGGAGTCAAGGCAGAGGGCCATAGTACTTCCATCCAATAGATGCAGACTGACCTCTGATCACTCCCTAACCCCTCGGCCAAAAACCTTTCCCATGTCTCTGGTGCCCAAGACATATGTGTCTAGGGAGGAATCAGCTGCACTGTTACTCATCCATCAGCATCTGAACCTTGCATGCTGACTCTGTAATGCTGACTAAGGGTCCTCACCACCTTGACTAAAATCTTGGGTCTTGCTATGCAGAAGTAGCCCTTCACCCCAAAGCTAAGGAGAAAGGATTGGATGAAAGTTCTCTGTAGAAGTGGAGGAAACACGTGTCTCCTCAGAGGTACCTCTAGAGGTTGTTCTCTGCAACCCTCCAGTTAGAGTGAGCAGGCTCCTTGCCTGGGTGGCGCTGCTACCCACAGAGGGGATGGGGGCTTCGAAGCTCTTCTCCCACGAGCCCTGGTGAATCCTCCATGTCTTCCTCCCTTGATACTGGCAGCTGGTGGGGGCTGGGGGGATGGAGGAGTGCTGCTGTTAGAGCAAGAAGACAAAGTGGCTTTGTCTCTTCTCCGTAATATAAGTGCAGGGAGGTGAGAAGACCCTGGGGTTTGGCATTTCTCCTTGAGGAGCTCAGCCAGAGGCAGGGCTTTGGTTCCTAAGTGATTAGAGGCCTGCATGGCCAGAGGCCGCACATTCGCTTTTGGAAAGGAGCTCACCCACACTCCTTGCTTCCATCTTCCCCTTCCTGGCTCAAGTCATAGGCTCTATTTTCTGGCTATCCTCTTTTTGTTCCTGAGAAAGTTGCGGTGGCTCTTTTTTTTTTTTTTTTTTTTAAAGCTGATTTAGGGGGTTGGGAAAGGAAAACTTTAAAAGTAAAATAATAAAAAACCGACCACTCTGTCATTACAGGCACATAAATAGCTTTACCGTCGCTGGGCTGCACACTCGCTTTGCCATAGCAACCTAAAGCGACTGTTTATAACAGCTTGTCAACTGGCCTGGAAACCAGCAGCTGCTGCTGGCCGCCCTGGCCTCGGAGCAGCAGGCAGGCGCTCCCTGAGAGGTGTTATGGAGGCGGTGAGCCTGGTGCTTCTTCTGGAACCGTGGGGGATGGCAGGGGAAAGGCAGCCTGGGTTCCAGAGGCAACCAGGGGCAGTAATGTTTTGGGAGCCAAAGTGAGCAGCAAATGTCTTTTGTTTTTGTTTTCCCCTCATCTGTGTATGGGCCCCAGCATCGCTCATCTCCTGTGGAGATAGAAGACAGGGCTGGGAGGGGATTTGCTCCACCAGAACCTGAAAGGGGCCTGGGTGTCCCTCTGAACCTCATGAGGTGGCTTGTTTTAACTTTTCGAATAGACCTTGGCTTCTGTTGTAGCCTGTTGAGTGACATCCTCTCAAGTCTGTTTTCTCAAAGACAAAAAATGTGGGCTTTTTCAGGGCTTTGTCTGGGAAAGGGGGCTGCCCGGAGATAAATGGAAGCAGAGATCAGCAACCTGGAAGGACTAGCAGAGGGAGAGGGAAGAGCGAAGGAGACACATGGCAAGATCTTCCTGTGCCTTCCCATGTCAGCCTGGAGCTGAAGGGGTTCATGGGAATGCTTTGGAACCTCGCAGCATTTTCAAAGTGTGGTCCCCAGACCAGACGCATCAGCTCACCCTGTTAAGGAACTTGTTAGGAGTGCACCTTCCCAGGCCCCATCTCCGTTCTTGTGCACCAGAAACTCAGGAGTTGACAGGGAGGGGCCCAGTAGGTTTGCCCCAGTTCTCCAGAGGATCCTAGTGCTCACTCTGGGTTTGAGAACCACAGCTCTAAAACATTACTCAAGTGCAAGAGAGCATGATCAGTTCGCTTTCCAAAGGCCTAGGCTGACTGAATGGATCCTGTCTGTGCAATATGTGAACAAGGAAGAAAAAAACAGGCGCAGAGGGGTGGCAGGTTATTAGGGATCATTCCTGGCCACCTTTTTAAATAAGCACTGTCTTTTCAGCATGGAGCCCTCGCTGATTTGCCTGTGACTTCCAGGAAATAAGCCCAGAGAAGGCTGGAATAGGTAAAGCGGGGATGGGAGGTTCTCTGTACTCTGTACAGGTGAGACTGTCAGAGTGGAGAAAGGGAATGGGAGCAGCCAGGCCTGATGACCAGTATGGGACATGCTGACTAGTATCTGGGCCACACAGGAATGTTGTTTTAAGTCCTCTCCTGCTGAGCGTCTGGGGACAGAGCAGCTGCCCCTGGTGCTCCCTTTTGGTGGATGAGATGTGGCCTCCTCAGTCTGTGGCCAGGCAACTTCTTCCCCCTTGTCCTGAGGACTCCACCAGATCCTGAGGCCTGGGAACAACCAGGTCCCGACCCGGTAGCCCAGGGAGATGACCCCTCTCCATAAGCATGACATGATTCTGCTGAAATTCGTTTCTAAAAATAACCTAGGATCCGATCCAGCTGCTAAAAAGCCCCTTTGTTCCCTTGAAACCAAAATATGGAAAGCCACAGCAGCCCCAAGAAAGACAGTCTATGTAGTCCAAGAGAGTGCATATACGAAATACTTGAATGCTGCTGCCGGAGGGCTGTGTCCTGTCTGTGGCCTAGAAGCTTCCTGCCGCAGCTCTGAGGAGTGAGTAGCGGTTATCCTTGCTAACCCTTATCCTGAGTGAATGAGGTCAGGAGAGCTGCCAGTACCCCTTTTGTTAAACAGACCTTCCAGATGGCATTGTCACTTCCACCTGAAGGTGGCTCTTGTCCTCCTTAAACAACTGAAGGAAATGCTGAGCGCTGCTGTTTCATCCTCTACATTTTTTTGAGCTCTAGCTTGCTGTGAACACCCCTACCTCCACCCCATACACCCTCTGAGTCACTGGAGGACACAGAGGTGACCCAGGCCAGTGTGACTCACACAATTTGAAAGAGGTTGGCTTTCCCAAGGCTCTGGGCCTGAGGGACTGCCCTTTCTCATCTTGATAATTTTTTTTGAGATGGAGTTTTACTCTGTTACCCAGGCTGGAGTGCAGTGGCACGATCTCAGCTCACTGCAACCTCTGCCTCCAAGGTTCAAGTGATTCTCCTGTCTCAGCCTTCTGTGCAGCTGGGATCACAGGCATGCAACACCATACCTGGCTTTTTTTTTTTTTTTTTTTTTTTCTGAGATGGGGTCTCGCTGTGTCTCCCAGGCTGGAGTGCAATGGCGCAGTCTTGGTTCACTGCAACCTCCATCTCCCGGGTTTAAGCAACTCTTCTGCCTCAGCCTCCTGAGTAGCTGGGACTACAGGCACGTGCCACCACACCTGGCTACTTTTTTGTATTTTTAGTAGAGACGGGGTTTCACCATGTTAGCCAGGATGGAATTTTTATATTTTTAGTAGAGACGGGGTTTCACCATGTTGGCCAGGATGGTCTCAAACTCCTGACCTCAGGTAATCTGCCCACCTTGGCCTCCCAAAGTGCTGGGATTACAGGCATGAGCCACTGCGCCTGGCCTCATCTTAATAATACTGATGCCATTTCAAGATGGAGCCAGTGGCCAGGGGTCAGGGGGACAGCCGTGCCCTCCCAGGCACATTCCTGCTTCCTCCCACCACACTGTTTCCCTACCCATGCCCTGGAGCTTTCTGTCTTCATCTTGGTGGTTCTTAAAACCTGTGACATGGGTTGGATCTTAGCAGACCAGGTGATCAGGATCAGGCTGTCAACCTTGGGTCAATTCTTGGTATCGCTGTTTGGAGAAAGCTTTTGTCATCTATGGGTCCTACCTTCTCCCTGCCTTCTGAAGGCATCTGGCCAGAACTGGTAAGTTTTGCCACCATTATCACTGCACAGCATATCCTAGACAACACAGCCACTCCAAGACTGAGAGGTATTTTATTTTTATTTTTTGGATCTCAGATCACCATAGATAATGCTCCAGTGAACATCCTTGCACATGCCCCCTCCAGGCCCTGGATGAGGATTTCTTTGGAAGATGTAGCCAGGACTAGATGACTCAGTCCACAGCATGCATAGATGTAGTTTGACCAAAAAGCACCAAGTGATTCTGGGGAGGAGGGATGAATTCTGGATTCCTGAGACCCAGGGGCTACGAGTGACACGTTTTCTCCGATTAGATGCTTTGACTCTAGTACTACCTTTTTTCGGTGGAATTGAAGAAGGTGCTGTCAAAGTAGCAGACTTGGAGAGGGGGAAGTAAGTGAGGGAGGCCCGTGGATACCACCTCCTAACCAGGAAGTGGCGTTCTATCTTCAGAAAGAGAGAACTGAGCCTGCGAGTGACATCCTGTCAAGTCTGTTTTCTCAAAAACTAAAAGGATGTGGGCTTTCCTTGGGTCTCTGGGAAAGGGGGCTGTCCTGAGATGACTGGAAGCAGAGACTAGCAACCTGGAAGGACTATAGGGGGGAGAGGGAAGAGCAAAGGAGACATGAACCAGAACCCAGAACTTCGGGAAGGGAGTACCCCACCCCCAGGAGGCTAAGTTCGAGGGGCTAGCTGAAAATTAGCATCAGATTCCCTGACCAGGCCATGGTATACTATCCCATGGTGAGGCCAGAGGCCTGCCTTGGTGTGCCCGCCCTCACCTGGCTTCCTGGTTTGGGTGTGGCTGTCGGATGATGATGATAAGTGGTGCCACCCGCCACCTGAACTTTAGCCAACACCTGCTGCCTCTGACTTTGTTCCCATGCCTCCAAAGGCCTCAGTAGGCTGAAGGAGGGCATGTGCTCTAGTCTGCTTCTGCAAACCAGTTGGCATTTAAGGAGCAATTAGGGCAGGGCAGACATGGGGAGGGGAGGAAGAACCCGGGATTGTGATGAGGATGGCTGCCAGACCTGAGGGATTGGAAGTGGCCAGGGTGAACTAGAATCTGGGTCATGGAAATAAGGAGCCTGTGATAAGGAGGCGGGCAAAACAGCCTCTGCCTGAGATTCACACCTCCACAGAGAAGGGCTAGCCAGGGATGTTTTAGGCTAGGCAGCCTACCATGGTCAAGTTCTTGCCAGCTTTCTTGATAGGGCACTGTCCTTTGGAAGCATAAGAGTGCCAGAGAGAAGGAGTAGAGCTTAAACCCCCCCAGGTGGTGCACAGGAAACAGCCCTGCTGGAAAAAAGAGAGAGAATGCAGAGCAGGTTCTCCCTCTGTGCTTCTCCCAGATCACCAGGGGGAGCAAGGCCAAGAGCATGAGATGACTGAGTGGAGGAAGGCCTCATCCCCACCACTGGGCTCTCCAGGCAGGAATTGGATATGCTTGGACTCACAGCAATCTAGAGCCCAGTGCTTTCTGGCTTGGGGTGGGGGTGGGGTGAGGGGAGGGGAGGACAAGGGGGAGGGGAGGGTGTCTGCTCCCAAAAAGCTTTGGGTCTATCCCTATGCCTTTCCAGAAAGTTTACAAGAGGTAGATATTTCCCTGATCTATTTCAGTGCCTTTTAGGAGTCAGGAACAAGGGACAGATGGGTTTATGTGAGCCTTCTCATCAAGGTTTAGGAAGTAAGCTCATAGTTTGTTTACATTTTTTTATATCATTGTTCTTGCACTTGAGGCAAGGTGGCTTTGAATTCAGATTAGGGCACAAATCTGGCTCTCTGAATCTATATTTCCCTGCTATAAGAAGGAGAGGTCCTTCTTATAGGGTTGTTGGTGAGAATTGAATGAAACAGTGTATGTAAGAATGATCATAGCTACAGTGTGTGGACCAGCCACTATGCCAGGCACTACATAATACAAAGGGGTATGTACATAATTCCTGATTTTCATATGAAGTACCTAGTATGACTCCTAGCACGTGGTAGGTGCTCAACAAATATTTTTTTCCCTCCCTTCCCACCTCTCCCAATCCCACATCCCCGTTCCTGAGTATAGGGAGAAGTAGAGCCTCGCTTGGAATGAGGGAGACTGACTCTAGGTCAGAAAAAAGACTACGGGTTTTCTGAGGGAATCCTAAAGCAGGTTTTGTTTGTTTGTTTGTTTGTTTGTTTCTGAAGCAGAGTCTCGCTGTCACCCAGGCTGGAGTGCAGTGGCACGATCTTGGCTCACTGTAACCTCCGCCTCCCAGGTTCAAGTGATTCTCCTGTCTCAGCCTCCCAAGTAGTTGGGATTACAGGCATTCACCACCATGCCCAGCTAATTTTTTCTGTTTTTAGTAGAGACAGGGTTTCACCTTGTTGGCCAGGCTAGTCTCAAACTCCTGACCTCAGGTGATCCGCCCACCTCGGCCTCCCAAAGTGCTGGGATTACAAGCATGAGCCACCGCACCCGGCCCTGAAGCAGGTTTTATATTGTAGCTGGGTGCATTCTAAAGTGGGACCAGGCTGCTTCCCCTCTCCAGAGGTCTTCCCTTCCTCACTCATCAAGTCCTGCCTGGCAGTGATGCTGGCACCCCTGCCAGAGTATCTCCAAGTGCTACCGGCTTGCTCCTGAGCAGAGGCTCTCAGCCCATCGGGGAAGGACAGAGTAGGGCAGGGCAGGGAAGTGTCTGCTCCACTGAGCAGCCCCTGCCTGTAGCCCAGAAGCCAGAGTTGACCAGAGCCTATTATTATTCCAGGCAGGTCTGTCTGCAGTGCTGCAGCAGCCTGAAGCCCTAGCCCCTGGCCCCTCCTGTTTCCTTTCTCCCATTTTTATGCATCACATCACATTCAATAGGAGCATTTAGTAGCGGGGAGACTCAGGGGGTGAGTTCCTTTCATATTTTCAAATATACCCTACTCTATAACCTATACAAGGTATCACTCTTTTCCCTCATAGTTTGGGGATGTATTTCTTCTTTAGCAGCCTGGGAAAGCTAAAAGTAAAAGATTCCTTGGACAAAATTGGAGGAAAGTGTGCCTGACTAGTGTTTACAGTTTGGTGACTTAGGTTCTTGTCTCTGGCAGCTCCTCATTTCTAGAGGCTTTTTTTTTTTTTTTTTTTTTTGAAGTCAGGGTCCCACTTGGTTTGCCCAGGCTGAAACTAAGTGATGTGAACACAGCTCACTGCACACTGCAGCTTCCACCTCCCAGGCTCAAATGACCCTCCCACCTCAGCCTCCCAACTTGCTAGGACCACAGGTGTGCACCATCATGCCCAGCTAATTTTTGTATTTTTTGTAGAGACAGGGTTTCACCGTGTTACCTAGGCTGGTATCGAACTCCTGAGTTCAAGCAATTCTCCCGCCTCAGCCTTCCAAAGTGCTGGGATTACAGGCAGGAGCCACAGCACCTGGCAGATGCCTGCCTTTTAAAGGGCCTCTTAGAAGCTTGCCAGAAAATGAGGAGGTTTAGGCTCAAGAGAAGGAGTAAAGTGTAACAAAAAGAGCACCAGGCGGTCAAGACCACTGACTTGCTAAGACCAAATCACTTTTTTATCTCCCTGGACCTTTGTATCTTCATCTGTAAGGCGGGGGTCACAGCTGTCCTAACTAGAATTGATATGACCAATGCTTTCACATGTCATCTACAAATTAAAGAACAGATGTTATAGGAATTTAGGAGGAAAAAAGTAAAATGTCTTAATGATCATGTAAAGCATTATGATTTCTTGCCCTAGGAGGAAGAGATGAGAGAGTTCGCTCTTCTATCCTATCATCTCTTAGGCTTGCAAAATATTAGAAAAGAGGAGAGAGCACATACCTTACCGAGAACGCCCCAAGCCGAATGACTAACCCTTACCTGAAAAGAGGTAGTACCTTTCAGGTGTCTGAGCAGTTCATTTGATGCTGAGGTGGTGTGAGCACCTTCAGATTATTCTTTGGCAGTTGCCTAATCAGATTAGGGGCCAGGCAAGCTCAGCAGTTGCAGAGAACTCATACTCCAGAGAGTTCAAAACTCAGACAGAAGTGGGGATGTCATGATATGCTTCCTAGTATTATAGAGATCCCACCTTAAACCTCGGGCCCCAACTCTGCACTGCCCTTTTGACTTTGTGCCAGCAGCTTAGTGCTTGACCTACTGTGTGTTTCTCTAGATAAGCCTGAGGCAAACAAATCTTTTCATTCTTTTCCATGTGTGTTCTTCAGCCCCATGTGTTCTAATCTTATGCGACCTTTTCCATCAGTTGCCTATGGAAGTGGAAGAATCTCTCCTCTTTGGTACTCTGAAAAGAGGTTTAAAGTAAGGAAGGAATTCTGCAAGACGCGGTAGTTCACGCCTGTAATCCCAGCACTTTGGGAGGCCGAGGCGGGTGGATCACAAGGTCAAGAGATCGAGACCATCCTGGCCAACATGGTGAAACCCCATCTCTACTAAAATACAAAAATTAGTTGGGCATGGTGGCATGCGACTGTAGTCTCAGCTACTTGGGAGGCTGAGGCAGGAGAATCACTTGAACCCAGGAGGCGGAGGTTGCAATGAGCTGAGATCGCGCCACTGCACTCCAGCCTGGCAACAGAGCGAGGCTCCATCTCAAAAACAAACAAACAAAAAAACCACAAAAAATTAGCCGGGCATGGTGGCGGGTGCCTATGATCCCAGTTACTCAGGAAGCTGAGGCGGGAGAATCACTTGAACCTGGGAGGCGGAGGTTGCAGTGAGCCAAGATCGCACGACTGCATTCCGGCCTGGGTGACAGAGTGAGACTCTTTCTCAAAGAAAAAAAAGAAGGAATTCTGACTCAGACTGTCTTTTCTAATTCTCAAGAGACCCAAGACCCTATATGCTGGTGGTTATTGCTAATGGTTATAACCTAGCTAATGGTTATTGTTAATGAAGCTGCCTTAGAATTTTCCATTCTTTTGGTGGGGTGGGGGTTCCCTGGCAAGGAAAGATGGAAGGGCACATGGAGCTTATTCTTCTTCTTCTACTTAAAGGGCTTAATAACAAAAGTTCATTAAGATCAAATTAGGCGGCTAGGCGCGGTGGCTCATGCCTGAATCCCAGCACTTTGGGAGGTCGAGGCGGGCGGATCACGAGGTCAGGAGACCAAGACCATCCTGGCTAACACGGTGAAACCCCGTCTCCACTAAAAATACAAAAAATTAGCCGGGTGTGGTGGTGGGCGCCTGTGGTCCCAGCCACTCGGGAGGCTGAGGCAGGAGAATGGCGTGAACCCGGGAGGCGGAGCTTGCAGTGAGCTGAGATCGCGCCACTGCACTCCAGCCTGGGCAACAGAATGAGACTCCATCTCAAAAAAAAAAAAAAAGAAAAAAAAAGATCAAATTAGGCTTTCTCCCATCACTTAAGTGTCCTATTCCAGACACAGGACACCTTTCATCTAAGATTTCCAAGCACTATTTCTATAATTCCATTCCTTTATCACTTTCTTAGGGTGGTGCGAAAAGACAGGGCCCATTCTCTACCCAACTAAAGGTGGAAGGAACTGAGTCCTGAGAAGGCTAAGTAACATCCCTGTCTTCATGAAGCAAACATTGTAGTGAGTGAAGACAGAAAAGGTAAAATCCTCTGATTCCTAGTTCAACACTCTATCAGCATTGTTCCCAACATCCTCTTGAAAGGTTAAGGAGTTCTACTTAAGGGTCAAGTTGGGTTTCTTGCTGCTTTAGCCCTTCCCACTTCTTCCAGCCTTGGAGGAGAAGCTGAACTGGGGTGAAAACTCTGTGGTCCTGCCTGTTCCTATACCAGTCTGAATGAAGGGAGTTTGACACATTGCCTCAGGTTCTTTGTGGATCTTCTTGTTTCCCAGATAAGAAGGGAGTACGATGTTTTAAAAACAAATAGAGCCCTGCTTTCTTAACTCTTTGTAAGTCAGAGTAGTGCTAAAAATCTATGGGGGGAGGAGGACGCAAAGGGCAAATTGGGAGAGGGAGGAGTATAAATCAACCTGCATCCCTGTGGAAGCTTCTGGGAAGAGGATTGTCAGGAATTGGCAAAGACTTTGGCTACATGTGACTTTGGAGGAGATCACTGATAAAAGAATCAAGTCCCTTATCTGATGGTTCTTGTGCTTCTTTGTTCACCTTCTAGAAGTAAGTGTGGCATCTATTTATTATAGAGAGGTTGGCCAGAGCTCCTTTCCACCCCCTGGTAACTGAAGTCATCAGTGGGGACTACGTAACCAGGGTTGGGGTCCCATGTTCTGGTGCTGTGCTAAGAGCCCCTTCACATTTAAAAGGCTGATGTGTGGCAGTGACACCTGTCAGTGGCATGACACACAGCGGCCCCACTCTGAAACTGAGAAAGGGCCTCAGGATAAGTTCTCTTCCCACCTTCAGCCCTCCGTATCGTCACCTACACATAGCTCCACTACACCCCCTAGTTAGCATGCATGAGAGGTAATGCATCTTTCTGAGGGGAGAAATGCAGGCCTCTCTCTGGTGCCTTTATTGAGCTGATGTGAGACTCTGGTGCTCACTCACAGGCTAGCTTGTCTCCCCTGCTAACCTTGCTGTGGCCCTATCCTCTATCTGAATTGAGAGGTATCTTATCGCTCCCACTCCAGAGAAACTTTAATGCTCAGGCTTCAAACTCCCTATCTTTCCTCCTCAGAGGTCCTTCTGTCCCCTTTACTAAAAAAAAAAAAAAAAGTTCACCCTGTATCACCAACTGCCAAAGCATTTTACTCTCCTCTTCTCCCCAAAAGCCTCTTGGAGGAGGGTGGAGCTTAGCCTCAAGAACAAAACTTGGTGCCGGCCAGGTTGACACCTGCACAGGCTGCAGAATTTCCATACACCTGGAGGCTGAGTACTCTAACGGGCTTTGGAGGATTTTGACATCTTCTATCAAGTTGTCATTTCCATGCACCTGGAGGCTGAGTACTCTAAGGGGCTTTGGAGGATTTTGACATCTTCTACCAAGTTGTCTTCCTTGTGTGTAAATGTGTGTGTTGGCAGTGGGAAGAGTGTGGGGTGTGGGAGAGGAAGGCAGACTGACAGGCCACCCTTCAGATCACTTAGATCTGAACTCCTTTTTCTGACCTCTTCTCATCTTTTATAGATAAGGTCAGACTAAAGGATCCTGTCACAGGTCCCTCAAATAGACAGGGAAAACATTAGAGCCATCAGAGGTCGTAACCATTTATTTCCAAGTTTCTGAAGCTGTGGGTTTTATGTTGCTTGGTTGGGAGAGGTGAGACGTGAAGACTGGGGTATTGAAATTACTCCTCTACATTGGAGTTTACAGGCTGCAGGTGCCTCCCAGGGAGGAACGGGCCTCTCTTGAGTCAGCTCTCTAAGCTCAGGCCTCAGCTATCAGTTCAGCTCAGATCTCAACTGTCACTTAAACCCTTGTGCTTAGACTGGGTACCTCTTGCCCTTGCAGATGCTGGATACTCCTGGCTGCTCTAATGTTTTCTTTTTGTCTGTCTTTGAACCTTTATTCCAGAGATCCAGTTGTCATTGGTATCCAGGAAGCTCTCCTCTTCCTCCTCCTGACATCTCTCTACCACTACAGTTGCTGGTTGTTGCTAAGGTTGCCGCCATGGTAACATGCACATCCTGTTTACACCTTCATCTGGGCAAGTTGGTCTAAGCTAGGAACCTACCTACCCTGGACAACCACTATCATCACCACCTGGGGACACCAATCATCGTGACACGGAGTCCACCTTCCACTCAGTTCCCCCATCCTCTTCCTCCTCTCGCTGCCAGACTTCATACAGAAGAAAGGATCTAGACTTCGGACGGCTACTCGGGAGCTTATTGCACAAGATATATTCAATCTATTCCCTCACTGGGCCCCCAGAGAAGCAGGAAGTAGGAAGAAGTTGAGACAGGGAGGCAGGAGACACTGGTCAGTTGAAGGGAAACACTACATCTTCTCTGGTTGAGGAGCTTGGTAACAGCAGGCAAAATGACGAACCCATCAGACCGTGTCTTGCCTGCCAACTCGATGGCCGAGAGCCGTGAAGGGGACTTTGGCTGCACAGTAATGGAACTGAGGAAGCTCATGGAGCTGCGTTCGAGGGATGCACTGACCCAGATTAATGTCCACTATGGAGGTGTACAGAATCTCTGCAGTAGACTGAAAACCTCCCCTGTGGAAGGTAAAGGCCGTATCAAGGGTGGGGAGTTGGAGGAAGGTGGCTAGTGTTTCAAAATATTGTTTTCCCAGCTTCTAGAGAAGGCACATTTCTGGAGGCCCAACTGGTATATTTTTGTCTGGTGGGAAAGGTATGGCATCTGAAGCACTGAAAGGAGGGGAGGCCATGAAGAACCGTATCTTTCCCAGAGATGATGTTTAGAAAGTGTGCTATTCTCTAAAGATTATTCTTTTCTCCTTTTTCTTTTCTTTCTTTCTCTTTCTTTCTTCTTCTTTTGTTTCTTTTTTTTTTTTTTTTTTTGTGAGATAGGGTCCTGCTTTTTTACCCAGGCTGGAGTGCAGTGGCGTGATCATGGCTCACTGCAGCCTCAACCTCCTGGGCTGAAGCCATCTTCCTACCTCAGTCTGCTGGGTAGCTGGGACCACAGGCGTGTGCCACCACACCCAGCTAGCTTTTTTGATTTTTTTGTAGAGTTGAGGTCTCAGTATCTTGCCTAGACTCATCTCAAACTCTTGGACTGAAGTGATTCTTCCACCTTGGCCTCCCAAAGTGTTGGGATTACAGGCACAGTGAGCCACTGCTCCTGACCCCTCTTTTCTCCTTTTTCTGTATCAGTGTCCAGAAAGGAGGATATTTATTTTTAAAATGTTTATGTTATAAATGTTGTTGTCAGTAAATAATCAAGTCCCTTCTTCTATATGTCTGATTATAAAAGAATTTAATTCTTCCCTACACTGATCTTACAGTTTAATGAATGGAGGAAGGAAGGGTACAAAAAAGTGAATAAGTCCAGCTGCCCAATTGAGCACTTCTCTATTGTATACTGTTAGAAATGGGATGATAGGCCAAGCAGGTGGGTGGCTCACATCTCTAATCCCAGCATTTTGGCAGGCTGAGGTGAGAGGATCACTTGAGCCCAGGAGTTCCAGACCAGCCTGGGCAACATAATAACACCCCATCTCTATTTTTTTTTTTTTTTTTGGAGACAGAGTCTTGCTGTGTCACCCAGGCTGGAGTGCAGTGGCATGATCTCAGCTAACTGCAACCTCCGCCTCCCAGGTTCAAGCAATTCTCATGCCTCAGCCTCCCAGGCAGTTGGGACTACAGGTGTGTGCACCACCATGCCCAGCTAATTTTTTGTATTTTAGTAGAGATGGGATTTCATCCTGTTGGTCAGGCTAGTCTCGAACTCCTGACCTCAGGTGATCTGCCTGCCTTGGCCTCCCAAAGTGTTGGGATGAGGAGGCTTACAGGCATAAGCCACCACGCCCAGCCTCTATTTTAAATAAAAAGAAAAAAAAAAAGGAAATGGGATGCTAAATCACAAGGTATATAACTGTACCCATCATATCTTTGGATCACTCACTGTTTTGTGTCAGGGAATTATAAGTGATTTTTTTTCAACTCTGCTGGATACACTTTTAATGTAGTTCTCCTTAATCTTTTTTGTTTGTTTTGTTTTTTGTTTTTTTTGTTTTTTGTTTTTTTGTTTTGAGATGGAGTCTCACTCTTGTTGCCCAGGCAGGCTGGAGTGCAATGTTGCAATCTTGGCTCACTGCAAACTCCACCTCCTGGATTCAAGCAATTATCCTGCCTCAGCCTCCTGAGTAGCTGGGGTTACAGGCATGTGGCTAATTTTGTATTTTTAGTAGAGATGGAGTTTCACCATTTTGGCCAGACTGGTCTCGAACTCCTGACCTCAGGTGATCCACTCGCCTCAACCTCCCAAAGTGCTGGGATTACAAGTATGAGCCACTGTGCCCGACCTTAATCTCTTCTTAAAAGATAAAAAAACTTAAAAGATAATGAAAAATTCAGCTTCAGGCTTTGGCCCAGCCCAGTTGCCCAGTGTGCCATGGTATTATGAAATTTTGCCTCATCAAAATGTAGAAAGAACAAAAGGAAACTTGCTTTTTCACTTTAGTCTGGTTTTAGCATCTCTGTAGCAGATTCTTACTTGGCCCTATACATCTGGCAGTTCATGGTTGAGTAGCATGAGATGGAGCAAAGATCTTGTCCATTAGGGGCTTTCAGCCTCATGTGGTCTCCTATTTCTGAATCTTCCTCAGAGGCCACAGCATATTTCTCACCAATTCTAAGAAGTTGTTACCCTTTGCCAGTGCTGTATTATAAGTTAGTGACTTGGAGCCTAGACTCTTTAGGATGAAAAAAGAGAAAGAGAGTTTTACATAGATATCTATACCTAGTTTATGTCTTATTTTCTTTACAACCTAAGGGAGCTTCCCTACCTGTTTTCTTTACTTCTAGAATTTGGTTTCCTATCTCATAGGCTTTGAGTTCAAATGATAGCTCCACCATTTACTAACTAAGTAGCCCTCCACAGTTTACTCAGCCTCCCTGAGTCTGTTTCTTCTTTGAAAATAATGTCGATAACACCTAGCCCATAGAGTTACTGAGATTAAATAATACATATACAGTGCTCATACTTATAATTAGGTGTTCAGTAGATTAGTTTTCTCAGATTAAAACAGAGTCCATGCATCTGTAGATACTTGCCAGAACATGGGTGCCTATGGAGTGCAATGTTTTGTCCTATCTGGAGAGGTTACTGTGTGTGTAACTGCAACTACTGTCCATTTCATTTGCTCACTTCTTAATCATAAAAAAAAACCCCTGGGTAAGGTGGCAATATCTAATTGCTTTCATGTGGCTCAGTCTTTGCCTTCTAATGGTAGTCCTTAATCATACCCCTTTGGGCTCTGTCTACTTCTTGCCAGCTAGATTTCTTTATTCGGTCGCTTTTACAGCCGTACCGACTGCTGAGGGTCTGTTCTTAATTATATCTTCACTGAGATTATGCAGTACTTTACAAACACCCATCAGAATTTAAACAGGATCTTTCTTTTTCCCTTCCTATGCTGTTCTTGATCCCTCTGGTCAGCTGTCTGTCTCACAAACAAGAACTCGGGAGTCCAAAGAAGCTGGAACCTAGAGAACTCCTGACAGCAGGATTCAGGCTTTCCTCCAATTTTCCAGATCCCTTCCCAGAGCTGCCACTGTTTACTTTCTGATTCCCAGAGAGCTTCCTTTCCCAAAGGCCAACATATATTCTACTTTCTGTCAACATTGTATATCAAATGTTATAGACATAGCTAATGCTCTTGGATCCTTTCCCAGTCCTGGTTTCAGCCCCTTCCAATGGCAAGTGCTTCCCTTGTTACAGCCCCTGGCCATGCCTGTAGCCTAGGACTCCTACCACTGGCACAGTTTTCTACTGCCATGTACTGCTTCTTTAGATCACAAATATGTGTCCTGGTGTTTTTCTTTCTTTTCTTTCTTTCTTTTTTTTTTTTTTAGAAGGAGTTTTGCTTTTGTTGCCCAAGCTGGAGTGCAATGGTGCGATCTTGGCTCACTACAACCTCCGCCTCCCGGGTTCAAGCAATTCTCCTGCCTCAGACTCCCAAGTAGCTGGGATTACAGGTGCACGCCACCACTCCCAGCTAGTTTTTTGTATTTTTAGTAGAGACGGGGTTTCACCATGTTGGCCAGGCTGGTCTCGAACTCCTGACCTCAGGTGATCCACCCACCTCGACCTACCAAAGTGCTGGGATTACAGGCATGAGCCATGGCATCTGGCCTTTTTTTTTTTTTTTTTTATAAGAGATGGGGTCTTGCTCTGTTGCCCAGGCTGGTCTCAAACTCCTGGACTCAAGCAGTTCTTCTGCCTCACCAGTTTGTATTAATGTAAGAGTTACCATAGGGCTTGTTCTGGAACTGGGGAGACGGTGTTGGAAAACAACTTTTCCATTAGTAATTTTTAGTCCCCAGTACCAACAGTGATGTCCTAGTGTGTGAGAAGAATAAAGAGATAAGAAAAGGAGAAAAAAATAAGAAAGAAAAAGAAAGAAAGAGAAAAAAGAAAAGAAAAGAAGATATAGAACAGCTAAGACATAGGAGTATCTACCCAGGCAAGGGTAATGCTCACCTGTTTAGTTAGGGTAGGCAGAGAAAAGATCCCCAATATGCTCATCCTATAAAAAGCCAGCCTGTTCATGGAAGGCCACACAGCCTGCCAGCCTAGCAGAATTTTGTCATTGTGGGAGGTCCCAGTGGACCAATAATAAGAATAAAGAAATGTACCTGGTGCTTGAATTCTGCTAGTTGGAAACCAAGGTGAAAGTGAAGATCAGAGATATTGGTTCCTAAAATATAACCCTTTTCCTTTATTTTCTATGGACTGATAGCATCTTTAGTATAGATTGACAGAATTTTTTTTTAAATCATAGCTTTTAAGGGGACTTATGGAACTTGAAGTTTATTACATTTCTGATACCAATATGGTTTTATTATCATAGATTTACACAATTCTAAAGGCAGGTGGGACTTAATTATCTCTTTTGGCTGGCCGCAGTAGCTCATGCATGTAGTCCCAGCACTATCTGTGCTTTAGCTAAGATTCTCTGTGAGACTGCTCTAGCATAAGAAGCATTTAGAGCATTAATGGAGTGTAAGTCAGAAGGCATGAAATATTCCATCCCATTCTACCTGGTGGTAAGAACTTAGGTCATTTAAACCCTTTAGCCTGGAGACAGGGAGAGAGAAAGAGATTATTATTATTATTATTATTATTATTATTATTATTATTATTTTGGGATGGATTCTCACTCTGTCACCCAGGCTGGAGTGCAGTGGCACGATCTCAGCTCACTGCAACCTCCGCCTCCCAGGCTCAACTAATCTCCTGCCTCAGCCTTCCAAGTAGCTGGGACCACAGATGTGCGCCACCATGCCAGGTTAATTTTTGTATTTTTTGGTAGAGATGGGGTTTTGCCACCTCTACCTCAGCCTCCTGAAGTGCTGGGATTACAGGCACGAGCCACCACTGACCCAATGTTTTTTTGTTGTTGTTTTCAATTTTATTTTTGAAACAGGATCTTGCTCTGTCACCGAGGCTGGAGTGCAGTGGTGAAATCATGGCTCACTGCAACCTCCACTTACCAGGCTCAAGCAGTCCTCCCGCCTTAGCCTCCTGGTTAACTGGGACTACAGGTGTGCACCACCACGCCCAGCTAATTTTTGTATTTTTTTTGTAGAGACAGGGTCTCTCCATGTTGCCCAGGGTGGTCCTGAACTCCTGGGCTCAAGCAATCTGCCCACCTTGGCCCCCCAAAGTGCTAGGATTACAGGCATGAGCCCTCGTGCCTAGCCTCAGCCCAATGTTTTGATACTGGCTTGTGTTCCTTGAGTATACATTAGCTAGTTAGAGTAAGAGGAGTTGCCCCAGTGGCCAAGAGTTGGTTAGACTTAAGAAGGCTTGGAGATGTTTAGCTACATGGCCTTCAGCAACAACCACAAATAAGGCTGAGAGCATGAGCCAAAAAGAGAAGAAAATTTAGGGCAACAAGAAAGGGTGGGGGAGACATAAAGGAGAATACATGTTTACATCAAAGTAACTAAAGATTTCAGTCTTTATGTCTGTATATAAACAAAAGCAAAGATGCAGGGGTGAGGCTGGAGCTCCTGGGCAAGCTGTGTTGCCTTGGGTTTATCAGGAGGGACAATCTGAGCATTTTGCACAATGGAATCCTTCTCGTTTGCTTGCTTCGTTCCCCATTCCAGTTTTTTCCCCCTCCTTTTATTGTCTCTTCTTTCCCTGTCCCATTCCCACCTCAACCAATCTTTCCAATCCCCAAAGAACAGAGCAGTTTGGTTGGTATAGGCTAGAAGATAGCCTTTTACCTTCTGTGTGGTTTCCTGTGGAGTCTCATGGCCTCGTGAGTGGAAGAAGCTTTTTGTGAATCTGGGATGAAAATTACCTGTGGCTTAAGGGGAAGAAGGAAGAGGTATTTTCCTTAGTCTCAATACCCTTTTGTGTGTAGGAAAAAGGGATGGTCCTGGTGGCCTAGGTAGAGGTTATACGTGTTCTTTTTTCCCTGTAGAATTTTGCACATTGGTCCTTAGCTATGCTATCCTTTTTAGGAGGAAGAATGGTGTTTTCTGAGGAAGAGTTAGGCCAGCCCTTGGAGGCAAGGTCTGGGCCCAGAACAGAATGGGAGAGAAGGGGAGCCTTGAATAAACAGCAAATTATTAACTGTAGGCCTTCTTTCAAAAGGCTGAAGACTATTTTGGTTGAATTTGGATCTAAAAGATTGTTGGTGGAACTTTCTGTTTTATGTTCCTTCTGTACCCTTCTACTACTTTTCTCCTCTGCAAAGTTGAAGGCATGACAGTGAGATATTGAGGCCCTCCAATTCTTTTTCAACAACATTCAACTAATACTTAGTAACTGCTAGGTGCTAGGGACACAAGGGTGAACATGACAGGTGAAGTCCCTCCTTCCATAGAGCTTACAGGCTAAAAGAAGATGCATATGAATGAAGGCAATTTCAGAAATCTTGCCATAGGGCTTTGATGAGGAAGAGCAGCGTCTATGGGAACACAGTGTAGGGACCTAAGCTGAAGGCATTGCAGGGGAGGGGAAGGGGGCTTAGAAGCTGGAGATAGCACACCTGTATCATTTAGGGATTACCCAGTGAAGCTCTAGGATGGCCACGCTCTATGATCATTGCTACCACCTGCCGAATATTCCTGGCATAAGATGCAAGCATTTTTGCCTTCCTTAATTACTGGGTAGTTACTAGGTTTAGGGAGCTGAGATTCCTTGGGGAGTAAGTGGCAGGCGGGGGAAAAAAGTGTGTTTTAAGACGGCCAACCCAAATTACAATTTTGTTTTATTAGCTTGAGGATTTAGATGAACATCTATCACCTTAAGATCTCTGGGGCTTAACTGTGCTCCCGTCACTGTGCCTTTTGAGGGCAGTGGCATGTTTTACCAAGAATTGTCCATTTTGCTACAAGCTGAGATGTACTGGGATTGGGCTCTTCCTCGGTGTAGCAGATTGAAATTTCTAGTAGTATGGTCAATCTGGAAAAAATTGAGTACATATCCCAAGTAAATGTTCACCTACAAGACTACTGCCTTACTATTAATACATCTAACACTTTTATTTACATAATAAGATAGGCAAACATATATTTTCCTCACTCTAACAGATGGATGCATGCCCCCCGCTTAGAGACCACTGCTCTAAAGCACAGTGGCATTAGGGGCATGTGGAGGACTAGGGGAGTGAAGATGGGATGGAACAGATGTGAGAGGAAGATGGGCAACTGGGTTCTTTGAGATTTTCTTCCCTATCTTTAGAGCTTATAGTCTGTTCTGGAATATCAATTTTTAGGAGCTCCTCCACTTGAGGTTAGAAGCATAACCTCTATTTTCCTCTTTCTTTGTGCCCTCTGCCCTGTAGCCATCATCTCTTGCCCCAACTCTACTAAGAATGGCAAATAAGTGACCCTAATAACAGTGATCTGGGCATGGCCTCAGAGATTAACATTCTGTGGTCCACTCTGCCTACCAAATTTTGGGCAGATGGATTAGCAGTAACTAGTTCACGATGTGAGAAGGACTCAAGCCAGAAGTGTCCTCCCTCTGCCCCTCGCCATCCCCCACCGCAGGGAACTCCACTTTGCATCCTAGGAGTTCCCTGTCTGGTTTGAGTTTCATGCCTAGGGCTGAATTAGACCTCTTGTAGGCTGTGGGTTCTCTCTTCCTAGCCCAGCCCAGGCTCTGCCAGTTCTTTTCTACTTAGCCCTCCTTGCCTAGAGCTGGGCTTCTGGGTTCACTGTCATAATGCTGTCCAGCTGGGGTCAGAGGGATCTTCACGAGGAGAGTAGCTAAGGCTTCCCCTTCCTGCTTTCTCTCCTAGAGCCCTTTATGCTCCATTCCTTTGACAACTCAGCAGAAACTGTTGCAAGTTTTTTGGGGGTCCGATTTGGTTTTTAACCTTCTCATTCTTGGCTTACATTGGACCATTAGCTGTTGGTGGGAAGAAAAATAGCATTCCCTCCTTGGGTGAAGCAGATACTGCATCTACCGAAAGTGGGGCTTTCATTCTTATTATTTAGCTCCAAGGTGGGAATATGACACCAGATGGAAGCACATTCATGAAGTACAGAAGGTGGCAGAGTGGCAAAGCAGAAAGCTAACTAGAGAGCTCTAGGGAGACTTTTTTCCCTGGGCCACAGTTGCTGTTTTCAAAAAAAGGCCAAGAGCAGGGTGTGGGATAAAGGGAAGCATGCCCTGAGGAAGCGGCCCACCTTGGGAAGGGTTTTGCTGGCCAGAATGAGGAAAGCAGCATTGTTCTCCAAGTTCATCATCCTCTGGCTGTGACCTTGAATCGACTGCTTTATCTCTAGGAGCTGGAAGTCTAGCAGATAGGGAGCAAATCTCCAAGCCGTGGGTGTATTAAACTGGAGGTGCTGAAGCAGGGAAACTGCTGTATACTCGGAAAAGTAGCATTCGGTTATTAGCCAGAGATGGCTAGATCTTACATGGCCCTATTTTGATTTTAAGTTACTCCTCCCCCTCAGTCCCCAAATCCAGGGTTGTTGGGGTTTTTTAAAATTAATTTTAACTTTTTTTTTTTTTTGAGATGGAGTCTGGCTCTGTTGCCCAGGCTGGAGTGCAGTGGTGCAATCTCAGCTCACTGCAAGCTCCGCCTCTCGTGTTCACACCATTCTCCTGCCTCAGCCTCCCGAGTAGCTGGGACTACAGGCGCCTGCCACCACACCCAGCTAATTTTTTGTATTTTTAGTAGAGACGGGGTTTCACCGTGTTAGCCAGGATGGTCTCGATCTCCTGACCTCATGATCCGCCTGCCTCGGCCTCCCAAAGTGCTGGGATTGCAGGCGTGAGCCACCACGCCCGGCCTTTTTTTTCTTTTTTTGAGACAGGGTCTTGCTCTGTTGCCCAGGCTGGAATGTAGTGGCAAAATCACGGCTTACTGTAGCCTCAACCTCCTGGGCTGAGGCTATCCTCCTGCCTCAACCTCCCGAGTAGCTGGGACCACAGGCACATGCCATCATGTCCAGCTAATTTTTTTTATTATTTGTAGAGACAGAATCTTTCTGTATTGCCCCGGCTGGTCTCGAACTCCTGAGCTCAAGCTATCCTCCCACCTTGGCCTCCCAAAATTCTGGAATTACAGGCATGAGCCACCAAACAAAACCCAAATCCTTTTAAGGAAGGACTTAAAAGGTATTCTGCTGTCTGTCCTTCTCAAGTTCCAAAAGAGGACAGCCTTCAAATCAACCCAGAGAAAATTCTCCCTGGTACTATATGAGTGGGAGAAGATTCTGCTGCCTCCTTTGGCAAGGTGTCATAACTCAGACAGCTGGGAAGTCCCTCCTGATGTCTACCCTAGCCCCACCCTTTCTGGGGCTGAGCTGGTTCTGATAAGTGGTGCCTCTGCCGATGTCGTTGGCCCTTCCCTGCTGGAGCTAAGCCACTGAGGGTTGGGCTGCATTTCTCCTCCCAGGCCCTAGGTCCTGCACACTCATGGCAGACACAAATATTCCACTGCTGTTTATTCCATGTTCCCACCCAGCCTGGGCAGGGGCCGTGCACCTCCCCAGCATGGGGTGGGGGTGATGACTTCACAGCTAAACATTCTCTTTGCCTCTCCCAGCTCATGTGTTCAGTCTGGATCATAGGGCCAGAAGTACTCCCACTCTGGGTGGGGCTTTCTCTCTCATGTTCTTGAGGACAAGATTTCCCCTCAGTTTCCTGAGGAATTTCTAGGGGAAACCCTTTTCCTGTGTTTCCAGCATTCTCTCCCTGCCAAGTTTTCCTTCCCCTCTCCAGGAGGTTGTGTGAGTATCTGAGAAACCACTGCAGAGATCAGGGCCTTTTAGAGCCTTTTCCCAGGCTGGACAAGTATTTGTGTGAAATTACAGCTGCTGAGATCAGGGCCTGAAAGACTCTCTAGGGCAGAAAGAATTGGAATGGAAAGCCCAAAACTGGGGATTGGCCGAGCTCCCAGTCCCACATGGCTTTCCCATGCCTCACCACATGTCAGAGAGGATTCCCAAGGCTACTACAGCTAAGAGCCTTGACCTGCCCCGCCTTGCTGCAGGGCATACTGGGAACTGAGACAGCCACTTGACTTCTTAAGGTTGCTATTGTACAAGCTCAGGGTGACTTAAGGTGGAACACATAGATGAGTAGAAAATGGCAAAAAAAGAAGCAAGCAAGTGACTTTGAGAGCATTTAGGTAAGAACAAGGCCTGACTTTTTATGTTTTCCATAGTGTATGTCACTTCATTTGCTTGGGTCCAAAAAAGGCCATAAGAAAGGTTTTATTGAGTACAAAATTCATAGGTTTGGACTCTGATGAACCTGATGGCGATGTTACCATCCCTGAGGCCAGGAAGAAAAAAGACAGGACTAATCCACCCCAATTGTAGACAGTGGGAACAGCGCTGGCTTGCTTAGAGGTACAGAGGAAAACAGCATGCAACCCTGCCCTGTGGTGAAGGAAGTAGGGTGGCCAACCATCCCGGTTTGCCTGGGACTGAGCGGGGTTCCCAGGAGGCAGAAACTTCAGTGCTAAAACCTGGCAAGTCCTAGGCAAACCAGGACAAGTTAGTCACACTAGATTGAAGCCTCAGCTGAGTGCAGCTGCCTCCATGCCCCAGTGTCCTCTGTATCTAGGTTGGCATCCAGTGGCCCCCTGTGGGGTGGCATAGACTCTGCCACTTAATAAGCTCAAGTAGTCATACCCCTGCCAGGCCTTAGTTTGCTTCTATGTCAAATCGGGTTAATAGTAGCTACCAGGTAGGGGTTTGTGATGCTTGAATGAGAAGGCATGAATGTGCCTGGTGAGGCATCTGGCACATAGTAATCACTTAAATGTTAGCAATCTTAGTTATCACTCATTCATTCAGTTCATTCTACAAATTTGTGTGTGTACAATGTGCTGGGCAATGCTGTAGGCCTGAGGAACAAAGATAAAAATCCTGCCGTTGTGGAGGAGGTGGACAAACAATAAATGAATGCGTCCTGTCATATGCTAGGTGAGAAGACCTGTGGAGGGAAATGATTGAGCAGGATGAGGGGGATCAAGAGTGCCAGGTAAATACAGTGGTCAGGGTAGGCCTCACTGAAAAGAAGATGTTTGTACAAAGACCTGAGGGAGGTGAGGAAGTGAGCCCTCTCCAGCAAAGAGGAATCTGGGCAGAGGGAACAGCTTGTGCAGAGGCCCTGATGTAGATGCCTGTCTAGTGCGTTTAGAGAACAGCAGGCAGGCTGGTTGGGCCAGATCTCAGTGAACATGGAGAAACTAGTAGGAGATAAGGACTGGGGGGCTGGGGGAGTCATAAGGGGCCTGGAAGCCCATCATTAAGTCCTTGGTGCCTAGTTTTACTCTAAGTAAAAGCCAGAGGGTTTTGAGCAGATGAATCGCATGTACTGCCTTGGATCTTAAAAAAGATCATTCTGGCTAATACATTGAGAAGAAACTAAGAACAGGAGAGGGAGGGTGGAGGCAAGGAGACCAGTTAGAAGATGATTGCTATAATCCAGATGAGAGAGGATGGTTTAGACCAGGATGATAACAGTGAAAATGGAAAGTGATTGGACTTTAGATATATTTTGAAGCTGATAGGATTTCTCAACTACATGATATAGGAGATGGGAGCTGGGCATCAAAGATGATTACAGGGTATTAGCATGAGAGCGGAGAGGGACAGGTAGCCCTGTTCTCTGCCCCTCATATGTCCCTCTTTTTGGGAGGGAGGGTTTCATTAGGCTATTGGGGTGCACCTTATGATCTTTAATATCTGATGTCTTGGTTTGCCCTCATAATCATCTACTAAACCTTGGTAAGGAGGAAAGGGCATCTCCTCCCTTTACATTGTGAATCCTGCTTTTTTGAGAAGCGTCCCAGGTAGATTAACAAATTACCAGCACTCCTGCCAGCAAGCCTGGCTCTCCAACACAGCAGACCCAACTTGGCACAGCCTTGCCATCTCTGGTCCCTGGGGAGAAAGGACCAGCAAGGCCCTGCCCCTTTGGCAAGTCTGCCTCTGCCTGCCTGGGGCTAAAGATTCCCTGCCCAGAACACTCCTTTCCCAGGCTCTGGCTTTCCCTCCTACTGGGAACCTGACTTCTCAGGCTGGTGGGGGCAGGGAGTCTCTGGGGAGCAACCCAATTTGCTTCTAGAGGTTTGGCCAAACCTCACAGCTCTGCGGGGCTCAGCTGTGCCCCTAAGCTGGAGGCCAGGGTGATGTGCTTGGGCACTGGGAGTCAGGAGACCCTGGATAAGCCATCAGGCACCACTTCCCTAACCAGCCCCTGTGTCTCTCTCCTAAGCACTAGCAAGTGAATGTGGTCCCAAAAGAGGGCTCTCACACCCCTAACTGCACAGGTGTGGATGCTAGTTCATCCCCTGCCCCCCCACTTTCATCTCCCACCCCCCACATCTACCTTCCCAGACAGATGAGTATCTTATGTATGTCTCCTGATGCTTTTTGTTTTATAGGATAGGGAAATGGAGGCCATCCCAAACTCTGCAAATAATGCTCCCTTGGGTACCTATTTTCCCATTTTCAAAATCTTTATCTGTCCAGATGTCTTCGTCAGGTCCTAACCCAAATCTCTCCTTTTGACACTTAAGGTAACACTCCTGGGTTCTTTTTTGAGACAGAGTCTCTCTCTCACCCAGGCTGGAGTGCAGTTGCATGATCTCAGCTCACTGCAGCCTCTGCCTCCCAGATTGCAATTCTCTTGCCTCAGCCTCCCTAGTAGCTGGGATTACAAGCATGCGCCACCACACCCAGCTAATTTTTTTATATTTTTAGTAGAGATGAGGTTTCACTGTGTTGGCCAGGCTGGTTTCAAACTCCTGACCTCAAGTGATACACCCACCTTGGCCTCCCAAAGTGCTGGGATTACAGGCATGAGCCACCACGCCCGGCCCACTCTTGGGTTCTATTCAGTGAAGATTTTCAGTGAAGAGTAGACATTTGCCTGTATACCACGTCTGCATTCCTTCCTCAGCAACAGAATAGCCCTTCACATTGACTAAAATGTAAAGAAGACCTCTGGCATCCAAGTCCTTTGCCTCCGTTTTGTCCCTGCAGCCTCCATCATCCACTTCTTGTTCTCTCTGTGAAGCTCAGTTGAAGTTCCCTTCCTCTGATTCTGACCCTCCTCAGCTGCTAACCTTTTTTCAAGACAAAAGTCGCCCTACCCTGCCTCTGGGAAACCCTTCAAACCGGCAACCAACAGCTTCCAGTGCCAAAACCAGGACTAATTTGCCTCAGCGTGTAAACAACTTGAACACCAACTGGCATTAATCGCCATGGTAGGATTGCCCCTCTTCCCTTCAAGGGTAGCCCCACCCGGGGACCCATGAAAGGACCCAAATATAAGGAAAGCACTGAGAATAATTCTGCCTATCTCTTGTCCCTCTGGGAAAGTGCCTAGAGAGTAGGTGTGGTATGTATGTGGTGCATGGTCTGTGTGTGTGTGTGTGTCATATATCTGTGTGGTATGTATTGTGTATGTGGTTTGTGTTTGGTGTATATGTGTCTGTATATTGTGTATATGGTGTGTGATGTGAGTGGTGTATGTGGTTTGTGGTGTGTATGTGTCTGTATAGTGTGTGTGGTATGTGGTGTGTGTACACACAGGTATGTAAGCAAACGTATGTTGGTAGGGAGGATGCTGCTAATCAAGTACTGCGTGGTATCTGAAAACTTTGTGGCCTCACCTTTCTTGTTCTCTTTTTATTCAATCTGAGTAGTAGTACTTCCCTTAGTACCTACTTAGTCCTTAGTAGAATGGTAGTATCTCTCAGTGGTGTGTGTTTGTGCCTCTGTGAGTGTGTGTACATGCATACACCTAGGCACACAGGTGTGTATATGTGTGTGACAGAAGAGGGGAACATGTGCTTAAAGGGAATGCCCACAAGTTATAGTCTTAAAGACTCTGCCCTGATGCTCCCCTAAAGCTCCTGGATCTTAGAATTAGGACACATGTGTGGGCTCTGCCTCCATCTTGCATGACCTTGAGCAAGGAGCTTGTTCTTCCTGGCCTTTGTGTGTGAGCCAATGGATGGCAGCTCACTCTGCTTTTAAATCACTGCAGCATTTACCTGTTAATATGACATAAAAGTTCTATGTGAATCCCAAGAACCACTTTAATATTTAATGTTCTCAGAGCTGGAGCCTGGGGCATACTCAATCAGTAGCAGATAAGATTTTATGTCTGGTTAAGAATTTATCCAGCTTATACTTGTTACTAAGATAAGTGAGTGGTCCCATGGCTGACTAGTTTCATTTTGCCCATTTTTAGACTGAAAGTTCCACACTCTCTAAGTCCTGGGTAGATTAGGATGGTTGTCTCTAACTGGATCTCATACTTGAGCAAATCAGGAAGCAAAGGGTCTTTTTTATTTATTTTATTTTAGAGACAAGGTCTCACTTTGTTGCCCAGGCTGGAGTGCAATGACGTGATCACTGCTGCTCACTGCAGCCTCAAACTCCTGAGGTCAAAACAATCTTCCCACTTCGGCTTCCTGAGTAGCTGTGACTACAGGTGCACCACATCATGCCTGGCTAATTTTTGTCTTTTTTGTGGAGGCAAGGTTTCACCATGTTGCCCAGGCTGGTCTCGAACTCCTAAACATAAGCAATTCACCCACCTTGGCCTCCCAAAGTGCTAGGATTACAGATGTGAGATGTCATGCCTGGCCTCTTTATTTTATTTATTTTTGAGACAGCGTCTCTCTCTGTTGCCCAGGCTAGAGTGTAATGACATGATCATGGCTCACTGCCACTTCAAAACTGCCTTTTATCATTTTCCTTTTTTCCTACATTCATTCATCCACTCCTATCTCCTTTTCAGGTCTGTCTGGGAACCCTGCAGATCTGGAGAAACGTAGGCAGGTGTTTGGACACAACGTGATCCCCCCCAAAAAGCCCAAGACTTTCTTAGAATTAGTGTGGGAAGCTCTTCAAGATGTCACGCTCATCATCCTGGAGATTGCAGCCATCATCTCCCTGGTCCTGTCCTTTTATCGCCCTGCTGGTGAAGAAAATGAACGTGAGTGTCCTAAACAGCTCACCATGACTCTTATCTGGGTTCTTTCCACCACCACCACCAAGCGCTTAGTATTGGTGGCTGACAGGTTATAGCTTAAAACATTTCCCCCATTATCCAGAGTGGGCTTTCCAAAGGAAACCAAGCAGTAGCTACTAAGCTATTCTTCCAGCTCATCCTTATTCCAAGGGTTCCTCCCCACCCCACCCCCACCCTCTGTCTTCTATTAAATCCTTTTTCGGAATGTCAGGAATCCTCTACCCTTTTAAGACATTTTATGTATTTATTAATTATTATTATTATTATTTTAATGGAATCTTGCTCTGTCACCCAGGCTGGGTGCAGCAGCTTAATCTGGGCTCACTGCAACCTCCTGGGTTCAAGCAATTCTCGTGCCTCAGCCTCCTGAGTAGCTGGGATTACAGGTGTGTGCCATCACGCCTGGCTAATTTTTGTATTTTTAGTAGAGACAGGGCCTTACCATGTTGGCCAGACTGGTATCGAACTCCTGACCTCAGGTGATCCACCCGCCTTGGCCTCCTAAAGTGCTGGGATTACAGGCGTGACCCACTTGCCCGGCCTATTTAATAATTTTTATAACATAGAGACAAGGTCTCACTATGTTGCCCAGGTTGGTCTCAAACCCCTGGGGTCAAGCGATCTGCCTGCCTTGGCCTCCCAGAGTGCTGGGATTGCAGGTGTGAACCAACACCCCCAGCCAGGAATTCTCTACCCTTATCCAACCAACAAAACCCTACATCTCAAAGTGCCCCCTGCCACCAATTGTCTGGCATGATGGGAAACAGTAGTGAAAGCCTGACCATGTTGGGAACCATAAGTGTGACCTTACATGTGACTTGCCTAAATTTGATAGTTTGTACTATTTCGTCATTTGCCTCTTTTGGATTAACATAAATAGTTACACTAGTGATAAGACAATACTCAATCCTGCTATCCTCTGATATCCTCTTCCAGCCAACAGTAGTATTTGCTATTATTCACTTTTCCTGACTTTCTATCTTGGGGTGATTGTGGAAGCACTACTCCTATTTCTTAATGTCAACAAAAGTCCTTCAGTGACTATTTCTCTCCCTTCCTGGGATAGTGTGTGGTCAAGTCGCAACTACCCCAGAAGATGAAAATGAGGCACAAGCTGGCTGGATTGAGGGGGCAGCCATCCTTTTCTCAGTGATCATCGTGGTGTTAGTGACTGCCTTTAATGATTGGAGCAAAGAGAAGCAATTCCGGGGGCTGCAGTGCCGCATCGAACAGGAGCAAAAGTTCTCCATCATCCGAAACGGTCAACTCATCCAGCTCCCTGTGGCTGAGATTGTGGTTGGTGATATTGCCCAAGTCAAATACGGTGAGAGCTCCGTGTTTCTTTTGCTTACCCCACCACCACCCCCATTTAAGGGATAGGTCCTTTGGCATGAGGGGGCTGGGAATTGCTGAAAACCCAAAAAGATAAGATCCAAAATTGTATTCACTTCTAGGTTAGAGTTTAAAGAGGTTGTGGGAAGCCATTTCAGAAAGGAGTAGCTGAAACTCTGTCGCAAGATTGTCAGACTTGTACCCTGTGTGTCTTAGGGTTAAAAGTGTATAACATTCAGGCCATGGAAAGGTGTTGGGGATGAATAAGAGTTTGAATTTATAATGCCTGGAAAGCAACCTTCTCCCAGATTGTACAGAGCTGAAGACTTGTAAAGAGTCTCCATGTACTCTCGGCCATTGCTCTCTAGATAGGGCCCATGGGAACAGCCATGAGATAGGGTTGAAGGAGTTGGAGGACCCTACCCTCAGCCAGTCTCTTACTATCTCCTTCACTGTCCCTCCTTCCCCTTTGTGCTCTAGGTGATCTGCTGCCTGCAGATGGAATCCTGATCCAAGGGAATGATCTGAAGATTGATGAGAGCTCTCTGACAGGGGAATCCGACCATGTCAAGAAGTCCCTGGACAAAGACCCCATGTTGCTCTCAGGTATAGGCCCTGGCTGCCCAAGTTCCCATTTACCTCCCTGCAAACACCTAGGCCACAGGATCCAGACCCTGTTCTCTCTTCTGACTCTGTACCATCTCCTTCCCTGGGGTTCAGCTGGGGCAACAGCATTTTGGTGGGTGGAATACAAGGATATCAGGCAGCCTAAATGAAGTTTTCCATGAAACAAGTGTTATAAGGGCCTTGAAGGGGCTTTGCTGGTTGCAGGGATGGCAGGGGCAGGAGGGAGGGCTTACCCTAAGGCGGTTAGACACATTTTCCTCCTTACTCCCAATTTGTCTGGTCTGTTTTAAATGCGCCCAGCTCTTGACCTTTTCCTACTGTGCTAAGCACATCATTATCCATGGGGTAGGGAGGAGTATTTTTTCTTCTAAGTTTGTGTTTCATACCAAATCATGTCTAGGTATTAAAAAACCCATTCCTTCCCATCTTCTCCTTTCCCGTGTAGGGACCCATGTCATGGAAGGTTCTGGCCGGATGGTGGTGACAGCTGTTGGTGTCAACTCTCAGACTGGAATCATCCTTACTCTCTTGGGGGTCAATGAGGATGACGAAGGGGAGAAGAAGAAGAAAGGTAAGGGGCATCTGGAATGAGATTCTCTTTCCTCTCATCCCCATGGACAAGCAAGGAAGCAAGCAGATCTGGATAGAAAGCATGGTTGGAAGAATCTGCTGCGATGAAGAAAGCAGATATCCAAACTCCTTGCTGAGATAAGGATGTAAATCCTTGGCTCCAGGGAGCTCTGATGAAAACCAGATCCTGACTCTAGGCCCCCAAATCAGGTTGAATTTGAGCCTTGATTTTTATGTCTAATGGTAGCTTGTAAAGGGATGAGTTATAAAGCCTGCCCTAAATAAACTGGCTAGGTGCTGGTAGCCCCAAATGCCTTCCGTGTACTCCCCCTCCTTCCCCAACTTTCTTCCTCAAAGATGGGGGGTTAAACGAACCATCAAGACTAAGAGAAAATTGGCCAGAAGAGTAAAATAGATTTCTGCCGAAACTGTGGGCTCTCAGTGGAAGAGACACACAGCTAGAAGAGTAGGAACAGTTAGTTCAGTCTTTGCCACTCAGTTATTCCTGAAGGAAAGAATAAGAGAGAGAAAGAGGAGCAGATACTAAAACCAAGTCTACACGTTTCCCTAAGCATTCCTTCTTCCCTTAGGGGAGAGAAGGTTTCTACCACTTGGCTGGAGAATCATCTTGAGCTGTTTAGTGGAGGACAGTTTATGAAAAGGAAACAAAACACATTCTCTCAGGAACTAAATAATTCATTTCTGCAGCTGCCTGCAGGTGAATAAGGGGGAAGCTTGCCTGGTGCTGTTGAAGTAACACGGAGACACCTTTCAAAGTCTTTGCCATCAGGCAGAAACGGTTCAAACCTCTCACTTCCTAATCCCCACCCCATTTTTCCAAGCAATGTGACTCAGGCCAGGAGCAAGAGAAAGCACCTCAGGTGTGAGTATGCACTCACCTACATGAGCGTTTTGGTGGATATCCCGAGGATTCATGACAGCCTCTAGCAAGAATGAATGAAAACAGAGATGTGAGCTTCCTTTACATTTATGTCCCTTCCCTGCAACCCAAACACTTTGCTGTTGTCCTTCTGGGCTCTGAGCAGGACCAACAAATTGGATCTCTTAATAGTTACTTTGGGTTTCGACCCCACTTTTTTCTTTCTTGTTCAAACAGGTAAAAAACAAGGAGTCCCTGAAAATCGCAACAAAGGTAACCTCTCCAACTACTCATTTACCATCTCTACCTGCCCACACTCAAACCAGACCTTTCCAGGCCATCTTCCTTCTCCCTTTTCCTCTCCATAAATCTGTTATCTGCTGCTGTGGCTCAGATGCCTCATCCTGAGGAAGGTGCAGAGATTTTTGGGGTGGTCTCAAGGGCCTGATCCCACTCTAAGGTGGGACAACAGCACCCTCTGCTGTTGGCTCACAGAATGTCATGTCAAGGTTTGTCTTGGGGAGTGTGTAGGATTGATCTGCTCTTCCTAGGGAGCTGAACTCTGCTTCATTGACCTCAGCCTGATTTAAACACCAACAGTCATCAGTTTCTGGGTTGGAAGACTTCAGGGTCCTCATGGTGGAGGGAGGTGGGGTGGGTCGTCCCTGCACCGTCCTCTTGCTAGCTTCCTCATAAGTGTCCTCTTCTGGTCTGGATCCCTTCTCTGCTGGTCTTCTCAGGGGTGCTTGGAGAGAGCCCTTTCTCTGTATCTCTCTCCCCACCTCCCTTTGTTCTTGCCACAGTCTGTTTTCTTCCTCCTGATCTGATGTGTGTTTCTCTTTTGGTGACTGTGTTCACATTCTGTCTCCGTCTTCTTGTTTGTGAGTCTGACAGCAGGGACTTACTCAGGAAGGGTATCCTAAGCAAGGGGCTGAGCCCTGTAGGGGTGAAAGTGGAGTGGTGCTGGGAGCCAGCAAGAACTACTGTCTTGTGACGCTCCTAGAGATTTGTTTTTACTTTGTAACCCACATCACAGCAGTCTTTAGAAATAAAGTCATCACATTGGAAAACCAGGGCTAAACGGAAATAATTCCTTAATTTTAGGTCTTTAACTCTTCTTTTAAAAGCAAAATGGATTTATATGTCTCTCTTTATCCCTGCTTTCTCTTATTCCAGGAGGTCCCTCACACCAGCTTCTTCCCTCTTCCCCAAAAGACTTAACCCCAGGTCCCACTCTGTATCTCTCTACCTTTGTCAGGCAGGGAAGAAAGGGAATTTTCTTTTCCTATCCTCAACTGCTAGAAGGGGCTGGAAAATACCCTGGGTCTGGGGGTATGTGTTTCTTCCCTGACAATCGAGAGAGAGAGAGAGAAACCATTTAACAGAGCAATCTTGTGCTCCAGAAACATCTGCCAACCCTCTCCTTCAGCCCCTTTCTGCAGTAAAGATTCACTATTTTAAGCACTGAGTTCCAGGAAGGATGGTTGTTTTAATAGTGCTTAGTGACATGATTAATCCCCTTGCTGGAATAAACCTAGCTTGGGACTCTGAGGTAGTGCCAGGAAGCTGCCACTGAAGAAGAAATCCATACCCTAAAAGCACCCCAGTTTCATCTAAACTCATTAGAATATTATTCCAAAGGCCCTAATAGAGTGTTGAAGGCAAGTTCCATGTCTAGCATGGGTTGGAAGTGGTAGGAACTGATGTCAGGGTCCAAGGTATATTCCGGGAAAGAGACAGGAAGGTTTTCTGGTTTCCACCTGCCTGCCACTCAGTGCTACCACCTTGCCTGCTCACCTGTCCTATTTGTGTGTACACTCCAGCAAAGACCCAAGACGGAGTGGCCCTGGAAATCCAGCCACTCAACAGCCAGGAGGGAATCGACAATGAGGAAAAGGACAAGAAGGCGGTCAAGGTGCCTAAAAAGGAGAAGTCAGTGCTGCAGGGCAAGCTGACTCGCCTGGCTGTTCAGATTGGGAAAGCCGGTGAGTAGGGTAGAGCCTCGTTGTGGTTTATCAATGTTGTCTTGGATCCTCATCACTTTTATCGCCTTCTTTCTGCACCGACCGAGACCGGCAGAAAGAAGCTGAAACTTCAGGGTGGCTAGTTGGGGCTAGGCGGCTGTTTCCCTGTCTCCGCCACTGTTTGGTCGCTCCCTAGGCTTTTTCAGAGAGAAATGTTGTCCTGTGTGTAAGGGTTAATGGCCCTGAGATCTCTTAATCCAAATGAATGAGAAATAAAGAGCATATATTACAGCAGGGGAGATTTACATTAGCAAGAAGGAAGACTTTAATAGCTGCTTACCTGTCTCTTGCTTTGGGTTGTAAATTCCTTAAAGATAGAGAAGGCTGCAGCTTGCTACAGGCAATTCCCTAGCATAGGAGTAGGATCTGGCTAAGCACAGAGCAATAAATACCAAGTAAGGACTGGAGGAAGAAGGAAGGCTGTGGTTAGAGAGGCTCTCTCCAGAAGAGACGTAACTAAATAATGCACTCTGCATATGAGGAAGTGGCTTCTCCATCACTTGCCTCTACATTTTCCTGTCTCACCACCTTCTTTCAATGGAGGGGGAGAAAGGGGAGTGGGAAGAAGAGATAGAAGATTGCTACTTTAGTGGACATATCCCTCAAGGAACAGTCTTTTTTTTTTTTTTTTTTTTTTTTGAGATGGAGTCTTCCTCTGTTGCCCAGAATGGAGTGCAGTGGCACCATCTCAGCTCACTGCAGACACCACCTCCTGGGTTCAAGCGACTTTCCTGCCTCAGCCACCCAAGTAGCAGGGACTACAGGTGCACACCACCAAGCCCATCTAATTCTTGTATTTTTAGTAGAGATGGGGTTTCACCATGTTGGCCAGGCTGGTCTCGAACTCCTGGCCTCAAGTGATCCGCCCACCTCAGCCTCTCAAAGTGCTAGGATACAGGCATAAGCCACCGCACCCTGCCAGAGAGTAGTTTTTTACCACTGTTTATTCTCTGATTCCACCTTTCTGTTTACCACAATCATAATCAGCATATCTCTGCACTTTATACAGCTGTATACAACTTACCTGGGGTTCTTGTTAAAGTGTAGATTCAGTTCAGGGGGTCTGGTGTGGAGCCTGAGATTCTGCATTCCTAATAAGCCCCCACAGGATGCCAGCACCGCTGATTCAGTTTGCACACATTGGATGGCAGGGATCTATGCTACCCACCATAGCAGCCACTCACCACATGTGGCTGCTGCAATTTAAATTAATTAAAAGTAAATAAAGTTAAAAATCCAGTTGCTGGGGTAAATTTTAGTTGGTCACGAGCCACATGTGCTAGTAGTGGCTGTCATATTGGACAGCACAAATAGAGAACTTCTTAAGCATCACAGAAAGATCTATTGGACTGAGTTGGCCTAACCTCTTCATGTCCATTCTGGTACCCAGCTAATTTTAACTACTGTGAAATCTCTTGCGTATAAACTATACATGGATGAGATGAATTGCAGGTGCAGAATCAAACACACAGGTTTGAAACATTAAATCTACCCCACCTAACCCTTGTACTATTCTCCTAATCCTTGCCTTGTTGTTGTTGTTGTTTGTTTGTTTTTGAGACAAAGTCTCACTCTGTCACCCAAGCTGGAGTGCAGTGATGCAATCTTGGCTCACTGCAACCTCCACCTCCGGGGTTCAAGTGAGTCTCCCGAGTAGCTGGGATTACAGATGTGCATCACCATGCCTGGCTAATTTTTAGTAAAGACAGATTTTTGCCATTTTGGGCAGGCTAGTCTCAAACTCCTATCCTCAAGTGATCTGCCCCTGGACTCAAGGAATCCCATGGCCTCAAGTGATCTGCCGGCTCAGCCTCCCAAAGTGCTGGGATTACAGGCGTGAGCCACTGTACCTGTCCCCTGCCTTGTTCTTCTTACAGAGTACAAGCTACCTGATGTCTGGCCAGTAGTCTCCTCTGTTGCTTTATTTTATATATTAGGCCAGTCCAGGAATAGGGTGAGGCAAGTCAGATGCCTTCCACCACCTGGAGAGTGAGTTCCTTAAATTTTGCACTCTCAGTGGCTTGCTTCTCCACCTGAGTCCTGGCCCTAATCAAGCAAAGAACAGAAGAATTTGCTTTCATTGATATCATCATCTCTAGCCTTGCTTGGAGGCCCCCAGATCATCAGGCCCTTGGGAAAAGCAAAAACCAAAACCAGATAATGATTTAAAGCAGAGCTTTTCCCAAATATTGTGCCACAGTTAGGGACAGTTGTCCCCAGATATTGATTCCATCAGCCCTCAAAGCATCCAGGCAGCACCCATGGCAATCAGAACCCCTAAGCCAGTCGGTTTTGACCTTGAGCAGATTCTTTCATGTACTGTAATGTGTAGGGTAACCAACCATCCCAGTTTGCTTGGGATTTTCTCAATTTTAGCAAAGCCCCGCATCCCTGGAAACTGTTCAGCAGTCTCAGGATGGTTTGGTTACTCCACCAATGGGCCATACCAAAGACTTCTCAGTACTTTCATTTCCTCATCTTTAAAAAGGGGGTAATAATAGCAACCTATTTCACAGGGTTGTTGTGAAGTGCTTGCCTGGCCCACAGCAGGTGCCTACATAAGTATTTACTATTATTGGCATCTTCTATGTGTGCCGTGACAAGAGAAAGCTTAGGAAGTACTGTTCTAAGAGTTAGTCATGCAGTTGATACACTAGCACCATAAAGGCATTGTTGTAAACAAGGTGTGAATTGTCCAACATTCAGAGGTTAGTAGAGGAGAAGTCAAAATTGATAAACTACTATGAAATGGACAAGTACAGTCATGACATTATGAATCGTAGGGAGAGGGTGGGTGTGGAATAGGATCATAGAAAGCTGTTTCAGGAAACAGATCAACCCCCTGATTTGTGAATGAGGAATTTGATCTAGGAAACAGGCCCAGAGAGGGTCAATGACTTGTCCAAAGCCACAAGTCAAGTTAGTGCAGTGCTGAGAATAGAACCTGTGTCTTTGAAATACGAAACCAGTGTCTATTCCCTATGCTATAATGTACAAGCAACAGAGAATGGGGGGGGATTTTAGTAAGTCTTCCTGGCGATGGTGGTTTTAATAATTGGCAACAAAGGCTACAACTGATGCCAATCTATCTCTGGCTAGGGCCCTAGGACTGCCCTCAGGCCTGGGTTCATGTGACTTGTTTCTCTGGACAGGTCTGCTCATGTCTGCTCTCACGGTTTTCATCCTGATTCTATACTTTGTGATTGACAACTTTGTGATAAATCGCAGACCATGGCTCCCTGAGTGTACTCCCATCTACATCCAGTACTTTGTCAAGTTCTTCATCATCGGCGTCACTGTACTGGTGGTGGCTGTGCCAGAGGGACTGCCTCTGGCTGTCACCATCTCACTGGCCTACTCTGTGAAGGTGAGACTAGAACAATCCTATCTCTTCCTTTAGGATAGAGATGGGAGGGAAGGGTACCACGTAACCTTTAGTGAAAAGATAAGCCATTCTATCATCTATAAACTTTGGCTGGTGCCTCACAAGAGCAGAAGTCCCTGGTATTATGGAGGGACCATCTCTGTCAGATGCATCAATGTTGAAATGACCCAGTAGAATCTTAAGAGAATGACAAAAATGGTATCTGGGATTTTTTTTTTTTTTTAAGACAGAGTCTCATTCTGTCACCCAGGCTGGAATGCAATGATGCAACCTCCGCCTCCCAGGTTCAAGTGATTCTTGTGCCTCAGCCTCCCAAGTAGCTGGGATTACAGGTGTGCACCACCATGCCCAGTTACTTTTTGTATCTTTTATAGAGACAGGGTTTCACCATGTTGGCCAGGCTGGTCTTGAACTTCTGACCTCAGGTGATCTGCCCGTCTCAGCCTCCCAAAGTACTGAAATTACAGGCATGAATCACTGCACCCAGTCAGTATCTTGGATTTTTGTGTGGGACTGGAAGATGAAATGTGGAGAGATGTTGGCTAGGAAATGGCCTTTGACCTATATTTAGGAGAGTCCAGTTAGTCCCCCTCTCAAGTCTTTTCTCTTCTCCTTTGTAGAAAATGATGAAAGACAATAACCTAGTACGGCACTTGGATGCTTGTGAGACCATGGGCAACGCCACCGCCATCTGCTCTGATAAGACAGGCACGTTGACCATGAACCGCATGACTGTGGTACAAGCTTATATTGGGGGCATCCATTACCGTCAAATCCCAAGCCCTGATGTCTTCCTGCCCAAAGTCCTGGACCTCATTGTCAATGGCATTTCTATCAACAGCGCTTATACCTCCAAGATTCTGGTAAGCATTTCCTTTGCGTAGACACTTAGAGTGGGTGGTTGGAAGGGAACATCCATTTTCTCTGAAATGAACCCCCTTATTGTTTACACTGCCTAAATTGCCATCCCACATCCCATTTCTCACGCTGGAGTGAACATGTTTGGGTGAGACTACAGAAAAATCCCTGGGAGTCAATGGAGGGTTGGAGGTAAGGGCCTGTAAGAATCTATGGCCAGGAAATACCCTCCCAATTAGCATGTAAAAGCAATGTCTCTAAGGAGGGAAAGTAGAAAGTAACCCAAAGTAGAATTGGGCTTATCAGAAGTAAATTACTCACTTTCTAGAAACAAGAACAGTGTATTAGAATAAGACCCACACAAGGCGAGACACACCAGCACTACCACTAGAGCAAACTACAAAATCCCTAAGCCCTGGATGGCACAAGGATCACAGTTACCACTGACCCCTCTCTGCCTACCCTTGAAAAAAAAACAGGCTAGGCATAGTGGCTCACTTCTGTAATCCCAGCACTTTGGGAAGCCAAAATGGGAAGATCGCTTGAGCCCAGGAGTTTGAGACCAGCCTGAGCAATATTGTGAGACCTCATCTCTACAAAAATAAACAAAATTAGCCAGGCATGGTTGTGCACCTGTAGTCCCAGCTACTCCAGAAGCTGAGGTGGGAGGATCACTTGAGCCTAAGAGGTCAAGTCTGCAGTGAGCTGAGATCACACCACAGTCAAGCCTGGGCAACAGAGCAAGGTGCTATGTCAAAAAGAAAAAGAAAAAAGATGCCAGGTGCTGTGGCTCACGCCTGTAATCCCAACATTTTGGGAGGTTGAGGTGGGCAGATCACCTGAGGTCAGGAGTTCAAGACCAGCCTGGCCAACATGGTGAAACCCAGTCTCTACTAAAACTACAAGAATTAGCTGGGCATGGTGGCAGGTACCTGTAGTCCCTGCTACTCAGGAGGCTGAGGCAGGAGAATCACTTGAACCTGGGAGATGGAGGTTGCAGTGAGCCAAGGTCGTGCCACTGCACTCCAGGCTGGGCAACAGAGTGAGACTCCATCTCCAAAAAAGAAAAAAAAAAATGTTATTTCCCCTATGAGCTCCAGGTATATAATGTGAAGGTTTTGTAAATGAGTTCTTTCTCCCTAAGTTCTCTGCCTTGTCAAGGCATCTTACTCAATAGTGCTGTGTATATTTCTTCTCCCAGCCTCCAGAGAAGGAGGGAGGTCTGCCTCGGCAGGTGGGCAACAAGACCGAGTGTGCTCTGCTAGGCTTTGTCACAGATCTGAAGCAGGATTATCAGGCTGTGCGTAATGAAGTGCCCGAGGAGAAGCTCTACAAGGTGTACACCTTCAACTCAGTGCGCAAGTCAATGAGCACCGTCATCAGGAATCCCAACGGTGGCTTCCGTATGTACAGCAAGGGCGCCTCTGAGATCATCTTGCGCAAGTGAGCACCCCCGACCACTCTGCTTCCGTTCAAGATCCTCTCCTCAGGAAGGCATGGGTGCACACCCCACACTGAACCCATGTGAATGAGGGAGGCCTCCAGCCAGGTGGTGACATAATAACTAATATCCAAGTGTCTACTCAGGCCACGCATGTTTTTTAAGTGCTTAAGGTGGCTTGTTGTATTTAATCCTCACAACTCAGTAAGATGGGTACTATGATTATCCCTGTTTTACAGATGAGAAAACAGAGATATAAGGAAGTTAAGTATCTCACTCAAGGTGATACAGCTAATAGTGGCACAGCCAGGATTCAGACCTGGACGATCCTAAGTTTCCATTTCCTAATCTGAAAACAGAGATAGCCGTACTCAGCTCCTAAAAGTACTACCCCCTCACTGTAACTAAATGATTCAATGTATGTAAAATGCCTTATACATAACAAGTACTAGAAACGTTTGTTCTGTGTTCTCTTTTCCTTCTCTTTCCTTCCCATTCCCATTTCTGATTACAGGGAATTTACATAACTTTAAAAGTGACTATTCGGCCAGGCGCAGTGGCTCACGCCTGTAATCCCAGCACTTTGGGAGGCCGAGGCAGGCGGAACACAAGGTCAGGAGTTCGAAACCAGCCCGACCAACATGGTGAAACCCTGTCTCTACTAAAAAAAAAATACAAAAATTAGCCAGGCATGGTGGTGCGTGCCTGTAATCCCAGCTACTCAGGAGGCTGAGGCAGGAGAATCACTTGAACCCAGCAGGCGGAGGTTGCAGTGAGCTGAGATCGCACCACTGCACTCCAGCCTGGGTGACAGAGTGAGACTCCATTACAAAAAAAAAAAAGTGACTATTAATAAATTACCCATAGTTCATCAAAAGTTGGCCCTATACCTAAGTAGGGCTGAATTAACCAGTGCTCCAACATGGCTTTAGCCACCTTCTTTTAATCAGCACATTCTTGTATAGGAAACCTACCCCAAACCACCAGCACCACATAGTGAGCACTATTCTAAATACTCAGATTGAAAAAGTCTCTCTGCCTTCAAGAAGTTCAAAAGAGCAGGTGATTCACAAGTGACTTGCATTGCTTTCACACATGGGTAAGAACAGATGACATGGGAGAATCCCACTCTCTGTATATCTAGACCTTAACTCCATCCACAGCCCACCTACCTTGGAAAGAGGGACTCAGCTGGGTGATGAATGAAGGAAATGTTTGGCCACACTTGGAGCAATGTCTTTAGGAATAATACAGAGTTGCCAAAATGCCTGTCAATGATTGTAGAAACGTAATGAGTGGGAAGGGAGACACCGCGTTCTTACTGTGCGCCTCCCCAGGTGTAATCGAATCCTGGACCGGAAAGGGGAAGCAGTGCCATTCAAGAATAAAGACAGAGATGATATGGTACGCACTGTCATCGAGCCCATGGCCTGTGATGGACTCCGGACTATCTGCATAGCTTACCGGGACTTCGATGATGCAGAGCCCTCTTGGGACAATGAGAATGAGATCCTCACCGAACTGACCTGTATCGCGGTCGTGGGCATTGAGGACCCTGTGCGCCCAGAGGTGAGAGGGTGGGAAGCCACCCAGGAGTCTCAGGAAGTGGGGTACTAGTTCCCTTTCTAGTTGTGACCCCAGGCAGGTAACCTAACTGCCTCTCACTTACAGGGATAGATGTTTCTGTGCTTCCTGCTTCACAGGACTGCTGTGGAGTGCCAGTATGATCGAATGTGGCATTCCTAGGACTAATGCTGTCTGAGTGTTGAGAAGCAAAGGGCTTATTGGGCTCATTATTTGGTACTTAAGTGTTGTCAGGAGGTCGATTTAACCAGGACACCAACTTTGTCTTTAGCTCCCTCCTTTCAATCAACACATTATTTTTGAGTACCTGCTGTGTGCTGATAACTATTCTAGACACTAGGGGATTGAAAAGTCTCTGCTTCTAAGAAGTTTAGACAGATGGACTATTAATTCTCAAGGCCCAGAGGCATGAGAGGGTGTCATGCATGTGGGAAATTACAAAGAGCTGATATGGTTGGAGCATGGGCCAGGTGGGTGGAGAGTGGCAAAAGCTTCTGCTAGAAAAGAAAGCACTGGCCAAATCGCAAAATGCCATTCATGCCCTGCCGAGGAGTCTCAATTGTAAGTGAAAGAGCAAGTTTTTACACCTCGCTCCCAAAGCAAATTTCCCCTTCAACTCGTGGTACAATAGGGCAAATTCAAATGTGACTGCCGTGGGTAGGACAGAAGTGAGGTGGCACCCAACAGTATCAAAATGACCAGACCTAGCCCATGCTGCATGGCACCACTTCTAGGGTGCCTTTCTCCTGTCTGCCACAAAGGGACAGACGAACAGGGACAGCTTACCAGGGTCATCACCCTCATCTGCGCCTTTCCCCTTTCTTCACTCTCCATAGGTGCCAGATGCTATTGCCAAATGCAAACAAGCTGGCATTACTGTCAGAATGGTGACAGGTGACAACATCAACACAGCCCGGGCCATTGCCACCAAATGTGGCATTCTGACACCTGGGGATGACTTCCTGTGCTTAGAAGGCAAAGAATTCAACCGGCTCATCCGCAACGAGAAAGGCGAGGTGGGTCCTGGCTAGGGGGAACCAGGACCTCACCTGACAAGGAAAAGGCGGGTTCTAGCATAAGGCATCTGGGTCATGTGCGGGAAAGTGGGTGGTTTCTAAAGTGAAAGCTATTCGTAGTGAAACATCTCCTTGTACCAAACTGCTGATATGGTAACATTGGGAGTTGCCGGCTGGGCGCGGTAGCTTACGCCTGTAATCCCAGCACTTTGGGAGGCCAAGGCGGGTGGATCACGAGGTCAAGAGATAGAGACCGTCCTGGCCAACATGGTGAAACCCCATCTCTACCAAAAATACAAAAATTAGCTGGGCATGGTGACATGCACCTGTAGTCCCAGCTACTGGGGAGGCTGAGGCAGGAGAATCACTTGAACCTGGGAGGCGGAGGGTGCAGTGAGCCAAGATCATGCCACTGCACTCCAGCCTGGGCAACAGAGCAAGACTCCGTCTCAAAAAAGAAAAAAAAAAAGAGGGGGGGAGTTGCTTGTGAATGAAGCTCGCTAGCTTCATTCACAAGCTATCTTTTGAGACAGTGTCACTAACTTTTCATGTCTTTCTGCTTTTTCAGTTTTTTATACTGACTTCCCCCTAGCCCACCCCTCCTGTGTCCCTGCCCTTTGGCTAACAGTGGCTAAAGGAGAATGTGGTCTGGTGGTGGCACAGATCCAAGCTTTCCTGAGCTACATAGAAATCAAACCTAAGACCTCAGAAGCACCACTTTACCCACCCGAGCCAACAGCCAACCATGGCCCACCTCCCATTAAAGGTCTGGGAAATGCGGGATTGGCTCCCAGGTAGGGACTTGGGAGGAAAAAGAAAAAAAGCAGGGCCTGAATGGTCATCATCCGTGAATCTACCCTTGGAGACTGGTTGGCTGTTTCATCTCTGCTCAATCCAGAATAACACTTTCATGTGGGACTGTGGTGTACCCAATCTCCCAGTGACTCCAAGTGTATGGAGAAGTTAAGATTTTCCTGGATAGCTTTTCTGCATTTGACTGATCCAGGTGTGGTCTGGTGTTGGCAGGTAGAGCAAGAAAAGCTGGACAAGATCTGGCCTAAGCTTCGGGTCCTGGCGCGATCTTCTCCCACTGACAAGCACACCCTGGTGAAAGGTGAGGTTGGCTTCCAAATAGGTGCCTGTAACAGCTGAAGGCAGGCCAGGGCGAGGACAGATAAGAACCACCAGCCAAAGCCACTCTCCTGTCCAAATAGGGAGGTCCTAGGAGAGCTCCCAGGCTAGTGGGGAGAACATACAGTTAGCAAACATCTGAGCCCTTGGTGAGTATGACACACAATAAAGTTGTTGGGTTTTTATTTTTTGTTTTTATTTTTGGAGACCGAGTCTTGCTCTGTCACCCAGGCAGGAGTGGAGTGGTGCAATCTCGGCTCACTGCAACCTCCGCCTCGTGAGTTCAAGTGATTCTCCTGCCTCAGCCTCCCGAGTAGCTGGGACTACAGGCGCATGCCACCATGCCTGATCAATTTTTGTATTCTTAGTAGAGAAAAGGTTTCACCATGTTGGCCAGGCTGGTCTCGAACTCCTGACCCCAGGTGATCTGCCCACCTCGGCCTCCCAAAGTGTTGGGATTACAGCCGTGAGCCACCGCGCCTGGCAATTGCATGGGTTCTTAAAAACATGATCATGTCTTATTTACCAATAGTACTGTGAACTAGGCAGGGCAGGTATTCCCATTTTACAAATGAGGAAGTTTGAGGCTGAGAAGACAAGTAACTTACCCAAATTGCCCAGCTGGTAGGTGGAAATGGTGCAGTTTGACCCCTAGGTCTCTGCCTTGAAATCCATCCTATGTGTTCTTCATAGCTGCCTTAGGGTACCGGATGAGGACAAACTTAGTTCAGTGCTACTCATGAAACAACTTACTGCCCTTAGGTGGTTCCTGCAGAACTTCTAGGAAAGGGAAAAGGGAAGGAAAGAAGAAAGTAGAAGGAGTGGCGGGTGGTAGGAACTGAGGGGTGGGGGAGACCAGAAAAGCTCACTGTGGCGTGTCTGTTTCTCCCAGGCATAATTGACAGCACTGTTGGGGAACACCGGCAGGTCGTGGCTGTCACTGGTGATGGCACAAATGACGGGCCTGCTCTGAAGAAAGCGGATGTTGGTTTTGCCATGGTAAGCTCAGCACAGTGTCTCTCTGATTGCAAGCTGCCTTCTCCATCAGGAAGCCAGGTCCGGCTTCTGGTTGCCTGCTGCTTGCTACACCTGCATAGCCCATGGGGTGCTTTTTTGTCCAACTCCATCTCTCCTATCTACCGGGCCAATCATGGTATATGTAACTGGGGACCCATCAAGTATGAAGAATAGATAAGAGGGAGGGAAGTCATGAAGAATCATATGCAGGAAAGCCAGACCAATATAAACTTGCCTATAAACATGTGATGTTGTCGACTAGGCAAACTCTAGAAGATTTGTGTTCCCTATGGTAGGCGCACTGTGTGGCTGGCACCATTGGGTATTCTGCTTTTCACCTCTGAGGCCAAGAGCACCAGAATCACTTGGAAAGTTCATGTAAAATCACATGTTCCAAGGCTCCACAGTTAGACGTCTTAATTCAGTAGGTCTGGGATGAATACCAGAATTTTTTTTTAACAGGCACACCAGTTAATTCTGATATTCAGAAAGGTTTAGAAGCCCCCAGATTCTATCCTCACACTCAAGTAGTTTATGATTATAAGCCTCCCATACAGATTGAACTGTTGGTGATTTTTAGCAGTGGAAGGACATTTAAGAAGTCATCTATCTTTAGAGAACTCTTTTTTTAAGGGTTTTATTCTAGGAAATTTCAAGAATATGCAAAAATAGGGAGAATTGACAGGTACCTGTCACTCAGCTTCAACTATGATCAACACATGGCCAATCTTGTTTCAGTGATTCCCCCCCATTTACATCCCCAGTCTTCAGCTGAATTGTTTTTGAAGCAAATGCAAGGCATCATGTAATTTCATCCTTAAAAATTTCATGGCCGGGTGCAGTGGCTCACACCTGTAATCCCAGCTACTCGGGAGGCTGAGGTAGGAGAATCACTTGAACCCGGGAGGCAGAGGTTGCAGCGAGCCAAGATCACGCCACTGCACTCCAGCCTGGGTGACAAAGCTAGACTCTGTCTCAAAAAACAAAAGAGATTCCCCCTCATTGACTATTTGATTACTCTGAGGCGGGCGGATCGCCTGAGGTCAGGAGTTCGAGACCAGTCTGGCCAGCATGGTGAAACCCCGGCTCTACTAAAAATACAAAAATTAGCTGGGCATGATGGTAGGTGCCTGTAATCCTAGCTACTCCGGAAGCTGAGGCAGGAGAATCACTTGAACCTGGGAGACGGAGGTTACGATGAGCCGAGTTAGCACCACTGCACCCCAGCCTGGGTGACAGAGCAAGACTCCGTCTCAAAAAAAATTTTTTTTTTCATTATAAGGGGGGAGGGTGTGGGGCAAAAAAAAAAATTTCATTATATGCCTCTAAATAATAATTATGTATCAATAATCTATATATATAAAAGAATCTTAATACCATTATCTCAGAACAAAATTGATGCTTCCTTACTATCATGAAATTTCTAGTTTGTTCACATTTTCCTAACTGACTCAAATGTTTTTACAGTTTATTTGCCCAAATCAGGATTCAGATAAGATCCATAACTTGCAGTTATTTGATACATCTGTTAAGTCTCTTAACCTATCTCTTGGAGTGCGCCTCCTTCCAGCTGTACCAGTAGCTGTACCAGCTGTATAGTAGGTTTCTATACAAACCCATAGAATGCAGATTCACCCACTCAGGCCCCACCCCAGATTTACTGAATTGGAAAGCCTGGAACTGGGGCCCAGAAATCTTAATTAATTATGTTAAATCTGTTAAATGTGTTTTGACAGGCTCTCTCAGTGATTCTATGTACCCTAAACTTTAAGAATCACTGATCTTATAGGATCTCTATGTTGGGAGTCCCCAAAAACACCCCTATATTCATGGGGTTGCTAGGAGGACTCATGGGACTTGGCATATAGTTGTACTCATGACTAAGATTCATAACAGTGATGTAGTAACAATACAGTTGGATCATAAAAGAAAAAGACAATGGCAGAATCTGGATAAATCTATTTGCAGTCTTTCTTATGCTCTCCCTCCCATGAGGAGTCAAACAGAGTCCATTCTTTCCCCACTAATGAAAACACATAAATATATGTGTGATGTTCTGCCTAGGGAAGCCCATCATGGACTTAGTACCCAAGGTTTTTCTTGAGGCTGGTCACATAGGCACCTTCTGCCTAGCACATACCAAAATTCCAGACTCCCAAAAGGAAAGCAAATGTTCAATGTAAACCACATTGTTCGGACACAGTCTAGACACAATGAGCCACCCTTATCAGTTAGTTGTTGAGGGCAAGCATTCTGAGAGCCCATTTCCCAGATGCCAGCCAAGGGCCCACCCTGCAAGCATTCCTTCCTAAGGATAGTCGTCTCAGGCCTGCTGTGTTAACTCTCTTCTGCACAATCCCCCTCCATCTTTTTTCCTAGCAACTTAGTTTTGAAGGAAGTGGGTTGTTTGTCTGCAGAGACTATCCCTCAGTATAGATTTTGTTGATTATTTCACTGTGATTTCCTTTAACGTATTATTTTCTTCCTTGTATTTCCTATAAGCAAGTAGTTGGTTCTAGAAGTTATCAGATTCTAGACCCTTTCTTTCATTGAGGGCTGCAAAATGACAATATTGTAATTCTTTATTTATTAACTTAAATACTTACATAAAAAGAGATTCCCGGCCGGGCATAGTGGCTCGTGCTTGTAATCCCAGCACTTTGGGAGGCTGAGGCAGGCAGATCACGATGTCAGGAGTTCAAGACCAGCCTGGCCAAAACAGTGAAACCCGTCTCTACTAAAAACACAAAAATTAGCTGGGCATGATGGCGGGCGCCTGTAATCCCAGCTACTTGGGAGGCTGAGGCAGGAGAATCACTTGAACCCGGGAGGCAGAGGTTGCAGTGAGCCAAGATCACGCCTCTGCACTCCAGCCTGGGTGACAAAGTTAGACTCCATCTCAAAAAACAAAAGAGATTCCCCCTCATTGACTATTTGATTACTCTGAGGTTCCAATCCTACCTGAAAGGTAGGTTTTTGGTTTGTTTTTTAATTACTGGTTTTTTTTTAAATGATGAGTTGACTTTTTAGGAACCTCCAAAGGTGACCAACGAGTGGATTTTTTTTTAAGTATCATTACGAATTCATAGATTTAAGTATATTTGATGTGTTTCAATCCACTGCTCTTAGTATGGTTTTGATGCTCAAAGTGATCCACCATTAGGCAGAAGAGGCCTCTTCAACATTGCTGAGTCCTTTAGATACAACCCCAGTTGTTTTTAATAGCTTTCTTGGTTTATTCTTGGTTTTTTGGTTCTTTTTTATCCTGGATAGGAGATCGTCCATTTCTCCAAGGATTCCTGCTTCATTTTAATGTGAAATGGTATTTATTTTATTTGTTTATTTATTTATTTATGAGATGGGGCCTTGCTCTGTCACCCAGGCTGGAGTGCAGTGGGGCAGTCTCGGCTCACTGCAACCTCCACTTCCCAGGTTCAAACAATTCTCCTGCCTCAGCCTCCTGAGTTAGCTGGGATTACAGGCAGCTGCCACCAAGCCTGGCTAATTTTTTGTATTTTTAGTAGAGATGGGGTTTTACCATGTTGGCCAGGCTGGTCTCAAACTCCTGACCGCAAGTGATCCACCTGCCTCAACCTCCCAAAGTGCTGGGATTACAGGGGTGAGCCACCGCACCCGGCCTGAAACGGCCTCCCAACACTTTGGGAGGCCAAGGGGGAAGGAGCACTAGAGAACACAATTGGAACTCAAAGGTGTTCCTTGCTACTGAGTAGATCTTTGTTTCTAAGCCTTTTCAGTGGACAAAGCTAAGAAGTATGCTCTTAAGTCTCACTTGCTTTTGTGTTTGTCTTGTGTTTGCTCACGAAGATAAAATACTTCGTGAATTCATATTTCTGTTTTTCATTTACTTTTAGAATTATATATTTTTTATTCCACTTTTAGAAGAAATAATAATTTTTTTAAAGAATTATAGATGCCTAACTTCCTGATTTATAACTTTCTAATTTTATTTTATTTTATTTTATTTAGTTATTTATTTTGAGACAGAGTCTCACTCTGTCGCCCAGGCTGGAGTGCAGTGGCATGATCTTGGCTCACTGCAACCTCTGCCTCCCAGGTTCAAGCAGTTCTCCTGCTTCAGCGTCCTGAGTAGCTGGGATTACAGGCGTGTGCCACCACACCCTGCTAATTTTTGTATTTTTTAGTAGAGATGGAGTTTCGCCATTTTGGCCAGAGTGGTCTCAAACTCCTACCCTTGGCCTCCCAAAATGCTGGGATTACAGGCATGAGCCACCACACCCAGCTTCTAATTGTATTTAACTTCCCTGATTTTATGTTTGTATCCCTTAAGCTGAAAATTTTGATTCCTAATTGCATTAACATGATTATTTTTTGTTTTATTCTAAAATATTTCAAGTAGTTACAAAATATCATCAATAATATTAGTAATACAATTACTCTGCCAAAAACAATTAAATATTTTTCTCATAGTTCCTTTTATCCATAGGTATATGCTACCAGGAATGTGCCATCAAATTTTTGTTTTTAAGTCATTTGTAACATTTGTCTGTGTGTGTGCAGTTGTGCTACCAAGTGGCTACCAGATCATTTATATCATGTTACTTTCCATTTTGGAGATTGCTTTTTAGGCCAGTGTGGTGGCTCACACCCATAATCAATCGCAACACTTTGGGAGGCCAAGGGAGAAGGAGCACTAGAAGCCAGGATTTCGAGACCAGCCTGGGCAATATAGTGAGACTCCCATCTCTAAAAAAAATAAAAAATTAGCCAAGTGTGCTGGCACACACCTGTCGTCCCAGCTACTCAGGAGGCTGAGGTGGGAGGATTGCTTGAGCCCAAGAATTCAAGGCTGCAGTGAGCCAAGATCACACCTCTGCACTCCAGCCTGGACGACAGAGCAAGATCCTGTCTCGAAAGAAAAAAAAAAAAAAAGCGAGAGAGATAAAATACATGGTTCTAAAGTCAAATGTACAAAACAAGGTATATTCATACAAATCTGGCTTCCACCCTGGTTGCCTTTGCCTTGCTGCTTCCCTCTTAATTCAATAGGTAATTTTTTTCTGTCGTTTTTGGTGTATTCTTCTGTTTGCTCCTTTAAAGTATAATCAAATGCCGTCCGGGCACGGTGGCAGATGACTATAATCCCAGCACTTTGGGAGGCCAAGGCAGGTGGATCACCTGAGGTCAGGAGTTCAAGACCAGCCTGGCCAACATGATGAAACCCCTATCTCTACTAAAAATACAAAATTAGCCCGTCATGGTGGTGCGTCCCTGTAATCCCAGCCACTCAGGAGGCTGAGGCAGGAGAGGAGACTCGCTTGAACCCAGGAGTCAGAGGTAGCAGTGAGCTGAGATCACACCACTGCTGTCCAGCCTGGGCAACAGAGGGAGACTCTGTCTCAAAAACTATAAATAAATAAACAAATAAATAAATAAATAAATAAACAAACAAATGTAATATATTCATGGCCTGCCCCCTTAGATAAGTGATACCATACCATAAACTCGTTTTTCTACCTTTCTTTCTTCACTTACCAACATAACTTAGAGATTATTTCATAATAGTAATTGTAAAGCTGGGCAATATAGAGAGACCCCCATGTCTACAAAAAATTTAAAAATTAACCAAGCAGGGTGAGCAAATGCCTGTAGTCCCGTTACTCAGGAGGCCAAGGTGGGAGGATCATTGGAGCCCCAGATGTGGAGCTTGCATTTAGCTGAGATCCTGCCACTGCACTCCAGCCTGGACCACAAAGCAAGACCTTGTCTCAAATTTTTTTTAATTTAATTTAAAAAGAAAATTTTGAACAAGGATGAAATTTCGGAACTGTGCTGCCATACTACTACTCCTAGAACAAATGCAGAGTTTCTCAAAGGTGTCGGAATGACATGGGCTTAAATGAGATACTGGCAGTGGCAACAGAAATGTAAGAATTTGGAGGTAGAATAGACAGGATTTGCTCTCTGCCTTTTAATTAGTTTCCAAGGTTGAGGGAGTAGGAGGGGAGGGTGAAAGGGATATCAAAGATGATTGTAATTCCCAGTCCGAGCTCAACAGTAAGGTTGGTGGCATCAGGCCGCAGCCCTCCTTTCTCTAGAGTGACAGTGACACATTTGCTCTTTGTTTTCTTTTGTGTGACTAGTGTGCCCTGTAGTATTTACACTGACTTCAGAAGCTTCCTGGAGGTCAGGAAATGGAGCCTGGGCTTTATCCACTCCCTCACTGTTTTCCCTCCCATCTTACCTCAGGGCATCGCAGGCACAGATGTAGCAAAGGAGGCTTCAGACATCATCCTAACAGATGACAACTTCACCAGCATTGTGAAGGCAGTGATGTGGGGACGAAATGTCTATGACAGCATCTCCAAGTTCCTGCAGTTCCAGCTCACTGTCAATGTGGTGGCCGTGATTGTAGCCTTCACTGGAGCCTGTATCACTCAGGTGAAGGGGGTGTGGGTGGGCCGAGACGGGAGGGATGAGTCAGGGGCTAAGGAACATGGAGTGAAGAATACGGTGTGTTTACTGAAGAGTAAAGGCAGCGTTTCCCCATGACATTGGGACACGAGTTAGCTCTTCTAAGTCCGCTGTCTTCATTTGCTTATGTAGATGGTAACTTACAGGCCTTAGCTTAGCACTTATGTGTCAGCCACTGTAATAAGCATTTTTATGCACTATCTGTATTCTTCAAAAATGACCTTGTGAAGTAGGTATTATTATCCCCATTTTATGGGTGAGGAACTTGAGGCTTAAGGAAGTTAAGTAGCTTTCTCACAGTCACTCAGCTAGGAAGTGGCCAGATTCCAAGTCTAGGTGGGTCGTGGGAGCTGGGCCATCGACAGGGCAAAGGTGGACTGGTTTCAGAGAAAAGCTAAAAGGACTGGTTCTTCTTCCCACCAGGATTCCCCATTGAAAGCTGTGCAGATGTTGTGGGTTAATCTGATCATGGACACTTTTGCTTCATTGGCCCTGGCCACAGAGCCCCCTACGGAATCTCTGTTGAAGCGGCGCCCCTATGGCCGAAATAAGCCTCTGATCTCACGCACTATGATGAAGAACATCTTGGGCCATGCGTTCTATCAGCTCATTGTCATCTTTATCCTTGTCTTTGCGGGTGAGCCACTTTGGGGGTGGGTAGCAGCTGGGGTCCTGGTTGGAGGTGGGGGCAGAGAAAGAAGGTAGCGTGAGAGCAAGCGCACAGGTCAGGAATAAGCGCAGCTTTATCTCCCAGTGCTTGCTGTGCTCCCGCTACACGGTGCATTATGCTACTATATGTACTCATACAGTACTCTTGAGTACTGTGTGTACTGTATGTACTCAAGAATTTCACAAGGGAGGCTTTATTCTTTCTTTCTTTCTTTTTTTTTTTTTTGGAGACAGAGTCTCGCTCTGTCACCCAGGCTGGAGTGCAGTGGCGCTAACTCGGGTCACTGCAACGTCTGCCTCCCAGGTTCAAGCGATTTTCCTGCGTCAGCCTCCCAAATAGCTGGGATTACAGGCGTGCGCCACCACACCCGGCTACTTTTTGTATTTTTAGTAGAGATGGGGTTTCATCATGTTGGCCGGGATGGTCTCGATCTCCTGACCTTGTGATCTGCCCACCTCAGCCCCCCAGAGTGCTGGGATTACAGGCATGAGCCACCACGCCTGGCTTATTTCTTTTTTTACAGATTCAAAAAATTAAGCTCAGGTCCCATAATGAGTACATAGTTGCAGTAAAATTCAAACCTATGATTGCCTGACTCCAGCGCACATAGTCTTACTACCATGCTGCACTACATGAGAGCAAGTATCAATGCAGCAAACTGAGAGAGAAGGTAAAATAAGTCAAGACCAGAGCTAACATTTAGAATGTTTAATAACTAGTACAACAAAAAATTAGCCAGGCATGGTGGTGCACGCCTGTAGTCCCAGCTATTTGGGAGGCTGAGATGGAAGGATCACTTGAGCAGGAAGGTCCAGGCTGCAGTGAGCCATGATCATGCCACTGCACTCCAGCCTGGGTGACAGAGTAAGACCCTGTGTCAAAAAAATAAATAACTAGTGCAGCTCAGATATTGATCAATTAGAATGGACACCAGCCATAAGCAAGCAGTATATCTGTACCAACACATTCTTACTCTTAGTTCAGACCACACTTAACCTCCAGTGCTTCTCCTCTCCCCACTAGGTGAGAAATTCTTTGATATTGATAGTGGGAGGAAGGCACCTCTACATTCACCACCCAGCCAGCACTATACCATTGTTTTTAACACCTTTGTGCTGATGCAGCTTTTCAATGAAATCAACTCCCGAAAGATCCATGGAGAGAAGAACGTCTTTTCAGGCATCTACCGCAACATTATCTTCTGCTCTGTAGTCTTGGGCACATTCATCTGCCAGGTGAGATTCTATCTGCAGTTGGGGCAGGAGATCTGGAATGATAAAGGGCAGAAGCTGGGAGCCAGGGTTCCCTACATACCTAGGAAAAGGAATGAAGGAATTACGGGGACTGGAGCTGTAAGTTGAACAATTTGGGATTCCCAATCTGCTTTCTTTTGCATATTGCTCTAGAATTGGAGCCCATTGTGTCAAGAGCTCCAGTGCAGGGCAGCATGTTGACTGGAAATAAAATAATACTTCTAAAATCCTCTCATGATCTTTCTAAATACACAGAAATTTCACAGAATGACCAAAAGAAGTATTCTTTTCTAGTCCCTTTCTGTGGCTCCTGTCAGCCTATATGAAATGTGCATGCACATCTAGTATAGACTCTCCCTGTCCCTGCCCTTTGTTCTGAAGGGCTTATGATAAAAAGTGTTGTGCAACTCAAAGAAAGAGAAGTAATGGGATTGTACATGTATATTACATAGTCAGCCCAGCTTGGACTCCTCCAATATGAGACTATGAGCTGACCATGTCCCATCCCTCAGCAGGGCACCTCCCTTTATTTGTCCCCATCCTCAATTCCTTTTTTTTTTTTTTAATTTAATTTTAAAAATAGAGATGGGGTCTCACTCTGTTGCTCAGGCTGGTCTCAAACTCCTGGCCTCAAGCAATCCTCCCGCCTCCCAAAGTGTTATTACGCCTGCCATTTTTTCTTTTACTTTTTCTTTTTTTTTTTTTTTCGTTTGAGACAGATCTCTCTCTCTCTCTCTCTCTCTCTCTCTCTCCCTCCCTCCCTCTCTCCCTCTCTCTCTCTCTCTCTCTCTCTCTCTCTGTCTCTCTCTCTCTCTCTCTCTCTCTGTCTCTCTCTCTCTCTGTCACCCAGGCTGGAGTGCAGCCTCAGTCTCCCAGGTTCAGGCAATCCTCCCACCTCATCCTCAGTTCCTCACTCCATCACTGTACCTTCTCCTTGTCACTAACTGGCTTTAGTCACAAGAAGCCTCCAGCTCCCCTAACTCCTCCAGATCGTCTGTTAATCATAGTCACAGTAACTATGTCTGTCTCCCCATCAGAGTGCTCTTAAAGGCTGTTTTTGTCTGTCTCCCCTTTGAGATTTCTTCTTTTCCCTTCCCCTGCAAGCAAATCGGGACTTGCACCCAAGGATCCTGAGGAGTGGGATGATGTGGCTTTGGGGGCCTTGGCTGGAGGGCCAGCTGCCTGTTAGTCATTTCCTTGATGGTGGGCTGCCCCTTTCTCTGTTCTAGATTTTCATCGTGGAATTTGGGGGTAAACCCTTCAGTTGTACAAGCCTCAGCCTGTCTCAGTGGCTGTGGTGTCTCTTCATTGGGATTGGAGAACTTCTGTGGGGCCAGGTGAGTACCGGCACACCCTCCTGGTGCATTCTCACAGCCTGCAGAACTCCCCTCCTCTACATGAGATGGAACAAGCAACGGTGGAGACCCCCCAGCTCCTCATCTTCATCTTCTCCTCTTCCCTCCCCACCCCCACTCAAGTTTTCAAGTTCTTGCCATCTCATAGGATCTCAAGGTGGAATGATCACTTCAGAGGTTTCAGAATTCTTCTCTAACTAAGCCTGGAGGTAGAAAAATCCCTTAGCTTGGCTGGGCGCGGTGGCTCACACCTGTAATCCCAGCACTTTGGGAGGCCGAGGCAGGCAGATCACGAGGTCAGGAGATCAAGACCATCCTGGCTAACATGGTGAAACCCCGTCTCTACTAAAAATACAAAAAATTAGCCGGGCGTGGTGGCAGGTGCCTGTAGTCCCAGCTACTCGGGAGGCTGAGGTAGGAGAATGGCATGAACCTGGGAGGTGGAGCTTGCAGTGAGCCGAGATTGGGCCACTGCACTCCAGCCTGGGCGACAGAGCAAGACTCGGTCTCAAAAAGAAAAAAAAAAGAAAAATCCCTTAGCTTCTCTGAGACAGAAACTAAACTTTTCAATGGAATTTTGCTACAAAAAAAATAAATATAATAAGGGTCTTAGAAGTAGAAGAGTTTGCAAGACACATGTCTTTATTCTCATGAGGCAGCAACCTGGCTATGGGCTGTCGAGCTGACATAATTCAGGGTTTCCAGCCTCTTCTCTTTCTTGCCATGGCTTTATCTGGGTGGAATGCTTAACTCTTACCTGAGATAAATTCAGATTTACAAGATCTCTAGAGTAGCAGTATGGCCTGTGGTTCAGAGCATGGACTCTGGGAATGACTGCCTGGGTTTGAATCCAGCTCTCTCTCTTTTTTTTTTTTTTTTTTTTTTCTGAGACAGAGTCTTGCTCTGTCACCCAGGCTGGAGTGCAGTTGTGTGATCTCGGCTCACTGCAAACTCTGCCTCCTGGGTTCAAGCAATTTCTCCTGCCTCAGCCTCCCAAGTAGCTGGGATTACAGGCAACCACCACCGCACCTGGCTAATTTTTGTATTTTTACTAGAGACGGAGTTTCACCTTGTTGGCCAGGCTGGTCTGGAACTCCTGACCTCGTGATCTGCCTGCCTTGGCGTCCCAAAGTGCTGGGATTACAGGTGTGAGCCACCGCACCTGGCCCAGCTCTTGTTGCCCAGGCTGGAGTGCAATGGTGCAATCTCGGCTCACTGCAACCTCCACCCTCCAGGTTCAAGCAATTCTCCTGCCTCAGCCTCCTAAGTAGCTGGGATTACAGGCACCCACCACCACGCCCAGCTAATTTTTTTGTATTTTTAGTAGAGACAGGGTTTCACCATGTTGGCTAGGCTGGTCTCAAACTCCTGATCTCAGGTGATCCACCCACCATGGCCTCCGAAAGTGCTAGGATTACAGGCCTGAGCCACCGTGCCCGGCCTCAGCTCTCCTTTTTATAAGCTGAATCATCTTGGGCAAGTTACATAACCAATCTGTGTCTCAGTGTCTTCAGCTTAGGAAAACAAGGTCATTGTTAATTAGTGAATCAGTTACTATACAGTAATGAATAATGTCTTATTCCTTATAAATAATCAAATTTTAAACTATTACGATTATAATAGTATCATTAAGTCTAATAGTTTCACTTCTTCCTTAATACCACTTTACAAACCTCCCTCATCCTCAGCTCTGGCCTGGGCTATACCTCTCTTTACAGACCCCAGGTTTCTGCAGATAATCCCTTAGTGTCCAGCCACCCAGGTAATGGACACTTTGCCCTAACTGGCCTCAAAGAGCCATTTCTGGAGCTGCAGGCCTTCTCCCCTAAACCTGCTAGTTATTTATTTCATACCTAGATGCCTCCCTGAATAATTTCTTTTTCTTTTCTTTTCTTTTTTTTTTTTTTTTTTAAGAGATGGGGGTCTCAGGCCAGGCACAGTGGCTCACACCTATAATCCCAACACTTTGGGAGGCTGAGTCAAGCAGATCACCTGAGGTCAGGAGTTCAAGACCAGCCTGGCCAACATGGTGAAACCCTGTCTCTACTAAAAATACAAAAAAAAAAAAAAAAATTGGCCGGGCATGGTGACACATGCCTGTAATCCCAGCTACTTGGGAGGCTGAAGCAGAATTGCTTGAACCCGGGAGGCGGAGTGCAATGAGCTGAGATCACGACACTGCACTCCAGCCTGGATGACAAGAGTGAGACTCTATCTCAAAAAACAAAAAATAAAGAGATTGGGGTCTCACTATGTTGCCAGGCTGATCTCAAAGTCCTGGGCTCAAGCAATCCTCCTGCCTCGGCCTCCCAAAGTGCTGGGATTACAGGCATGAACCGCTGCACCCAGCCCTCCCTAATTAATGTCTGACCCAATTCCCTCCACCCTGTTCTGTTTGGTGAAGATTTCTTTTTTTTTTTTTTTTTTACCAATGGGTTCCTAAAGCAGTTTTATGCTTTGGTAAAGCTTGGTTGTTAAACCTGTTGTTTGAAACTCTGTTCTGGCTCTTGCCTCACATGTGGCCATGTGGCCTTGATGCCAGACAGCAGCCTTCTGTATCACAACAGCTTTTTCCACATTCAGAGGCAGAGCTCTGGCATTCTTCCCATTTCAAAACCCTTGACTCCATATCAGATTGCCCATACAGTCCCTCTTCCCCACATGAGCCCTGGCTACTCCTTATCTTGTCCGGAAAGAACTGACTAACAGGTGCTGAGCTCACCGGGAAATTTATTTCGAATTTCAAACCCTATGTACTGCTCCTTGTCTTCCGATAATACTCATGTGTCCCCTCTTCTATGGACTGTCCCATCCACTTCCTCACCTCAAGCCCAAGAAAACTTTTGGTATCCTTTCACAAGAGTTTGTAACACAGAAACTACTTTGCATGAGGCAACTAAGAAAGGGGTCATTCATTTCCAATACCCTTCTCAACCCCTTGCCTATACATAGGCAATATCACCATCTTCTCCCCAAACTCTTTCCCCCCAGGTCCTGGTCTCTGTTTCTTCCTACTGCGTACCATGCTGTATAGTTCTGTTAACCTTAAAAGACAGATTGCAAAATGGAACAGAAGAAATGAGACAGAAAGAGGAAAATACAGTAAATGACCAGGCAGATGGCTGGTCGATTACTAGAATAGAAGCTCTCTTTTGTGTGTGTCCATAAATACAGAAAACCTTCCTAAAAGCCTGACCGCTGGTGGGCACTTGGAGAATGCTTGCCTGGATGGATTGGTGCTTCTGCCCACTGCTCTTCCAGTGGGAAGGGTGGTAGGGCAAAGAGTAACTTGCCCAAGGGCCTGGCTCATGTAAGTTGACTGACAGCTCTTCTCACGCTGATTCTGACGTCTTCCTCTTCGCTGCGCTTGTTTTCAGTTCATCTCTGCAATACCTACCCGATCCCTGAAGTTCCTGAAGGAGGCTGGGCATGGCACCACCAAAGAGGAGATCACCAAGGATGCCGAGGGACTGGATGAGATTGACCATGCTGAGATGGAGCTGCGCCGAGGCCAGATCCTCTGGTTCCGGGGCCTGAACCGTATCCAGACTCAGGTACTCTGATAGTGGTCTGTCCTTCCCTTGGGAGAAGCAGCTTCCCATCTTGGAAGGTGTTGGGAGGGTAGCAGTTCTTGTTGGCCAGCATCTCTTCCCTTCCAAAGGCTCACTACTGATGGGCAGCCCTAGATCCTCAGCTTCAGGACAGACACGCAAAGGGATCTGTGTGGGGTCCTCTGAGAGGAGAGGAGTCAAATGACCTAGACCATGGGACACTATTAGCATAGTCCTTTAGCTCTGGGTTGACCCTAAAGCCCAGCCTGCCACCCTCTATCAAATGGGCAAGCTTCAGCATAAGGTCTCTTGCAAGCACTAGACCTGACCCCAGGGTGGGAAATGCTCAGTTTTTCCCTACCCTTCAGAAGGAAGGAGTTAGACAATATCAATATGCCAACATACCCAGCATTCACTTAATATACCTTCCTCACACTGCCATTATAGGAATAGATGCTATCTGGAAGGGTCTTTGTAAAAGAAACTCACCTTGTTATATCTCCCCCATTCAAAGTGTAAGGCCATGGTGGGGAATCTGATGGTTTCATGTGTAAAAATGACAATAGTCTCTTGATGTCTGAGCATCTTTTGCAGGATTCAGACTTGCTTCCTGACAAGGAGGAAGCAATAATTTCTTCAAGCCTCTTCCCTTCTTGCAATTTCTGAAATGGGATAGAAGCCACCCCTGCTGCTCTTATGTCCCCTGTCTATAGCCCCACAATAACTTTTTTTTTCCACTTTCCATGCATCAATTGTAACTACTTTCTCCTGGGTGAATGCGCTGATCTAAGCATTGATAATTCTGTCTTCCCCTGCTCTCACCCCCCATAGCTTTATTGTTTTAATCCTGAGATTTTCCATCTCAAAAACACTGTAAATTCCAAGATCTCAAGGGTGGTCTCCAGAGAACAGGCGTATTTCTCTCTGCTGATTGGCTAGAGATCTTCAAAATAAGTTTCACTGTCTAAAACTGGCCTTGCAAATGTTTTAGAAAGTTCCCCAGTCGGCCAGGTATGGTGGCTCACGCCTGTAATCCCAGCACTTTGGGAGGCCAAGGTGGGTGGATCACCTGAGGTCGGGAGTTCAAGACCAGCCTGACCAACATGGAGAAATCGCGTCTCTACTAAAAATACAAAATTAGCCGGGCATAGTGGCACATGCCTGTAATCCCAGCTACTTGGGAGGCTGAGGCAGGAGAACTGCTTGAACCCGGGAGGCAGAGGTTGTAGTGAGCCGAGATTGCGCCATTGCACTCCAGCCTGGCCAACGAGAGCTAAACTCTGTCTCACAAAAAAAAAAAGACTGGGCTCGGTGGTTCTCACCTGTAATCCAGCACTTTGGGAGGCCAAGGCAGGTGGATCCCCTGCCTTAGGTGAAACCCCGTCTCTACTAAAAATACAAGCCAGGCATGGTGGCACATGCCTGTAGTCCCAGCTACTTGGGAGGCTGAGGCAGGAAAATCGCTTGAACCCGGGAGGCGGAGGTTGCAGTGAGCTGAGACCACACCCTTGCACTCCAGCCTGGGTGACAGATTGAGAGTTGTCTCAAAAAAAAAAAGAGAAAGAAAGGAAGTTCCCCAGTCAATCCCACCTCGTTAGTGTATAGGAGAGATAGATGGAGTGAATATTCTAAACTATATACCTGGTAGGAACTTATCTCCTATAGGCAAAACAACAAATAGAAAAGTGGAAAAGAGGCCGGGTGTGGTGGCTCACGCCTGTAATCCCAGCACTTTGGGAGGCCGAGGCAGGCAGATCATAAGGTCAGGAGTTCGAGACCAGCCTGGCCAACATAGTGAAACCTTGGCTCTGCTAAAAATACAAAAATTAGCTGGGTGTGGTGGTGGGCGCCTGTAATCCCAGCTACTCCGGAGGCTGAGGCAGGAGAATCGCTTGAACCCGGAAGGCTGAGGTTGCAGTGAGCCGAGATCGCGCCATTACACACCAGCCTGGGCAACAAGGCAAGACTCTGTCTCAAAAAAAAAAAAAAAAGAAGAAGAAAAATGGATTGCAGACTCACTCTGCACCTGACTGTACTTCCAGGCAGGTGCTTTTTCTGTCTGCCAGAGAAACATTCCAGGGTGCTGTGGCTGCCTCACCTATCCAGGGCGATGCAGCTCCCTGGGGACACAGGTGCTTCCTGGGGAGCCCTGAGCACTTCTCCGTGTTGCTGGCCTCACATCCAATTAGGCAGGCATTGGAGTCCGGGCACTGCCTGGAGCTTACCAGAAGGTGCTTTACAGTGGTCCTTGGTTTGTCTCTCAGAGGGCTTGGTCCCCTCTGCCGTGAGGCTGGACTGCAGCTGTGGTGGCAAGTGGCCAGATGTCACTGAGCAGCCTGACCATGGTCTAGGTGGTGCTTGAATGCATCCACTTGGCTTCCTTTGGTCATTGAGTTTCAAGAAGACAGGCTCCAGGAGACGGCTTGGCCAGGATCAGGCAAAAACAATCATGCCGAAAAAGTGGCGGAAAAGCTAGAAGGTCTCTCAGTGAAGGAGGAGACCAAGGAGGATGCTGAGGAGAAACAATAAATCGTCTTATTTTATTTCCTTTTCCTCTCTTTTCCTTTCCTTTTTTTTAAAAAAAATTTACCCTGCCCCTCTTTTTTGGTTTGTTTTTATTCTTTTGTTTTTACAAGGGATGTTATATGAAGAGCTGAATTTAAAAAAAAAAAAAGAAGAAGAAAAAGAAAAGTGGAAAAGGGCTAGGTAGGGAAACGCTAGGGTTCCTTTTCCCTCTCTCAAGTTCCTCCTCTCAGAAAGAAAATTTCCAGCGGGACCTACACAAAGTGCCTCGTGGCATCCAGGCATCCAGAGTCCCCACGCTCACTCCCTACCCCACCCCACACTCCAGGCTGCTGACTCCAAGTACCCATAGAACCTGGCGCCTTTGGCTCCCATCTCTAAAGCCCCCAGTGCTTTCCTTTGGGTCTGCTCTTTCCAAAATAACCTGTCTTTGCTTTGCTTTTCTTCAGGATCAACCACTTCTTCTACTACGTGATTTCTTTTCTCCTAGCCAAGATTCCCTCAGTCCAGTGCCTCCTTGTTCCTTTCCAGTCTTCTGTCCTGGGAGGCTGAGATTTATGGGTCTTCCTTCCCCTCCACTACCAATTTCTATTTCCTTGACTATGCCCCTCTCTACAAGGTCTTTTTGGTTTCACTGCCTCCATAGCTTTAGGTATACTACCTTTCCCCATTGTTGGAGCATGAGGCAGTTGGGCCAAAATGGCATTAAAGCCTAAAGTGAGGCATGTTCAAGATGCCACAGTGACCAAATTCACGCCATCCAGGATGCACCTGACTCTGGAAGCTGATGAGGCTAATGATGCTAACATGTATCCCGGATCCCTGAGGTCCGCTCCCAACATCAGCCCTTCAGCCTCAGCTGGGTTCTAACAAAACCCCCTGCCACCTCCACGTTGATCTTTGTTGTCATTCTCATCACAGTGCTTTGGTATGGGAGGTGTTAGAAAACTTAGAGACTAGAATTGTGGAGGTTGGGACCTTGTAACTCCAATAAGCACTGAAGAAGGTGTCTCTACAGTCCCTTCTTCCATGGAGCTGGAACCCCTGCACCCACCCCAAGTGTAAACCCTCTCCTCCTGCAGGTTCAAGCTCCTCAGTCCCAGGGAACTAAAACTGAATAATGTGAGGAAGCAGTGGTGTTTCTGCTCAAACTGTGATCTGGATCCAGAAACTAGCCCTAAACAGCTCATGGCTTCTCGGGAAGCTTTATAAAAGGACTGTCTCACTCACATTCTGCCTACTTTCCCATCTTCCCTCCTGGGAAAATGAAGTCCAGTTAATGGAATCAGCACCTTTCCTACATTCCTGGTAGATTAACCCTTGGCATTAAGCAGATAGATATTTCTAAGATTATTCTACCAGATTCATGAAGGCTAAAGGGAATTCCTTTTGATTTCGTCCTTGTTACTTAGGGGTCAGGGATAAGGATGGTAGAGTTGATTGAGGCCCTAGATCAGGACCATTGTCAGAAAATGAATGGCATGGCCGGGCGCGGTGGCTCACACCTTAATCCCGCACTTTGGGAGGCTGAGGAGGGCAAATCACAAGGTCAGGAGTTCGAGACCAGCCTGGCCAGCATGGTGAAACTCTGTCTCTACTAAAAATAAAAAAATTAGCTGGGCGTGATGGTGCACACCTGTAGTCCCAGCTACTCAGGAGGCTGAGGCAGGAGAATGGCTTGAACCCAGCAGATGGAGGTTGCAGTGAGCCAAGATCGTGCCATTGCACTCCAGCCTGGGTGACAGAGCGAGACTCTGTCTCAAAAAAAAAAAAAAAAAAAAAAAGGAAGGAGGGAGGGAGGGAGGAAGGAAGGAAGGAAGCCGGGCGCAGTGGCTCGCGCCTGTAATCCCAGCACTTTGGGAGGCCAAGACCGGTGGATCACGAGGTCAGGAGATTGAGACCATCCTGGCTAACACAGTGAAACCCTGTCACTACTTAAAATACAAAAAATTAGCCAGCCTGGTGGCGGGTGCCTGTAGTCCCAGCTACTCAGGAGGCTGAGGCAGGAGAATGGCGTGAACCCGGGAGGCGGAGCTTGCAGTGAGCCGAGATCGCACCTTGCACTCCAGCCTGGGTGTCAAAAAAAAAAAAAAGGAAGGAAGAAAATGAATGGCATTAATTGCCTCTGTCTCTGAGGAACAGGGCACTGAAAACCAGAGGCTACTTGTGTAAGCCTCGACCTGTAGCTGTTTCAACCACCACCAACCAAAACCTCTTCCTCCCCCTCCCTCAGTCTAATTGCCGAGTTACTGTCAGCATTTCTGCCAGACATTTCAGATCTCTAATGCATTAATGCACTTAGTAGCATTCTCGATAGTGGGCTTGGCCACTGGGTTCTTGAGCTCCATTCTCAGGGAGCCTGCCTACTTCAGCCCAGGGAAGGGATAGCTCAGACAAGATACCCAGAGGAGGATTGAGCCCAGCAACTCATGGCCCAAGGGCCTTTCCATCATGGCCATTTGTATATTGGCTACTAAACGGCCCCTGTTTTTTATTTAAAAACATGAGTTATTTTCCTGGAAAATCCGCAAAAATACGTAGTCGGTTTAATTGATTTAGAGGTTCCTGAGCCTTGAAATTCAGTAATACATAATTTGCCTTCAGAATCTTCAATTGTTTGCCTTATTTTTAAGAGTACAGGTGAAAAGGGGCCTGTAGGTGGAGGTTGCAGTGAACCGAGAGTATGCCACTGCACTCCAGCCTGGGCGACAGATTGAGATTCCATCTCAAAAAAAAAAAAAAAGTACAGGTAAAAACAACGAACAATCTCCGTCTAGCTGTTAGGAGTGATGGAGTAGGGAAAAGTCCCTTTACATTTTAAATACTCTTGGCCCCCTCTAAACCTCAAATGCCCACTGTGGATTCAAAGGGAAGAAAAAACTAGATTCTGGCTGGGCGTTGGGACTCCATGGCAAATTGTTCCCTAAGTGAAGTATGATATGCAATTAATGTTTTTCTCCTTCTCCTCACCATTGCTTTGTGTGGGAGGGAAGCTCTCTCTTGCTCTCTCCTGTCCCCTTTTCCCATCTACTTCCATTCCTGCTTCCCCAACCTTCCATGACCCTCCCTTCCTCTTTCTTCACCTCTCTCGGACTGACTGTGGAGCAAAGCTGTCTCACTCTCTGATTCTTTGCAGATCGACGTAATTAACACATTCCAGACGGGAGCCTCTTTTAAGGGAGTCCTAAGGCGACAGAACATGGGTCAACACCTTGATGTAAAACTTGTTCCTAGTTCATCCTATGTAGCAGTTGCGCCAGTCAAATCTTCCCCCACCACTTCTGTTCCTGCTGTTTCATCTCCTCCTATGGGCAGTGAGTGATAGTCTATTATGATGCATGATTTGCTAAAATGACCACAAGAGAGCACGTGGCATCCACTTTAACCAACCATGGTTATCTTTTCCTTTTGGTTTTTCCCTTTGATATTTTGACTTAAGGGAAGAAAAAGACAAAAATCCTACTCTAAAACCAGACTCTGTGCCCTTGTATTTTATTTTTGTAATGTAGAAAAGCTATTAAACCTTAACTGTTTTAAAGACAATAATTCTGTTTTCTGATTGTTCCTCTGCATTGCTCGTTTCTTCCTTTTCTTGAGTTTTGTTTTGTTTTGTTTTGCTTTGCCTTTTTTGTTTGTCTGTTTGTTGCTTTGCTGGGATATGTTGTTGTTCCTCTCTTCTCCTCCTGCTCCTTTGAGTCTGAACTCTACCTCCTAAGCTTAGATGTGAGGTTAGGCCAAAGGAAAACCCAAGAGCTTTCTTTACATGGGGGCAAGGTTTGGGATCTTTTGAGGAAAGGTAGGAAGGGAGCTAATGTGCCCGTGGGTGTGTTTTGACTAGTGGACCTGTCATAATTGAGCCAGTATTAAACTTGGTCAATAATAATAGTCCATTTGGCCACCACTGTATTGCTGACTGGCAATTTTAGCATAAAAGTTGTAGCTGGCTGGGCACGATGGCTCACGCCTGTAATCCCAACACTTTGGGAGGCCAAAGCAGATCACGAGGTCAGGAGATCAAGACCATCCTGGCTAACATGGTGAAACTCCGTCTCTACTAAAAATACAAAAAATTAGCTGGGCGTGGTGGTGGGCACCTGTAGTCCTATAGCTACTCAGGAGGCTAAGACAGGAGAATCACTTGAACTCGGGAGGCGGAGGTTACAGTGAGCCAAGTGGAGAGCCACTGCACTCCAACCTGGGCGATAGAGCAAGACTCTGTCTCAAAAAAAAAAAAAAGTTGTAGCTATAGGTGAAGAAAAGAAAGTAGTTCAGTTCAAATGTATATGGTTGAACATCCCCGTTATTTTACTTTTCTGGGACTCCGGTTTAAAAATCAGTTAATCTTGGCTGGGTGCTGTGGCTCACGCCTGTAATCCCAACTTTAGGAGGCCGAGGTGGGCGGATCACCTGAGGTCAGGAGTTCAAGACCAGCCTGGCCAACATGGTGAAACCCTGTCTCTACAAAAATACAAAAATTAGCCAGGCAATATGGTGTGTGCCTGTAATCCCAGCTACTCGGGAGGCTGAGGCAGGAGAATCACTTGAACCCGGGAGTCAGAGGTTGCAGTGAGCCGAGATAGCACCCTTGCACTCCAACCTGGGCGACAGAGTGAGACTCCGTCTCAAAAAAAAAAAAAAGTCCGGGCACAGTGGTTCACGCCTATAATCCCAGCACTCTGGGAGGCCAAGGCAGGTGGATCATAAGGTCAGGAGTTCAAGACCAGCCTGGCCAATATGGTGAAACCCTGTCTCTACTAAAAAATACAAAAATTAGCCAGGCATGGTGGCACGCACCTATAGTCCCAGCTACTCAGGATGCTGAGGCAGGAGAATCGCTGGAACCCAGGAGGCGGAGGTTGCGGTGAGCCAAGATGCTCTACTGCACTCCAGCCTGGGTGACAGAGACAGACTCCATCTCAAAAAAAAAAAAAAAAAAACGAAGAAAAAAATCAGTTCACATGAAGGTACGAGAAATATACAAAAGAGTCAAAATAACATTTTTTCTTCATTTACTAAACTTTCAGGAGTTTCTGAAGAGGAGTGCCTTTTATTTTGCTTCTCCTTTTCTCTAGTTTGATTGTTTCACCAATAGCCAGCACTTATTTTGCACATAAAGTTTCAGGAAGCCCTTTCTCAGCCGGACTTGCAATTGGAATATTATCAACTCACAACCTAAGATCTGGTGTTCCCATTGGTAGATTCTTGGATTCTTGCTAGTGCTTATGTCTTCCTATTCCTGGTCATTTTCCCTTCCCCAAATGGGACTCAGAGAGGAGAGAGAAGGTAGCCAGCTCTTTGCTGATAATGTGGGAAGGAGTTTATCTGTATTAAATATAATGTGGGTTTCAAATATCTGAGTGTTCAGTCTGTTCCTTCCTCCCCCATTCCCAACCTCACCACCCCCTACCCCGACCTCTGCGAAGGGGCTAAAGAAAGAACAGTTGCCTTGTCTGTGGTTCACATGATCACAGACTGTGTGGGTTGACCAGACTTAGATTTGTTTTGTCTCTTTAGCCAAAGTGTTCTGATGTGAGGAATGGGGGTGGAACTTGATAGAGATACATACAATTTCTTTAGGTCAAAAAAACAGGCAAGAAAGAACTCACTAAGTCTTCCCTGCAAGTATCCAGGAACCTCTCCCACCAGTTCTTTCATATTCCTCTCTTAATTCCTTTTTTCCTTCTAGTTCTGCCATCCCCTTCTAAACTAGCTTCTGTTCTGTTTTAATCATCCCTTTCTGATAGGAAGGGTTAGTGTCAGATATCCTGATGGTTTGATGGTGGAAGGAGACTAAGCAGAAGACTAAGCAGAAGACTGGGATCTTGTAGAGCAGCTGGTAGAGGGTGCGCTCCAAATCCTCAAAGACTAGAAGATCAGAGGAGAGACAGGCCACACCTGCTCTTTCTCCAGCTGTGCCTTTTTAGTTGGAGCTCCTAGAAATTATAGCCATACATTTTAAAACCCTCTTTCCCATTCCAGATCTCCAAATGAATTCAACTGTTTGTCCAACCTTCATTAGATAGATCTCTAAGATTTCCCTGCATAGGGAGGCCCTAATCCTTTTCTCCTGGTTTCTGAAAACAGCAGAAAACTGCCTGGCGCGGTGGCTCACGCCTGTAATCCCAGCACTTTGGGAGGCCGAGGCAGGTGGATTACTTGAGGTCAGGAGTTCGAGACCAGCCTGGCCAACATGGTGAAACCTCATTTCTACTAAAAATACCAAAAAAAATAGCTGAGTGTGGTGGCGCACGCCTGTAATCCCAGCTACTCTAGAGGCTGAGGCAGGAGAATCGCTTGAACTCGGGAGGCGGAGGTTGCAGTGAGCTGAGATCACGCCATTGCACTCCAGCTTGGGCAACAAGAGTGAAACTCCATCCCAAAAAAAAAAAAAAAAAAGCAGAAAACTACAGAATGAGAAAATGGAGTCTTCACCTGCCCACTCATTGAGCTGCAGAGAGTAGCCCTCAGCACTCATACCCAGTCTCCTGAGTCATGAAAAGAGTTGCCCTTCAACCAGCCACTTCCACCTGTAGGCCAGGGCCCCAAAAGAGACATTTCCCCAAGGTTTTGAGAAATGATGACCAGGAAGGGAAGGGTTGACTGGCTGTGTGGAGAGTGCTCAAAGCTTTCCCTGCACCTTCTTCACTAGCCCTGTCTTGTCCCTATACACTGCTCATGCACCAGGCATCATGCTCCAGGAAGGGGAGATGCCAGCCCTGGGTGGATTGGTGGTGATATAGTGCATGATTGTTCATCAGCGTGTGTTCTCTGAGTTGAGTGCTGGAGTTGGGGCATCCTGGCACAGCCCCATGCCCTCTCCTCCCTCACCCTTCTCTCCACCCACCAAGCCAGCTGGTGCTCCCTAGCTCTCTGACCCCTCTTCACGTGAGCTTCCTTACAGGTGGCTGGTTTCCCTTTAGATTCCAGAAGTCCTGCAGTCTAGCTGGATGACTGTTTCTTGCTCCCCAAAAGACATTTCCCATATTTTTTCCATCTACCCATCCCCAATTCACTTTTATCTTCCTCATTGTTTACCTGTAACAGTATTATTGGTCACCCCAACAGGTGAGAGGAAAAGCCAACAAACAGGGCTCCAGACCTTCACTCCAACCCCAGTTGTTACAAATTTATTTTCTATAGTGGACTTCACATGTAATTTTTTCAATAAAGTATTCAATTGAATGGAAGCAGGAAATTGAAAATCACTGATATTGAACATGAAGTACTGGCGGATAAAGGCACCTGCCCTCCTGTAATATTCAGTAGAAATTTTGAGATCTTGAAAACATATGAAAAATATGGGCTATGTTATCACTCCTGACAGTGATGGCTTTGATGGAGTGGGATGACTTTGGACCCATCTCTTGGCTAGTGTATCTGTGCCAGGGTCAAAGGAGAAGGCACTGGGTTTGGACTCACTCAATCCAAATTGCCTTGCTCTGAGATTTTATGTAGATCAATGAAAACTTGAGACTTCCTGAAGACCAGATGGAGCCTCCATTCCATCTGATCTCACCTAGATCTGGAGCAAAGGCAACATGACAGGTAAAATTTGCACATCAGATGGTCAAATAGGAATCAGATAATAAAAATGTGGTCCTCGCTTTCTGTTCAGCATGGTGAGTGTGTGCCTGTGCTCCCTGATTCTTCTTGGCTGAGGTGTTGAGCTGATACTGTTGAGTGGCAAGGAGTCCTTTGCCTTCTGAGCTTTGAGCACCCTCAGTCTTGGGTGGGTCTGCAGGCTGTAGTAGAGTGGGACAAGATAAAGAAAGCCTTAGCCAGCAGAGACACATTCTCCTCCAGAGAAAACGGACCAACAGTATTGATAGTGAGCCTTCTTTGAGTGGTATTTATGAAGGTTCTGTATGGTGGTAGGAAGCACTGGAACAGGTGATCCAACCAGTTTATTTGGCTGACTCTTTGTATCCTCTGCTGTCTCCAAATTCTTGTGTCTTCTCCTGGAATATACTTTTTGCTTAAACAGCAGAGGAATGAAAGAGGTACCCTACGCCCACCTTCATCACTCCTACCCCTCCAACCTCAACAGTTTCCCCCACATTACTCCCATTTCTTTTCTGAGTGAAGATTTTTTGGACAAGACTAGGATCAGCCACCTTCCAACAGCTAGAACCGTCCTACAACCATTTACCTTTCCCCTGGCCCCTCTCTCCAACTTCTCGGAGCTCCAACCCTCTCCCCCTACCCCAATTCTACCATCCCTGATTCTAAGCCACGCCTCAGAGAGACCTACAGTTCAGAAAAGCAGAGCTGCCAAAATTGCTGGTGCCTGTGGACAAGCAAAAGCTGTTCACAGGCATCAATTATTGTCAGTTTTTTCTTCACGACTCTGAACTGACCGAATCCCTTCCTTTTTGCACAGTAAGACAGAGACTATGACACTGGGCAATGCATCTCCTTTTGCCCAGTAAAACCGCACGTGGTTTCCTTTCCTTCATCCTCTTCATCCACCCCATCAGAAAGGCCACTTGTTTGTAGCACTGCCTCCTGGATTAGGTTTCTCTCCCTGGTCCCTTTCATTCCCTTCTCCACATAAGACTATGCTCCTCGTCACAATTTGGAAACAGCTGGAGAAAGCAGCATGATTGGGCACAGTTGCTGTGTATCAGAGACATGAACGTGCATTTGAATTATGAGAGCCAGGTCTTTTCTCAATAGGCAGGAGGAAGGCATCTTTTGACACCTGTATTTTATCTGCTTCTTCTAGGGAAGGGGCTGAAGGAGTGAAGTTCTGTGTTATTTACGGGGAGGGGACACAGTGGTGGTTGTGGGATATAAAAATATGCATGTTTCCTGGCTGAAAGGGCAAATTATTATTAGAGAGTTTTAAGTTCCTGCATGCTGCTGACACAAATGAAGATTGGTTTGTCTGCCTGGCTGCACAGTTTTCATGGTCACTCGTCACCCAACGTGTATTATGTGCAGATTGGTATATGCTGGCTCTTTGAGGTCTTTAAACAGATAACTAAACCTCAATGCGTAATTTTTCCATTCCACATTCACAAAATGTTTGGCCTCAGCACAGAAATCCACATATCTCAATCATCTTTTTAAGTTTGGCTATGAATTTGCATCTAGTTCCCATGTCCTTGCCCTCCATCTAAAAGAACTAATGAAACTTCTTGTTTTCTGTTTCATTTTAAAAGTAGATTGTTTGGGAATGCTAACGTTGCTTTGGGTTTTCTACTTTTTTTAATGCAGCTTTCAAAATGTCCTAGTTGCCGTCACTCGCCCCAGCCCACCCCACTGCTTGAAAGTTGAGCCATGTGATGTTTCTAGTGCCCCATGATCTCTTCTGATGTGTGTTTGGTTTTGGTTGCTGAGCAGTCATGTTTTATAGTCTAGGTTTTGTTTCTCTCCTAAATCCACCATCTCCTTGTTCTGCCGGCCAATTCTCACCTCCCTATTTTCTCATCCTCCTTTTCCTTCCCCTGGTATAGATCAAAGTGGTCAAAGCGTTCCATAGTTCCCTCCACGAAAGCATTCAGAAACCCTACAACCAAAAGTCCATCCACAGCTTCATGACCCACCCTGAATTCGCCATAGAGGAGGAGTTGCCACGAACACCACTCCTGGATGAGGAAGAGGAGGAAAATCCTGACAAGGCTTCTAAGTTTGGGACTAGGGTGCTCCTGTTGGATGGTGAGGTCACTCCATACGCCAATACAAACAACAATGCGGTGGATTGCAACCAAGTGCAGCTCCCCCAGTCGGACAGCTCTCTACAGAGCCTAGAGACATCGGTTTGAATTTTCTTTCTCTGACTCTCATCCCTATTTTCCCTATTTCCATTTTCGTCTGTCCCATCTATGAGGTGATGATGGGACTTTTCATCGTCACGTCAGCTGCTGTGTTAACAGCAGTGTGTGTGAAGTGAACCTCTACCTGACCATGAAGAGGCAAGAGCACAGACTTACAAGGATTTCAACTTAAGCTTGACTTGGGGTTTGTAGCGGGACCCAGTCAAACCCCATGCAGGTCATGGTAGAATCTACTCCTTGGTAGTCACTTGTCATTTTTAAAGAAATGATGACAATCCTCTTGGCATCACCCCACCCCACATTCTCCCCTGATGTTCATCTCCTGAATTCTGGATTTTGTCCTACAAGTGTGTGCCATTTATAAGCTAAGTTGAGGGTTCAGAGGGAGACAAATATCCCCAAGTGAAATATGTTGCGGTAGAGATGGAATGTATAAAATCCGCCAGTAGTGTGATTGTTTTTCAATTTTTCCCACTTTGAAAACTTACACCTAAAGGCCTGTAGGCCTCTAACTCTTTCATTCAAACCTCTCCAAAGTTCTTTGTCTTTTGTCTTCCCTTCCTTTCCTTTTTTTTTTATGATGATTAAGAAAATGGAAAGGATATGGATGAATTGTGTAAACTTAGATCCTTCTCCCTTTTGGCCCAAAAGAACCCTTGATTTAGTTCCAGAATCCAACCAGTTTCTTTGTTAAAAGGGTCCTTTTGAAGCAATTAAGTGCTGGTAAGAATATTTCTCTGTTGTTGCCAGGTTACCTTCTGCTTTTAAATTGCCATCTTGTCAAGTGTATGTGGTTCTTAAGTGCCAGGGAGATCAGCCTTGCCCATGAAGGTTGCATATGTGTGGTATATAGTTTTTACCTGAAAGCCTGAGCTTTCTCTTATTCCTAAAGTGGTGGCAAAAGAATGAACTGGGTATGACCCTGCCCCCTTACTGGGTTTGGATATTGAGGACCAGACACTGCCAAATCTAGGACAAGACAGACCATCAAAGCAGACTTTTGTGGGCTCCTCTTTGGGGTGACCACTGCTTTCAAAGCCATCTGCCAAGGCTCTCCAGGGCAGGACCTGACTGGTGGGGAATGAGTGTTCAGAAGCCTTGGGAGAGGCCAAAGAGCCATTCTAGTATGACCTGAGAAAACCTTCCTGCAGGGGCCAGAAACCTTGAGCTTAGGTGCCTGGGGACCAGCTTCGACATTCTCTCCGGTTTCTGATTCTACTTTTTGCCACGTGTCACAACTTTTCCAGTCTCTGAGGAGGTCCCAGCCTTTCTCAAATATTCTGATTTTGAAAATATGTATCCAAAGTGGGAGGCCCCTGTGACATTTTGCCAACTTAAACGAGAAAAAGACCCCCCCCCACCACCCGGCACACTCCCCCTTCCTCCAGCCCCCCTTCAGCCACATGCTCCAGCTGCTGCCCAGTAAAGCCCTGTGCCTTTTTTTCCCCTGAATACTGCCCAAAGCATCCCCTTCCCATCTGCCTCTCAGGAGTTGGGGACTTTGCTAGGAGATTTTTTAAGTGTTCCTTACTGGGACAAGGTGGAGCCACGTTTGCAGGAGCTCCATTTGTATCCCTGCTGGTGTTGACTTCTGTGCAGGGGCCAGTTCATGTCCCTGACTCTCACCTCCCATTAGATAAATGAAGCCCACCCCCCTTTCTAGAGTGATGAGAGTCAAGAAGAGGGGACGTATGAATGGCCAAATTCCCATGTGAGAGGAAGATGACCTGATCCACCTAGCCTTTTCTTCTGGATCTGTCCTCCCTCACCCCTTTCACCTGAGCTGTCCACAGTAGGAAACATAAAGAAACAATGTCCCCTACATATCCCCATGACTACATAATCCATCATCGTAGGAAATAGGAAAGCAAATTTGATTTTGGTTTTGTAAAACGTACATGCTTCAATAATTCTTTTTTGTGTCTTAAATACTCATAGGGGAAAAAAACAGCTCACCCAAGGTGTTAGGTTTCACATATATATTCATCAACTATTTTAGAAGATTTAATTCTATCAAATCTTGTATTACCTCAGATCATTTTAAATAGCAAGCCAATAACGAGCTTTGAAGGCTATTTTACCATTCCTGTTCACAAAAGGCTCTCATGGTGCCTGACAGGTTACCCTTGAGGGCTTGTGTCTACTTTTTAAAAGTCAATGGTTTTTTTCTTGTGTTCTAGTTTCCATAATAGGAGAGAAAATATAGAAATATATGCAAAAATTATAGTTTTCTTTAGATCAGAAACTGATATTTTTGGGTCAGCCATATGTATTTTGTTTAAAGGATTTAAAATAAAGTGCCGTCATCTAGCCCTGTGGAAGGGAGCACATAACCAGCTGTTTGGCATGACAGGTGACTTAGTATATTTGTAATTGGTTTTAAAACCAATACACCGTACTTTCTTTCTGCAAACAGCCATCTTTATACTTAGGGAAAAAAATTGTTGGGTTCTAGACTTTTTTAATATAAATTTTGTTGATATGGAATTAAGTAAGTTTAAGTTTCTATGTGCATATGTTTTTTATATAAGTTTTTTCTATTCAGTTTCACTGATCCAACTGGCAGTGGGTAAATATGGCATAAGTTAATAACACTTTTCCCCAAAATGGTGCTTTGGATTTGAAAAGGGTCTGATGGGGAGAAGGAGAACGTATCATCCTAGCTTCCTCTCTTAATAAACCTAGAAAAACGGGTAGTAAACTGTGGATAGTCAGGAAAACACCCAGCAAGGGACACAGCTGTCAGGAAATGAATCTTCCCCCCAACCCCCACCATGCAGATGGATAGACAGACTCTTTCCTGACTAGTCATTAGGATCAGGGGCCTCTGTTGGATTTGTGTTTCTTGAAGAATAGCTGGCAGAGTGGTATAAAAGACACGAATATCTCCTGGTCTATAAGGATACTCTGATTTGGGGTTTGCATTTTTCATGGTTTTTATTTCCTGTTCCCCCTGGAGTTTTCCATTAGTGAGTTTTTGTGCAAGGATCTTATTTGTGATGCCTTCCCTCCCCTAGAAAGATTTTGTGCAATATATTAAATGGGGACAGAATTCTAAATGGATAAAACAATGGCTGGTTCTAGCCCTGAGTGACAGTCTTAAGGCTAGGTCCTTCCCATAGTATCATCTGTCCTCTGGAATGACTCTCCTGTCCCTAAAGGGGTTAAGAGAGAGATCACCTAGAAATCCCTCTGGACACTTGTGGGTTCTTTAGGGTTTGAGTTTCTTCTTCCCCTTGAGCTTCAGAGAGGAGAGTTGGCATGGTTAAATCTGAATGGTTACCTCACTGCTGAAAACCCAGAGGGGCGTGGCACACTCGCTTGTGTGGAAAAGCCTCTAAATGCTTCCCTTCCTTTCTTTCCTGCTTCCTTTGCCTTACAATTGAAGCAGCCCGTGGTACCATCACAGTATGCAGAGACTTCCTCACCTTTCATATCTAGGGACCACCCCCAATGCATTGGTGAGGGTGGGCACTTATAAATGCCTGCTATTGTTAAGCCATTCCAGCCTCTTCCTCTGAATAGACCAGACGCCCTTTCACTTAGTTCGGTGCCAGTCCTTTTGCCTTCCCAACCCTGCTGTTAGGCCTGCTGTTCCCTTTGCTCTTGATTAGGAGAGATGGAAGGAGATGAGCTCCCATAACTGAATTGGCCTTTGGTTCATGTTTTCTCCCCATATGTATATATGCCATATGTGAATATGCCATATATATGTGCCAACAAATCTATCTACGTTGTTCTTTTCAAATTAGCACGCAGATAGGAATTTTGAGTTTCTTCCTCTTTTAGTAACTAGTATAACAAGCACTGGTATTTTTGTACAAAAAAGAAAAACAAAAGATTGACTATTGTGGTCTGCATGACATAAACAAACAAATGGTGATATCAAAGCAGCGTATACCCCAGTCCAGTGTGTGTTGCCATAATTTGCAATTCAGCTTAACAGTGCACCCAATCTATATTTGCATTTTGATATTATTTAAGCTCTATGTACAAGGTTTTGCATGTATTTATATGGTTCTTAGGAAAAAAAAAAATGCTATAAACTGGCAAATCTGAAATTCAAATGTGTTGTTCCACTGAGACCAGAAGAAGAAGAGGAGTTTTAAAAGGGATAATTTGTTGGAACCAATAAAGCTTTTTGCTGATGAACAGCAACCAATACTGCTGTGCACTGAGAATAAAAACTCATGCCCACTTGTAACTGTGCTGTCCTCAATGCGTCTCCACTTTTGGGTAATGCCACTGATTGTCTGTTGAAGTTGAGAAGGGAAATGCCGCAACCACAAGGACAACCCCATTTAAACAGGCACAGAATTCAGCTTACCACCCAGACTCTGACAACGCTTCCCTTCCCTCTGGGCCTTCGCATTGGCTTCATTCCCTTGCAGTGCAAGCTTTGCTCCACCCACCTTGGTTAGAATCCACAGTTCAGGAGCTGGAGCTTTTGGAAGAATAAGAAAGAGGCAGTCTTGGCAGTCCTTGCTTTTTTTCTTTCCTTTTTTTGTTTTTTGTTTTTTGTTTTTTTTTTTTTTGGTTTTGGTTTTGGTTTGTTTTATATGAAATGTCTTTTAGGAGAAGTAGTTTCCCTTACATTAGCCGCCTTTCCCTTGGGTTCTCCACCCTCCGCCTCGCTTCCCTATGGTTTAAAAAATGTCTTTCATTAATTGAGTCTTGCTAGAGACTCATATTAGGCCCCAGTTGCAGGTCAAAACAGCTTCCTGGCAGGTCATTTACATTCTGAGCTTTCATATCTGAGACAACTCCTTCCTGCAGCTCTCATCCAGGTGCATGACAAAGTTCCCCAACCCTCTTTTAAAATATCACAGGGAGGAGCCAGGCACAGTGGTTCACACCTGTTGTCCCAGCTACTGGGGAGGTGAAGGGGCTGAGGCGGGAGGATCGCTTGAACTCCTGGGAGTTCAAGTCCAGCCTGGGCAACATGGCAAGACCCCATCTCTAAAATACACACACACACACACACACACACATCATAAGGAGGAAAGGACCTTGTCCACTCCCCAAATTCCTTTAGGAAAAGCATGACATTGAAGAATGCCCCAAACTCTCCTATTTTAATAGTCTGGCTCTGAAAGAGGATCTAGCCCTGGTTGAAAAAGACTTATGGCCGGGTGCAGTGGCTCACGCCTGTAATCCCAACAGTTTGGGAGGCCAAGATGGGTGGATCACCTGGGGTCGGGAGTTCGAGACCAGCCTGACCAACATGGAGAAACCCCATCTCTTCTAAAAATACAAAAATTAGCCAGGCATGGTGGTACATGCCTGTAATCCCAGCTACTCGGAGGCTGAGGCAGGAGAATCACTTGAACCTGGCAGGCAGAGGTTGCGGTGAGCCAAGATCACGCCATTGCACTTCAGCCTGGGCAACAAGAGTGAAACTCCATTTCAAAAAAAAAAAAAAGAAGGTCCGAGCGCAGTGGCTCATACCTATAATCCCAGCACTTCGGGAGGCCAAGGCAGGCAGATCACCTGAGGTCAGGAGTTCGAGACGAGCCTGACCAACATGGAGAAACCCTGTCTCTACAAAAAAAAAAAATACAGCCAAGCGCAGGGGCTCACGCCTGTAACCCCAGCACTTTGGGAGGCCAAGGTGGGCGGATCATGAGGTCAGGAGATTGAGACCATTCTGATTAACACGGTGAAACCCCATCTCTACTAAAAAATACAAAAAACTAGCCGGGCGTGGTGGCAGGTGCCTGTAGTCCCAGCTACTCGGGAGGCTGAGGCAGGAGAATGGCGTGAACCTGGGAGGCGGAGCTTGCTGTGAGCCGAGATAATGCCACTGCACTCTAGCCTGGACAACAGAGCAAGACTCTGTCTCAAAAAAACAAAACAAACAAAAATACAAAAATCAGCCGGGCGTGGTGGTGCATGCCTGTTATCCCAACTATTCAGGAGGCTGAGGCAGGAGAATCACTTGAACCTGGGAGGTAGAGGTTGTGGTGAACCGAAGTCACACCATTGCACTCCAGCCTAGGCAACAAGAGTGAAACTCCATCTCAGAAAAGAAAAGAAAAAGACTTAAATGATCTGAGATCTTATCCCCACTTTTCTTTTCTGTCCTAGGTTGCTCTCCACAGGCATTGAACACATTGCCCACTTAGTTTCTTTAAAATAGGGGATGGAGAATAAATAATGAACTTAACAAACAAAAATGAAAATAGGCTGGGCATGGTGGCTCACGCCTGTAATCTCAGCACTTTGGGAGGCCGAGGTGGGTGGATCACAAACTCAAGAGATCGAGACCATCCTGGCCAACATGGTGAAACCCCATCTCTACTAAAAATACAAAAATTATCTGGGCATGGTGCCATGTGCCTGTAGTCCCAGCTACTCGGGAGGCTAAGGCAGGAGAATCGCTTGAACCCAGGAGGCAGAGATTACAGTGAGCCAAGATCGCGCCATTGCACTCCAGCCTTGCAACAGAGCAAGACTCTGTCTCAAAAAAAAGAAAGAAAAGAAAGAAAAGAAAGTCTGCTTTTTCCATTGTAGTTTCCCTCCTAAATACTCTTACTGAAAAGGATGTAACACATATGAACCCCTATACGGTCCTTTCTAAAGCTTGGCCCTCTGTTTCTTCTCTCACCCCCACTTTGTGTTTGTTGGACCATAGATCTGTGCCTCTCTGCCATGCCAAACAGAGGATCTTAAGGATCCACGTCTCTTAACCCCAGGATATGGTAAGGAATGGTGAAGAATGAACCTCCTACGTATCATTCTGGCAGAGACCACTATATCCTAAGGTGTTGGCTCAAGAGAATGTAAAGGCCAGCTCAGCAACTTGGACCTAGGTCACTGTATGGAAAAGAGCATATTCTGTTCTTCCATTCTTTTCCCTTACCCCAGTTCTAGAAAAGAACAATAGCTTTCCTTCCATCTTTTTTTTTTTCTTTTTTTTTTTTTTTGAGATGGAGTTTCACTCTTGTTGCCCAAGTGGGAGTGCAATGGTGTGATCTCGGCTCACTACAACCTCTGCCTCCAGGGTTCAAGCAGTTCTCCTGCTTCGGCCTCATGAGTAGCTGGGATTACAGGCGTGCGCCACCATGCCCGGCTAATTTTTTGTATTTTTAGAAGAAACGGGGTTTCACCATGTTAGCCAGGCTGGTCTCGAACTCCTGACCTCAGGTGATCTGCCTGCCTCGGCCCCCGCAAAGTGCTGGGATTACAGGCATAAGCCACCACGCCCAGCCTGCCCTCCATCTTTAGTAATGGTTTGTGAGTCTCCCCTTTCTCCACTAGTCCATATCATCTCCCTGTGGTCATCAGTTTGAAGCTCTCTACCAAGCCCACCTGGTTCCCCCAAAGTATACACATGACCAGGCAACTCCCTGACCTACTCTGTGGTGAATCCAAAGAAGATGACTCCTTGGGTTCCAGTGAGATATTTACCAGCCCCTGACCTGGGTTTGTTAAAGCGTGGCCTTCTTGTCACTACAAGCAGGAAGGAGAATGAGAATGACATGTCCTTCACCAACAAATAATTGTGAAGCTTTGTTGTAAATAATACATGTAAACATGTTACCATTTCTGTGCAGGATCATTAACATCCAGTTACCTCCACCATGAACCTAAGCCATGAGAGGTACTGACCTATTAGATTCATAGACAGAAAGCTTTCAGCTTGAAAGGCAGCAGCTTCTGGGTTCTGGGCTTGCCTATGTCCTGATGTACGACCAATCATAAACAAGTCTTTACTTCTCTGACTATTTTCAAATAATACTTTCCTGGCCCAGCATCATCTCCCTGTCCTCAGAAGACATGCACATAACAGAGATCAGTCTCTTTAGAATGGCCTCCCGCTGCCTTCTAAAAGGCTGGTGTCAAAACAAGAATGCTAGCTCGGAAGGCAGTGGTTCATGCCTGTAATCCCAGCACTTTGGGAGGCTGAGGTGGGCGGATCACCTGAGGTCAGAAGTTCAAGACCAGTCTGGCCAACATGGTGAAACCCTGTCTCTACTAAAAATACAAAAATTAGCTGAGCGTGGTGGTGTGCACCTGTAATACCAGCTACCCGGGAGGCTGAGGCAGAAGAATCCCTTGAACCCGGGAGGCGGAGGTTGTAGTGAGCCAAGATCACGCCACTGCACTCCAGCCTTCCAGCATAGGTGACAGAGCAAGGCTCCATCTCAAAAAAAAAAAAAAAAAGAATTGAAATAATCTACATATTTGGATAGCCAGATTACAATCAGAAATTTAACTTCTGCTCATTAACTCTAAGCAAGGGGAAATAATAGAACTGTCTGAGTGGCTAGTGCCATTACACTCACAGGGCATATATCTGTCCCTACTCTTTTTTTTGTTTTTGAGACAGGGTCTTGCTCTGTCACCCAGGCTGGAGAGCAGTGGCATGACCAAGGCTTACTGCAGCCTTAGACTCGGCTCAAGTTATCCTTCCATCTTAGCCTTCCAAGTAGCTGAGACTACAGGCATGCACCACCATGCCTGTAATTTTTTTTAAGAGATGGAGTCTTACTATGTTGTCCAAGCTGGAGTCAATCACCTGGCCCCAAACTATCCTCCCACCTCAGCCTCCCAAATGTTGGGATTACAGGCATGAGCTACCATGCCTGGCCTGTCTCTACTCTAGAATAGAACTGGGCCCTGTGTTCAAGCTTAAGCATCACTTGATTTCTCTGGTGTCTCCTATAACAGAGGACATATAGACCATCTCCTTTTAGCACATTCTTTTTCCAAACACAGCACAATTGGTTTAAGCTTTCTTGCTATGCTAGACCCAGGAACACTACATTGAAAGACTGATTTGTGTTTTATAACTCCAGATCTTCACGTCTTCACCTATTTAAAGCAAGTATATATGATAACTCATTTGAAAGAGGGAGTAAGGCTGGGAAGAGCTGGACTGGTACCTAGAGATTGCCTTTAACCATGCTTAAGAGAAGAACAAATATATCCATGATCATCCAAAACCCTTTATTTAGGTCAAGAATTCCTGCATCTGACCAGCCTGGCCAACATGGTGAAACCTCATCTCTACTAAACTACAAAAATGAGCTGGGCATGGTGGCTCATGCCTGTAATCCCAGCTTCTCTGAAGGCTGAGGTGAAAGGATCACTTGAACCCAGGAGGCGGAGGTTGCAGTGAGCTGAGATTGCACAACTGCACTCCAGCCTGGGTTACAAAGATAGATCCTGTCTCAAAAAATAAATAAATAAATAAATAAATAATAAAAATAAAAATAAAAAATTCCTGCTGGGTGCAGTGGCTCACACCTGTAATCCCAGCACTTTGGGAGGCCAAGGCAGGCAGATTGCCTGAGCTCAGGAGTTCAAAACCAGCCTGGGCAACATGGCAATACCCTGTATCTACTAAAAATACAAAAAATTAGCCAGTCCTGGTGACAGGCACCTGTAATCCCAACTACTCAGGAGGCTGAGGCAGCAGAATCACTTGAACGTGAGAGGTGGAGGTTGCAGTGAGCCGAGATCATGCCACTGCACTCCAGCCTGGGCAACACAGCAAGACTCTCTTTCTGGAAAAAAAAAAAAAAAAAAAAAAAAGGATTCCTACATCTTTCCTGTCAAACCTTTTGAATTGAGCTGCTGCTGCTGACCAGGTAGGAAAGGAAGGGGTTTAAATGTTTCTCTGCTTACTCTTTGATGGAGGAGCTAAAATGGCAAAATTAGAGTAAGATTCTGATGTGCAGCTGATTGGAAGGCAGGAGACACATGCCCTGACCTCAACTCTGCTTCTTGACCAGCTTGATTTCCCATGTGTACAAGGAGATCATTAAAGTAGATCATTTTCAAATTACATTTTGAAGATCAGAAAGGAACTCCTGAGAGATAATTTAGGGTCGACAGGCGTTCAACAAAAATAGCACATTTTTAAAACGTTTTTGGGCCAGGCACGGTGGCTCACACCTGTAATCCTAGCTCTTTGGGAGGCCGAGGCGGGTACATCACTTGAGGTCAGGAGTTCGAGACCAGCCTGGCCAACATGGTGAAACCCTGTTTCTACTAAAAAAAAATTAGCCAGGCGTGGTGGCACATGCCTATAGTCCCAGGTACTTGGGAGGCTGAGGCTGGAGGATTACTTGAACCCAGGAGGCAGAGATTGCAGTGAGCTGAGATTGCATCACTGCACCCCTGACTGGGAGACAGAGTGAGACTCCATCTCAAAAAAAAAAAGAAAAAGAAAAAGAAAAAATGTTACTGGCTTCCAGGTCAGCTATAGCTTTTAAAAAATGACTTTAAAACACTGACCAGCTGGGTGCAATGGCTCAGGCCTGTAATCCCAGCACTTTGAGAGGTCAAAGCAGGAAGAATGGATTTAGGCCAGAAGTTCAAGACGAGCCTAGGCAACATAGTGAAACCTCATCTCTATTAAAAATTCTGGCCAGGCATGGTGGCTCACGTCTATAATCCCAGCACTTTGGGAGGCCGAGGTGGGCAGATCACCTGAGGTCAGGAGTTCAAGACCAGCCTGGCCAACATAGCGAAACCGTGTCTCTACTAAAAATACAAAAATTAGCTGGGCATGGTGGTGGACGCCTGTAATCCCAGCTACTCAGGAGGCTGAGCAAGAGAATTGCTTGAACCCGAAACGGGTTGTAGTGAGCCAAGATTGTGCAACTGAACTCCAGCCTGGGTGACAAAGCAAGACTCCATCTCAAAAAAAAATTAATTTTAAAAAATTAGCCAAGCATGGTGGTGCACACCTATAGTTCCAGCTACTCAGAAGGCTGAGGTGGAAGGATCACTTGAACCCAGGAGGTTGAGGCAGCAGTGAGTTGTGATGATGCCACTCCAGCTGGAGTGACAGAACAAGATCCCATTTCAAAAAAACAAAAACAAAAAACACTAACCTAGTTCATTCTTAAAGTCCCTGCCAACTCTGAAATGCTATGATTGTAATTAACAAAACAAACAGTCCAAAGTTGAGTGGTAATATAACAAATTGTGTTCATGCAAACAAGCAAGCCTAACTTGGATCCTGTCTCAATTATCTACCACTACCCCTTATCAATGCATGCACAGGTAAAATTCAGCAAAGCTTAATGACTGTAGTCTAGCCTGCTGAGACTATTATCTAGCTGATCCTGCAGTGGAACGATAACCTTCTGCATTGAAATTTATGATGGAAAGAGCAGTTGTTTGGGAATGCAGAGATCTAACCCAGTGGAATGGCATAAAATTAGAGAGGAGAAGCGAGGTGTCTCATCCAAGGTGTCGTGGAAAGAACTTGGTCTGGGAATTAGAAGGCCTGTGTTGTAATGCTGACCCTGAACCTAGTTTGCTCTGGAACCTAAGGCTCTTTCCAACTCTGACACTCTTTCCATTCTTGCTCTCACATCTAATTGCTATTAATAACCACTGAAGAATGTCTACTTAAAATTTCTCTTTCATTGCTTTATCTCCCTGGAATGTAGCATTATTGTGTGTGTATTGAACGTGTACTGCATACCAGAACATGTGCCGGCAGGCTTCACATCAGGCTCAGCCACTTGTATCTGCAACAAAGACAAATGTATCCACACCCCTAAAGTGCAAATATGTTTCTTTTTTTTTTTTTCCCTGCAGAGGGAGATTTGCTGTGTTGCTCAGGCTGGAGTGCAATGGCTCTATCTCGGCTCACTACAACCTCTGCCTCCTGCGTTCACAGGATTCTCCTGCCTCAGCCTCCCGAGTAGCTGAGATTATAGGTGTGTGCCACCACACCCAGCTAATTTTTGTATTTTTAGTAGAGATGGGATTTCTCCATGTTGGTCAGGCTGGTCTTGAACTTCTGACCTCAGGTGGTCCACCCACCTTGGCCTCCCAAAGTGCTGGAATTACAAACATGAGCCACAGCGCCCAGCCTCTTTTTTTTTTTTTTTTTTTTGAAATGGTATTTCACTCTTATCGCCTAGGCTGGAGTGCAATGGTGGGATCTTGGCTCACTGCAACCTCCGCCTCCTAGGTTCAAGCAATTCTCCTGTCTCAGCCTCCCAAGTAGCTGGGATTACAGGTGTGTGCTACCAAGCCCAGCTAATTTTTTTTTCTTTTTTTCTTTTTTTTTTTTTTTTTTTGGTTTTTTTTGTTGTTGTTGTATTTTTAGTAGAGACGGGGTTTCACCATGTTGATCAGGCTGGTCTTGAACTCCTGACCTCAGGTGATCCGCCCACCTCAGCCTCCCAAAGTGCTGGGATTACAAGCATGAGCCACCACACCAAGCCTCCTTATTTTTTTCTAAATCAAATCTAGCACTGAACTAGCTTGCACTCACCAAGATCAGTGAGAGGTCTCTCTTTAGTCATTTTTTGTCATCTTGTCTCCTCCCCCTTGGATATTGATCCACTCACTCACTCATTTAACAAGTATTTATGGTGCCAGGCACTGCGGATAAACAAAATAAAGTCCCTTACCTCTTAGAATATAGTCTTGTGGAGGAGAAACAAACAAGTAAGCCAGGCATGATGGTGTGTACCTGTTGTCCCAGATACTCAGGAGGCTGAGGCAGGAAGATCACTTGAGCCCAGGATTTCGAGGCTGCAGTGAGCTATGATCATATCACTGCACTCCAGCCTGAGGGACAGAATGAGACCCTATTGCTAAAAAATTAAGATAAATTAAAATTTAAAATTTAAAGAAATAAGTAAATATACAGCATGTCAAGTGGTAATAAGAACCAGGGAGGAGGCCGGGCGTGGTGGCTCATGCCTGTAATCCCAGCACTTTGGGAGGCCAGGGTGGGTGGATCACCTGAGGTCAGGAGTTTGAGACCCGCCTGGCCAACATGATGAAACCTTGTCTCTATTAAAAATACGAAAAATTCGCTGGGCGTGGTGGCGTGCGCCTGTAATCCCAGCTACTCGGCAGGCTGAGGCAGGAGAATCACTTGAACCCAGGAGGCAGAGGCTGTAGTGAGCTGAGATACACCATCGCACTCCAGCCTGGGCAACAAGACTAAAACTCCATCTCAAAAAAAAAAAAAAAAAAAAAAAAAAGCGGGGTGGGGGGCAAGGCGCAGTGGCTCCATCTCAAAAAAATAAAAAAAGAAATAACACCCCGGTTAGTAAGTGAAATGTTCTACTCACTCAAGACGGGCACCAAAAAGAATGCCTTCACCTGTGCCTTCCCTGTTCTGGTCCCCCACTCCTGTTGTCACATTCACTGTCTGGTCCCCAGGCAGGCCCTCCACCCTCCTCACCTCCATGGAGACACGCTGTGCCCTCATCTAAGTCCTGACGTGACTAATGACCCTGCCCCCTCTGCTAAGGAGTGCCCCCTTTCTGCACAGCTCTGGGGTCCGAATCTCTGTGTGTGTGCTTGAAAGAGAGAGGCTTGCTCACTCACAGTGGGCTGTTCGCACTCACTCCCTCTGGGCTAAGGGACGGTGTGGGGCTGCTCGCAGGTATTTGCTCATCCCTACACGCCTCACAGCTACCTCTGCTTTGCGGCTGTGCAGCTGGTAGGTCTCAAGGGACACTGGGGAGGCTGCCAAACAGAGAACCCCAGAAGGAACAAGGAGGCAGAGGCCTACTTTGCTCTCGGGGCACCAGACTTAAGAAAAGGGTTCTAGGCTGGGTGCAGTGGCTCACGCCTGTAATCCCAGCACTTTGGGAGGCCGAGGAGGGCAGATCACCTGAGACTGGGAGTTCGAGACCAGGCTGGCCAACATGGAGAAACCCCATCTCTACTAAAAATACAAAAGTTAGCCGGGCGTGGTGGCAGGCGCTTGTAATCCCAGCTACGTGGGAGGCTGAGGCAGGAGAATCACTTGAACACAGGAGGCAGAGGTTGTGGTGAGCCAAGATCGCGCCATTGCGCTCCAACCTGGGCAACAAGAGAGAAACTCCATCTCAAAAAATAAAAGAGAAAAAAAGAAAGAAAAGAAAGAAAGAAGGAAGGAAGGAAAGAAAAGAAAGAAAGAAAAGAAAAGAAAGAGAAAGAAGGAAAGAAAGAAAGAGAAAGAAAGAAAGAAAGAAAGAAAGAGAAAGAAAGAAAGAAAGAAAGAAAGAAAGAAAGAAAGAAAGAAAGAAAGAAAGAAAGAAAGGAAGAAAAGAAAGAAAGAAAAGAAAGAAACGGTTCTCAGGCCGGGTGCGGTGGCTCATGTCTGTAATCTTAGCACTTTAGGAGGCTGAAGCGGGTGGATCACCTGAGGTCAGGACTTCAAGACCAGCCTGGCCAACATGGTGAAACCCTGTCTCTACCAAAAGTACAAAAATTACCCGGGCATGGTGGCACATGCCTGTAATCCCATCTCCTTGGGAGGCTGAGGCAAGAGAATCACTAGAATCTGGGAGGTGGAGGTTGCAGTGAGCTGAGATCGCATCGTTGCACTCCAGCATGGGCAACAAAGTGAGACTCCATCTCAAAAAAAAAAGAAAAGGGTTCTCTTACCCATCAGCAGTACCAACCCACCTCTTCCATTAGGGTTTGGCCTAAGCGGGGGAACAGAAACTTCCCCTAGTCTGCTCACACACTCTTTGCTTGCAAATACATACTCCTCACTCTTCTCAAGGGTCTCAGGTAGAGAGGGGACAGGGAGCAGAGAAATGTTTCTGTACTTTTCTAAATCTTTCTTTCCTAACCCCGGTCTCTCACAGCTTTAACTTCAAAAGGAGGCATTTGCTGCCTTTGTTTTCTGTTTCAGACTTGTCTGGACAGGAGAGGCCTCCAGGATATATGCAAATACATGAGGAAGGGTGGGTGGGGGTTGCCACCATTAAGGCTTCCTGTGTCTTCTTCGTATCATGGTTGTCCCAGCCCTCAAACCAAAAACAAAGCCTGATTAGGATTGTCTTTCACACAGGACAGTTTTGGCTTTTTTTTTTTTTTTCAAGACTGCGTCTTGCTGTGTTGCCCAGGCTGGAGTGCAATGGCATGATCTCAGCTCACTGCAACCTCCACCTCCCAGGTTCAAGCAATTCTCCTGCCTCAGCCTCCCAAGTAGCTGAGACTACAGGCATGCACCACCATGCCCAGCTAATTTTTATATTTGTAGTGGAGACAGAGTTTCACCATGTTGGCCAGGCTAGTCGCCAACTCCTGACCTTGTGATCCACCTGCCTCGGCCTCCCACAGTGCTGGGATTACAGGTATGAGCCACCATGCCTGGCCCAATTTTGGCATTTGGAAGCACAGAAATGCTGGGTGTGGTGGTTCATGCCTGTAATCCCAGCACTTTAGGAGGCCAAGGCAGGCGAGTCACGAGGTCAGGAGATCAAGACCATCCTGTCTAACAGCGTAAAACCCCCGTCTCTACTAAAAATGCAAAAATTAGCCAGGCATGGTGGCGCATGCCTGTAATCCCAGTTACTTGGGAGGCTGAGGCAGGAGAATCACTTGAACCTGGGAAGAGGAGGTTGCAGTGAGCTGAGATTGCGCCATTGCACTCCAGCTTGGGCAACAAGAGCGAAACTCCGTCTAAAAAAAAAAAAAGGAAGCACAGAAATACAAAAGCTACTGGGTTTTTTTGTTTTTTGAGGCAGGGTCTTGCTATGTTGCCCAGGCTGGTCTTGAACTCAGGCTCAAAGTGATCCTCCCACCTCGACCTCCCAAAGTGCTGGGATTACAGGAGTGAACCACCATGCCCGGCCGCAAAAGCTACTGTTAACACTTTGGTAGGGCAAAGGAGACCCAACACAGGGCGCAGGTTACCCTTCCTATGAGAATAGAGAGGACAGTCTTTTTTCTTTAGCTAAGGAGAGCACAGCAGGAAAATACATTAGCTGCTGATTTTTTCTTCCATGGCCCATCCTATTGTTACTGGAAAGGGGTCCCAATCCTGACCCCAGAAGAGGGTTCTTGGATCTTGCACAAGAAAGAATTCGGGGTCAGTCCATAAAGTGAAAGCAAGTTTATTAAGAAAGTAAAGGAATAAAGAATGGCTACTCCATAGGTAGAGCAGCCTCCAAGGGCTGCTGGTTGGCTACTTTTTAATGATTATTTCTTGATTATGTGCTGAACAAGGTGTAGATTATTCATAAATTTTCTGGCAAAGGGGTGGCCAATCCCCAGAACTTAGGGTTCCTCTCCTTTTTAAACCATATAGGGTCTGATGTTGCCATGGCATTTGTAAACTCTCATGGCACTTGTGGGAGAGTCTTTTAGCATGCTTATGAATTATAATTAGTGTATAATAAACAGTGAGAATTACCAGAGGTTGCCACCTTGGTTTAGGGCTTTTTTACCACATGCAGTTTGTGTTTTTGTTGTTGTTGTTGTTTGGTTGGTTGTTTTGTTTTTGTTTTTGTTTTTTTTGATGGAGTCTTATAGTCTTGCTCTGTCACCAGGCTGGAGTGCAGTGGCACGATCTCAGGTCACTGCAACCTCTGCCTCCTGGGTTCAAGCGATTCTCCTGCCTCAGCCTCCCAAGTAGCTGGGACTACAGGCATGCACCATCACGCCCAGCTAATTTTTTTGTATTTTTAGTAGAGACAGGGTTTCACTGTGTTAGCCAGGATGATCTCGATCTCCTGACCTCATGATCTGCCCACCTCAGCCTCCCAAAGTGCTGGGATTACAGGTGTGAGTCACTGCGCCCGGCTATATGCTGTTTTATCAGCAAGGCCTTTGTGACCTGTATCTTGTGCCGACCTCCTATCTCATCCTGTGACTAATAATGCCTTAACCTCCTAAAAATGCAGCCCAGTAGGTCTCAGACTTATTTTACCCCTCCCCTATTCAAGATGCAGTCGCTGTGGTTCGAACACCTCTGACACCGTCACACATTTATGTCCCAAATTCACAGCAGCAAGAAGCACCTAAGAGACCTTTTCGGATGGCCCAATTAACTCCTGTGGTCAGGCACTGTGCTAAATGCCAGATATGCAATAAATAAAACATAGCCCCTGCCCTCAGGTTCTCAAAGTCTACTTGGGGAGACAAACATTTAAACAAATAACTCCAGCGACTTGAGAGATGCTCTCACAAAGATGCATGCACAGTGCGATGGGGTCACAGAAGAGGAAACCCAGGTCTCAGAAGGGAAAGGCTCACAGAGGTGGTGGTACTTGGGGCACATTTTTTAAAATAATAATTTTGGCTTATTTTTGTTGTTGTTTCAGAGACAGAGTCTTGCTCTGTCACCCAGGCTGGAGTGCAGTGGTGCAATCATAGCTAATCATAGCTCACTACAGCCTCAAATTCCTGGGTTTGAACAAACCTCTTGCCTCAGCCTCCCCAGTAGCTGAGACTACAGGTGTTTGCCACCATGCCTGGCTAAATTTTACAAAAAAATTTTTAGGCCAGGCACGGTGGCTCACACCTGTAATCCCAGCACTTTGGAAGGCCGAGGTGGGCGGATCACAAGGTCAGGAGTTCGAGACCAGCCTGGCCAACATAGTGAAACCCCATCTCTACTAAAAATACAAAAAAAAAAATTAGCTGGGCATGATGGTGTGCGCCTGTAATCCCAGCTACTCAGGAGGCTGAAGCAGGAGAATCACTTGAACCTGGGAGGCAGAAGTTGCAGTGAGCCGAGATAGAGCCACTGCACTCCAGCCTGGGGGACACAGCAAGACTCCATCTCAAAAAAAAAGAAAAACAAAATTTTTTTTAGAGCAGAGGTCTTACCATGTTGCCCAGGTGCAATAGATAGTTTTTTTCTATAAAAATGACACTCAGCTGGGAGTGGTGGCTCACGCCTGTAATCCCAGCACTTTTGGAGGTGGAGGTGGGCGGATCACCTGAGGTCGGGAGTTCAAGACCAGACCGACCAACATGGAGAAACCCTGTCTCTACTAAAAATACAAAATTAGCCGGGCGTGGTGGCCCCTGCCTATAACCCCAGCTACACGGGAGACTGAGGGAGGAGAATCGCTTTAACCCAGGAGGCAGAGGTTGCGGTGAGCGGAGATCGCGCCATTGCACTTCAGCTTGGGCAGCCAGAGGGAAACTCCTTCTCAAAAAGCAAAAAAACACTCAATCTTTGTAAAACTTCAAGCAGTAAGAGTCCAAAGAAGAAAGTAACAAAACACCTCAGCCCCATAACTGAGAAAGAGCCAGTATAAAGTTTTAAAGTGTGACTTTACTGGAATTTTACCTGAGAAAAAGAAGCCGCTGTTAAAATGAAGGAACTTAGGCCCAGCGCAGTGGCTCACACCTGTAATCTCAACACTTTGGAAGGCCAATGCGAGCAGATCACTTGAATTCAGGAGTTCGAGACCAGCCTGGCCAAGATAGTAAAACCCCATCTCTACTAAAATAGTCAAAAAAATAGCCGGGTGTGGTGGCACACACCTGCAATCCCAGCTACTTGGGAGGCTCAGGCATGAGAATTGCTTTAACCCTGGAGGCAGAGGTTGCAGTGAGCCGAGATCATGCCACTGCACTCCAGCCTGTGTGACCGAGTGAGACTCTGTCTCAAAATAAATTAACGGGCCGGGCGTGGTGGCTCACGCCTGTAATCCCAGCACTTTGGGAGGCCGAGGCAGGTGGAACACCTGTGGTCAGGAGTTTAAGATCAGCCTGACCAACATGGAGAAACCCTGTCTCTACTAAAAATACATAAATTAGCCAGGCATGGTGGCACACGCCTGTAATCCCAGCTACTCGGGAGGCTGAGGCAGGAGAATCACTTGAACCTGGGCGGAGGTTGCAGTGAGCTGAGATAGCGCCATTGCACTCCAGCCTGGGCAACAAGAGAGAAACTCCATCTCAAAAAAAAGAAAAATTAACTAAATTAAATTAAGGAACTCAGTGGGGCGTGGTGGCTCATGCCTGTAACCCCAGCACTTGGGAGGCTGAAGCTATCAGAGGCATTTGAACCAGGGCAACTTCATCTTGAATAGGGGCTGGGTAAAATGAGGCTGAGACCTATTGAGCTGCATTCCAAGTCAGTTAAGACATTCTAAGTCACAGGATGAGATAGGAGGTCAGCACCAGATACACGTCATAAAGATCTTGCTGATAAAACAGGCTGCAGTAAAGAAGCCGGCCAAAACCCACCAAAACCAAGATAGTGACAAGAGTAACCTCTGGTCATCCTCACTGCTGTACTCCCACCAGTGCCATGACAGTTTAACAATGTCATGGCAATGTCAGGAAGTCACCCTGTAAGGTCTAAAAGGGGAGGCATGAATAATCCACCCCTTGTTTAGCATATAATCAAGAAATAACTATAAAAATGGGCAACCAGTAGCCCTCAGGGCTGCTCCACCTATGGAGCAGCCATTCTTTATTCCTTTACTTTCACTTTACTCTATGGACTCACCCTGAATACTTCTTTTTCTTTCTTTCTTTCTTTTTTTTCTTGAAACAGAGTTTTGCTCTTGTTGCCCAGGCTGGAGTGCAGTGGTGCAATATTGGCTCACTGCAGCCTCCATCTCCCTGGTTCAAGTGATTCTCCTGCCTCAGCCTCCCAAGTAGCAGGAATTACAGGCACGCACCATTACACCCAGCTTTATATTTTTGGTAGAGATGGGGTTTCACCATGTTGGCCAGGGTGGTCTGGAACTCCTGACCTCAAATGATCCGCCCACCTCGGCCTCCCAAAGGGCTGGGATTATAGGCGTGAGCCACCGCGGCAGGCCTGTCCCGAATACTTTCTTGTGCGAGATCCAAGAACCCTCTCTTGGGGTCTGGATCAGGGCTCCTTTCCAATAACAAAGTGGGTGGATTGCTTGAGCCCAGGAGTTCGAGACCAGCCTGGGCAACATGACGAAACCTTGTCTCTGCAAAAAAATACAAAAATTAGCCAGGCATGATGGTGCGCGCCTGTAGTCCTAGGTATTCAGGAGGCTCAGATGACTGCTCCACTGCACTCCAGCCTGGGTGACACAGTGAGACTCTAGAAAAAAAGAGAGAGAGAGAGAGAGAGAGAAAGAAAGAAAGAAAAGAAAGAAAGAAAGAAGAAATAAAACAGAAGGAACTCGCATAAAGGCCCAGAATACAAAAGTGACAATGAACTGGGTCTGCTTGGAATGCAGTGTGCAGCTCCAAGACGGCAGCACGCCTGACTGGCCACTTTGCAGTAAGGACTGTCTGTTTTAGGTACAAATCCAATGCCTAGTGCAATGCCGTGGGAGATGTCCCATCAATATGTATTTAAAGCATAAAGTAATACCTGGGAGGCAGGCAAGTAAGCATCAAGAAAAGAGAAAGGCCAAAGGGGGCCATTAAGAATAAAGAAGTGAGTTAGTGTCATAATAGCATAATAGCAGCCCCATTTAATGAGCTCTTAAATACGCCTAGTCCTAAACCAAGCATTTTTCATTGTTGGCCCAATTAATTCTCACAACATTACATAAGTAGTAGTATTATTGTCATTTTACAGCCAAGGAAACACCCAAAAAGATTAAATGAACTGCTAAGGTCAGCCAGGTAGTAATTTAGAACTTGAACTCAGGTTGATGCTTTGAACATGTGCTTTCTGCCTTCACAAAGAGAACTTCTGGAAAGTTTCTGGTGTTAGCAACATCATGAAAATAACACATAGTTCCCCCATCCCCACCAAGGGACTCTGTGGACTTAGATACATAAATTATTTCTATTTAAAACCAATCTTAAGCCAAGTGCTGTGGTTCATACCTGTAATCCCAGCACTTTGGGAAGCCTAGGCAGCTGGACCACTTGAGCTCAGGAGTTGAAGACTAGCCTGGCCAACAAGGCAAAACCCCATCTCTACAAAAATTACAAAAATCAGCCAGGCATGGTGGCATGTGCCTGTAATCCCAGCTACTTAGGAGACTGAAGAAGGAGAATCACTTGAATCCAGAAAGTGGAGTTTGCAGTGAGCCTAGATCATGCCACTGCATTCCAGCCTGGGTGACACAATGAGACTCTGTCTCAAAGAAATAAATAAATAAAACCAGTTTAGGGCCGGGGCGGTGGCTCACACCTGTAATCCCAGCACTTTGGGAGGCTGAGGCAGGCGGATCACCTGAGGTTGGGAGTTTGAGACCAGCCTGGCAAACATGGTGAAACTCCATCTCTACTAAACATACAAAATTAGCGGGTGTGGTGGCGCATGACTGTAATCCCAGCTACTCGGGAGTCTGAGGCAGGAGAATCACTTGAATCTGGGAGGCGGAGGTTGCAGTGAGCCAAGATCGTGCCATTGCATTCCAGCCTGAGTGACAGAGCAAGACTCCATCTCAAAAAAAAACAAAAACACAAAAAAAACAGTCTAGGCCAGGTGTGGTGGCTCATGCCTGTAATCTCAGCAAGTTGGGAGGCTGAGGCAGGCAGATCACAAGGTCAGGAGTTCGAGACCAGCCTGGCCAACATGGCAAAACCCCATCTCTACTAAAAACACATAAATTAGCTGGGCGTGGTGGCGAGCGCTTGTAATCCTAGCTACTCAGGAGGCTGAGGCAGGAGAATCACTTGAACCCGGGAGGCAGAGGTTGCAGTGAGCCAAGATCGTGCCATTGCACTCCGGCCTGAGAGACGAGCAAGACTCCATCTCAAAAAATAAATAAATAGGCTGGACCTGGTAGCTCACACCTGTAATCCCAACACTTTGGGAGGCCAAAGCAGGTGGATCACAAGGTCAGGAGTTGGAGACCAGCCTGGCCAATATGGTAAAACCCCATCTTTTCTAAAAAAAAAAAAAAATATATACAAAAATTAGCCAAGCATGGTGGTGCACACCTGTAGTCCCAGCTACTCGGGAGGCTGAGGCAGAAGAATTGCTTGAACCCAGGAGGCAGAGGTTACAGTGAGCTGAGATCATGCCACTGCACTCCAGCCTGGGCGAAAGAGCGAGACACCTTCTCAAAAATAAATAAATAAATGTTTGTTTGTTTGTTTGTTTGTTTTTGAGGGGAGTTTTGCTCTTGTTGCTCAGGCTAGAGTGCAATGGTGCGACCTCGGCTCACTGCAACCTCTGCCTCCCGGGTTCAAGCAATTCTGCTTCAGCCTCCTGAATAGCTGGGATTACAGTCAGGCACCACCACGCCTGGCTAATTTTTTGTATTTTTAGTAGAGATGGAGTTTCTCTGTGTTAGTCAGGCTGGTCTCAAACTTCTGACCTCAAGTGATTCAGCTGCCTCGGCCTCCCAACTTGCTGGGATTACAGGTGTGAGCCACTGCGCCTGGCCAAAAACCAGTCTTAATACTTTAGAATCCTGTCAGAGGCGTATGAACCAGAGCAACTCCATCTTGAATAGGGGCTGGGTAAAATGAGGCTGAGACCTATTGGGCTGCATTCCCAGACAGTTAAGGCATTCTAAGTCACAGAATGAGATAGGAGGTTGGCACAAGATATAGGACATAAAGACCTTGCTGATAAAACAGGCTGTAGTAAAGAAGCCGGCTAACACCCACCAAAACCAACATGGCCATGAGAATGTCCTCTGGTCATCCTCACTGCCACACTCCCATCAGCACCATGACAGTTTACAAATGCCATGGAACAACAGGAAGTTAGTCTATATGGTCTCAAAAGGGGAGGCATGAATAATCCAGCCCGTGTTTAGCATATCATCAAGAAATAACCATAAAAATGGGCAACCAGTAGCTGTTGAGGCTGCTCTGTCTGTGAAGCAGCCATTCTTTTATTCCTTTACTTTCCTAATAAAGTTGCTTTCACTTTACTCTATGGACTCGCCCTGAATACTTCCTTGGGCAAGATCCAAGAACCCTCTCTTGGGGTCTGCATCAGGACCCCTTTCCTGTAACACCTTTCTGGCAACCACTGAAGGGACTATAGTGCAGAAACCCCCCACCCAAAGGCTAACTCTGGGTAAGTGTTGGGGTCTGGTAACAATCATATGTAATATCCAACCCCCAAAAATCATGAAAAGTGGTTAAAACACTAGAGCAGGCTGGGTGCAGTGGCTCACACCTATAATCGCAGAATTTTGGGAGGCCAGGGTGGGCAGATCACTTGAGCCCAGGAGTTTGGACCAGCCTGGCTAACATGCTGAAACCTCATTTCTACTAAAAATACAAAAATTAGCCATGTGTGGTGGTGTGTACCTGTAATCCCAGCTACTTGGGAGACTGAGGCAGGAGAATGGCTTGAGCCTGGGAGGCATAGGTTGTAGTGAGCAACAGCATGCCACTGCACTTCAGCCTGGGCAACAGGAGTGAAACCCTGTCTCAGAAAAAAACAACATCAACAACACGAGAGCAATCGGATTTAAAACATACACTCCTTGGCCAGGTGCGATGGCTCATGCTGTAATCCCAGCACTTTGGGAGGCCAAGGCGGGCGGATCACCTGAGGTCAGGAGTTGGAGACCAGCCTGACCAACATGGAGAAACCCTGTCTCTACTAAAAATACAAAATTAGCTGGGTGTGTTGGTGCATGCCTGTAATGCCAGCTACTCGGGAGGCTGAGACAGGAGAATTGCTTGAACCCGGGAGGCGGAGGTTTCGACGAGCCAAGATCACGCCATTGCACTCCAGCCTGGGCAACAAGAGCAAAACTCTGTCTCAAAACAACAACAACAACAACAAAATACACCCCATTTCCCAGGAACGAGTGTTTTTTGTTGTTGCTGTTGTTTTTCCCCCGCTATTATGATGAATCATTTCAGCTACCTACTTTTTGTTTTAGTTTGTCAGTTTGATTGGATTTTGCCCCATGGGGAAGGAAAGGAGAGCAGGATGAGGGGCACAGTCAAGGCCTGGAATCCTGGCACTCACCTGCAGTCTGGGGCAGGTAACTTGGGCAGCTGCCTCTGAGGTGGTGATTTCCCTGAGATGTGGGGGCAGGAGAGAATTGGACAACCAGAGGGAAGATTGGTCTAACTGCAGCAGATTGGGTAGATAAGATAAGTGAGGCCCTGAAATGATCACATGCAATGGAAAAGTTCTTTAAAAAAAAAAAATTTTTTTTTTTTTTTAAATTAGCAGTCATGGTTCTGAGGTTTGGTTCCATGTGCCCTTTCCTTGTACTGCCTTCCGAGGTCCTGATTCTCACACAGTCCCTTATTGGTTCCAATGGCCCAGGACCCCAGTCCTTGCCACCAGCATGATGGATCTTGTGAGTAGTCCTAGTTCCTACTCAGACCTGATCCAAAGGAGAAGTGGGCAGAGACCCAGGTTCCAGCTCCAGCACCAGCTGCCTCTGAGCCATTTCTGCTTCCTACCAGGTAAAGCTCCTGGGAGGGAAGGGGCCCAGGACCTGGAATGATAAAGCTCCCTGGAAAGCCAGCCATGGCCAGTCGGCAGCCCCTGGGGACTCTGTGAGAGTCTGGATGCAGACAGGCCAGGGGCTGCCACCTCAGGAAAGCTGAGGACCTCAATGTCCACTGGGAAGAGATGGGAGGGAGGCATGGTTCTAGGAGGGTACTGCTGGTCTGCCCTTCCATTCATCTGGGAATCCATTTCCTTGTGGAAAGTGCAATCAGAGAGGTTCTTCTTCACATCCTTACAACAGTCTTAGTGGCCCCTTCTCTCTGGACTCTCCCAAGATGCAAAGAGTGTTTCTGGAGATTAGTAGGCTCAAGAAGGGAGGGGAGTTAGCAATAAATTTTGAACAATCTTCAAACACTTTGGGTAGCTCTTAAGAATGAACTTGTTCAGCTTCTGAGACAGGTGTGTGACAAGTAAGACTGTGACTGATCTTCAGAAGAGCCCTGAGAACAGGAGATCACCAGCAGCCAGGAGCTGTGGAAGGTTGCCTTGAGGGAGCAGGGGTCCTGCTAACCCAGCATAACCTCTATTCTTAAGGTAGTGCCCAGAGCAGAGGTTCCCAAAACATGAAACACAGATGAGCTCCATCAAAATCACCTGAAAGCTCCATCAAATTCACCTGGAAAGCATCGATAGCCAAAGCCTGCCCCCTCTGCACCCTCCACCCACTGAATCAGAAGAGGGTCCCGGAGATCTGCATTTCACTCTAAAAGGCAACCTCCAGTGCTCCTTAGACTTGCTTAGAAAACACCGTAAATCTGAAGATTTATAAAACTCTAAGTGTCTCAGAAACTCAGGGTGAAGAATCACAAGTTCTCTACTACCCTGCCCCATTTTTAATCACACTCATCACAGACCACAGAGCACCTGGCAAACCCAGGGAACGGTGGGTTGAAGATATGTTTTCTTCTAGCAGATTAAGAGCTGAGCAGAGTTTCCTGTGCCCTGTGCTTCATTAGCACATTGGTGGTGTCGTTTCCGGTGACTGACTCTCTGTTTCCATTCTGGCAAAGTGGTTTGCTCTTTTCACTCTGCTTTGGGTGTTGAAAGAAGACGAGCTTCTCACGGAGCCTCTCTTGAGCCTCTTGGCAGTTTCCCCCTCTGTGCCCCTCACGTTTCCACCAGAAGGCAGAGGCCACAGATTCTCCCTGAGCCACCTCACTTGGAAGCACCATGTCTGGATGAGATCGCACTTCCTGCAGTGGGCATTAGCCACGTCCAGGTAGAACCAAACCTGTTGCTTTTGTATGTTGGGTCAACTCGGCCTGATGTTTCAGAGGTAGACACGAGACAGGGAGTTTGTTGCGGGGGTGGGGAGAAGTGGTAGACATGCTGGCTAACTGATTATGATTAAGAGAAACTTAGAAGCTGAAGCCAGAGAGCATCTCAAAGGTTCCTGATACAATGGATGGTGTCACTCCAACCCTTTCGACAATCAGAGGGAGGACCTTGGAGTCCAGCACTCTGCATGTGACTCCCCGCAGCCTGGACAGGTGAGTGACTCAGGGTGGTGAGCTCCACCCTGCCCTGATTTAGGCAGAAGGTCCTAGTCCACCCTTAGGAGCTTCTTACACAGCAGTGCTGCCACCTCTCAACACCCAAGCTCGGGTCTACTAAACCACCAAACTCTAGGCTTGGAGGCATTTGCTCAGGGGTCCTAGGGGGAAAGGAAGGTATTGAGGAAAGAAGATATTGTGGTAGAGGAAAAACTGTGATAACACTGGCCCTTAAAGCTAGTTGCTTAGACTGGTTAGATTTCTCACCTCTCAGAGGCCCTGAACCCTATCATCAGTCTTTCCTAGGTGTCACCATGACAGAAACAAAAGGCTGAGTTTTCCAAGGATGTGTTTTGAGATCCAAAAACTTGTCGTGAATAAAAAATGTAGTGATAGATGTAATAAAGATACGTCTTTAGGACGTAAAATCTTACAGAACTAATCATGGGTATAAATTACTGCTACTACTTTCAATCTCATACAAACAAAATTAAAAATCCATCCACAGTTGAAACTTTAAAAACATTGGTAGCTGACTGGGCGCGGTGGCTCACGCCTGTAACCCCAGCACTTTGGGAGGCCGAGTGGGGCGGATCACCCCAACTCTTGAACCAGCCTGGCCAAGACCAGCCTGGCCAACATGGTGAAACCCCGTTTCTACTAAAAATACAAAAATTAACCGGGAGTGGTAGCATGCTCCTGTAGTCCCAGCTACTCAGGAGGCTGAGGCAGGAAAATCACTTGAACCCGGGAAACAGAGGTTGCAGTGTCATGTCATTGTACTCCAGCCTGGGCAACAAAAGCGAAACTCTGTCTCAAAAAATAAAATAAAATTGCAGTCGTTTGGGGAAATAAATATTATTATCATGGCAAACACATGTCACTTGCAGGTAGATATGAGCATCAATGAGCAATGAATCAGAAGCCTGAAGCATCTCTCCAAAACTATTTCTTCATTTATTTTTATTTATTTCTAATTGGCAAATCAAAATTATATATATTTATCATGATAGCCTGTTGTCTTGAAATATGTATACATTGTACAATAGCTACATTAAACTAATTAAGATACACATTACTTCACAATTTTCTTTTGTGGTGAGAATACTTAAAATTTCTCAGCAATTTTCAAGAATATGACACATTTTTATTAACTATAGTCATCAACACTTTTTTTGTTTTGTTTTGTTTGTTTTTTTTATTTTTATTTTTTTAGACAGAGTCTCGCTCTGTCGCCCAGGCTGGAGTGCAGTGGCGTGATCTCAGCTCACTGCAGCCTCCACCTCCCAGGTTCGAAGCTATTCTCCTGCTTCAGCCTCCTGAGTAGCTGGGATTGCAGGCATGTGCCACCACCCGCGGCTAACTTTTTTGTATTTTTAGTAGAGATGGGGTTTCTTCATGTTGGTCAGGCTGGTCTCGAACTCCCTACCTTAGGTGATCCGCCCACCTCCGTCTCCCAAAGTGCTGGGATTACAGGCATGAGCCACCGGGTCTGGACCATCAACACATTTTTATTAACTATAGGCATCATGTTATACAACAGATCCCTTGAATTTTTCTTTCTCTCTAACTGATATTTTGTATCCTTTGACCAACATCTCTGCAACCCCTCCCTGGTAACCACCATTCTACTCTCCACTTCTTTTTTTTTTTTTTGAGACAAATTTCACTCTTGTTGCCCAGGCTGGAGTGCAACGTTGCAATCTAGGGTCACTGCAACCTCCACCTCCCAGGTTCAAGCGATTCTCCTGCCTCAGCCTCCCCAGTAGATGGGATTACAGGCATGAGCCACCATGCCTGGCTAATTTTGTATTTTTAGTAGAGTTGGGGGTTTCTCCATGTTGGTCAGGCTGGTCTCGAACTCCCTACCTCAGGTGATCCGCCCACCTCGGCCTCCCAAAGTGCTGGGATTACAGACATGAGCCACCATGCCCCACCTTGGTAGTTCTATTTTTAATTTTTGAAGAACCTCCATAGTGTTTTCCATAATGGCTGTACTACACTTAAAACTATTTCTATATTAATTCATTTGTTTATTAATTCATTCATTTAACAAATATTCATCAGGGCCCTACTAAGTACCAAGCACTGTTTAAGGCACTATGTGAACAGGATAAACAAGTCCATAACCTCCTGAAGATTATAGTCAAGTGGGAGAGTCAAATAATGAACAGAGCTGAGCGTGGTGGCTCATGCCTATAATCCAAGCACTTTGGTAGACCAAGGCAGGAGGATCAATTGAGCCCAGGAGTTCAAAACCAGCCTGGGCAACACATGGAGACCCTGTCTCAAAATTTTTTTTTTAATAAAAAAATGATAAACAGATAAGCATATGAATGTATAATATCAATCAATCGGGCTGGGCGAGGTGGCTCACGCCTGTAATCCCAGCACTTTGGGAGGCCAAGGTGGGCGGATCACCCGAAGTCAGGAGTTCGAGACCAGCCTGACGAATATGATGAAACCCCATCTCTACTAAAAATACAAAAATTAGCCAGGCGTGGTGGTGCACACCTGTAGTCCCAGCTACTCGGGAGGCTGAGGCAGAAGAATCACTTGGACCCAGGTGGGGGAGGTTGTGGTGAGCCAAGATCATGCCATTGCACTCCAGCCTGGGAAACAAAAGC